>NW_004955514.1:1451417-1457812 GCF_000276665.1 Chinchilla lanigera
CGCGCCCCCGCGGGCCCGACTCGCTCCCAGACTACACGTCCCGGTGCGCTCCGCGGGTGCGGCCTCTCGCGCGGCGCGCGGTTGCTAGGTAGCAGCGCGCCAACGACGCCAGCTGGGCTGCCGGCTGCGGGCTGCGGGCTGAGGGCAGTGTCCCGCTGACCCGAAAGCCCTGGGCACGGCCTGAGTCCGCCGCGACCCCGCGCTCCCCCGGGCGCTGGGACCTGCGGCGCAGGCGGAGCCGGAGAAGACAGGCGGCTGCAGGTATGAGGCGAGTCGGGGTGCGGGCAAGGCGCGGGCCCCATTCTGGGTCGGCTCGCCGGACACTTTCATTCTCTCGCGTGCTCATCCGTCTCCTGCTCCCCTCTTCTGGCTTCCGCTCACTGACATCTTTGGTCTTTTTCCAGCTCCTCGATTAAAGGTAACGATGCTTTTTCTTATGCCTTTCCTTTAATCGCCTCGGTACGTGGTGCTTTTTAAAAAGATACTTTCCCGTACTGTAAGCCCTGCTTCCCCAAGGGTGCCCTAATTTGGATCTATGAAAACACTAAAAGAGTTTTTAAAATAAAATCACCAAAATCAGAGCACCTATGTGTGCCGATCACATAGCTAGAAATGAATAATAGGTGGTCTCACTTACAATTCCCACTCACGAGGGATGAGACCGAGGCGCAAAGAGACGGAAGAGCCCTGGCCCAGAATTCAGAGGCATGCCCTGCATCTGCTCCTTAGCCCTGCCCCCATCCTGCTGCTAAACCGGTTCCCGGGACTACCGCACCTGTGCCGGGCCTCCCTCCCCTCAACCCCACCCCTCACGGTCTCTGAAGCGCAGCCTCTCCAAGCTGCCTTTTAGCGCCAGCTCTTCCTGCTCTTCCTTCAACCTCCTCCAATCAGATTTCCATGCGGCCACTTCTCTGAAGCTCTTTATCAAAGTCATCCTCGACCTCGGTGCTGCTAAATCTAGCGACCAGGCCAGCTCTCATGCCCTCCTACTGTCAGCGGTAGGTGACCCAGCTGACTGCTCCCCGTGGTGACACGCGGTCCCCACTTGGCTGGAGCAGATACGCTGTGCCCCCCACTCCATCCCACAGCTCCTTCCGCAGGGCCTCTGCCCCCCACCTGCCCACCTTAGAGGCCCAGGGCTCAGTCTTTGGAAGCCACTTCTGCACCCCATCCTGGAGATCACATGGTCCTGTGGTCACATGGCCTTATAAGCAACCATTTTCTCCGAAGCCTTTCAGAGACTTCCTTCTCAGCCTAAGCCCTGGGGCTTCAAACCTGTTTACCTGTTCTTCACCATGGGGACCACGGACAGACTTCAAATTCGGTGTGTCCGAAGCCACACTCCCCACCTTCTCCCATAAAGCGCCCCATACTGTTTTCTCAGCACAACTCAGAGCAGACCCAGGGGTCCTTGTCCACTGGAGGGGCGGCTGTGCTCTGTGGGTCTGTGCGTGGCTGTTCCCAGGGTCTAGGGCTCCTGCTGCTGCTTAGAAGTGCCTCTTGTAGGCTTCATACTTTGAAATTATACTCTTAAAGGCTGGCCTGAGGAAGGTAGATACATCTGCTAGGATTAGGTTCACCTAGCTGCATGCAATAAAAAATCCCAACATCATAGAGGCCCAGACTGTTCATGTTTCCAGGAAAGAGTCCCACCGACAGTCGTGAAGGTAGGTCCGGCACCCCGCCGTCAGAGATCAGCTTTTCTAGCTGTCATTGTTTCCTGTTTTCTCACAATCCAGAATGACTGCCTGAGCTCTTGCCATCACCTCCTGAGCCTAGGCAGGACATAAAAAAGAGAAGAAGGCTATATGTCTTTCCCTCTCAAGAAGACTTTCCAGAAGTCTCACACCCTCCTACTTCACAGAGGTCAAGAACTCAGTCATGTGACCATACTCCCCTGCCAAGGAGGCTGGGAAATGTCATCTTTCAACTGAGGAGCAATAGGCCCAACTACAATCTGAGATTCTGTTACTCAGGAGGAAGGAGAGAGTCGAGATTGAAAAGCAAGCTGCGGAATCCGCCACCGGGGGCTGCGCTTAAAGCATAAGCCATTGGGGCAGGACTTGGCAGCAGCCTCAGGAGACTGGCTTCAGTCATGGGAAAAGAACATATTTTAATTAACATGCATTTGGGATCTTATGCAAATAAGCGTCTCTAGTGGCTGAGCACGTTGAGCTGGTTTGTGTCTGGTGGAATTTAAGCCTCCTCCTGTACTCCTCCTGTCTGTAAGGGCGGCTGAGGGGAGAGAAGCTCTGCTGCAGCCCACCTGTCAAGTTGCCTTAAGTGGGAGACAGTCAGGTCCCGGTTAGTGGAATCAAAAATCAATATGAGAAAAACATCAGTAAGCTTGGGAATTGAATCCCACCTCTCACATTTCCTACCCAAAGATGTGACTGTTCTGACCAAGATCACAAGCAGTTTTCGGCGGGGATTCAGAATCCAAGCATCCTTTTCCTCGTGCCCATCCTCACACTGCACCTGCTGTGTGCCAGAAGTCAGGGTACAGAGCCTGCGCCCCGGCCCCTCAGGCCACACGTGAGCCAGAGTTGCACAGTGGGTGGCTGGAGTCCAGCTGGGCTCAGAGGCGCCCTCTCCCTCAACCCCTGCTCAGTTCAGACCCGAATTCCATCCTGGCTCTTCTGCAGCCTGCCCTGGCCTGGTGGGCTTAGTGTGGTTCCTGCCTTCTGCATGGGTGCCCGAGCCGTGCTTTTCTCAGAACAGTCCACACTGCAAGACGGGAGGCAGCAGGACACAGCCCACCCTGGGCCCCGGAGCAGCTCCCGCTTGCACACAGTTACACACATGCACACGCACTCACGCACGCATGCACGCATGCATACCCCAGCAAGGAGTACTCCAGGCAGTGCCACACCCCAAGCAGGTGCTAGGAGGGGGAGTCCCTGCCCCACCTCCTCCTGTGGTTCTGGGGAGGAGAACAAGAAAACTCGCTCTTCAACACTGTCTGTAAACACAGTTTCCCCCAGGTTTACTCCTTTCCTTGCAAGTCCTGGATCCCACGAAGGCCTGGCTCATCCTGAGAGGTCACCAGGGGTCGGGCAAGGAGGACACCAGCCTTGGCCTTGGGCTCACATGGGGAGAAAACTTTGGGGACAGGGATCCCCCACCCCACCCCCATCCCAAACCCTGCTTAGCACAGACTTTGTTTTCTTCCTTCCTTGGAAAATACTCTTGCAGCATCTATCTCCCAATTAAGTGAGATGATAAAATTTTACTCTGTGACACTCCAGGATGCATGTAAATAAAAGCTTTAGAAAACATACTTCGTAAAAGTGAGTGTGGTCTCCCTGGCTGAGGAAGTCATCTTTTCAAGTCAAACTAAGAGCAGCACAGTTGAGGGTGCGCAGTCCTTTTTCTGTTTTACCCTCGCCATGGATTCCAGACATTTCTGGGCACTGGCGAGGTGCCCGCTCTGGGGTGAGGGCCAGGGCTTGGGGTGAAGAGGCAGGGCCCGCCCACGCGCTCCCAGAGCAGCCCTGCAGAGGCTCTCAGGTGACGTCAGGGGCAGGGCAGGGTGTGCATTGGAGGGAGGAGGAGGAGGATTATTTGGGGTCTAGGAGCCCTGTGGGAAGCAACTGCTAAACCAGTGAGAGGGTGTAGGGGGCATCTCAAGGGGGAGCCTCAGCAGTGAAGGGGGCTCTGTTGGTGGTGGACGGAGTGGACCCCTCAAGCCATTCCTCTCCAGACCCCTCCCACCCCAGCCCCCAGAGCTGGGGTCCAGACCCTTGGGCCCTGGCGGGGTGGGAGGGACTGCAAGCCCGTCTGTCTGAGTGACCTCACCTGCAGAGTCTGCACCCTTTGGGACATGGGTGGGGAGTGTCCCTGAACTCAGAACTAACTGGCTGCAAGGCAGCCACTGGAGGCATCTCTGAGCAGGACGCCCCAGCTCTCACCCCACCTCCCCCTGCGACAGGAGGGTCAGGCACTGTGGGCCAGCATGTGTGAGCACTTGAACATCGGCTTCTGTCCATGCTCACCCAGCTGAGAAGAGATTTTGCCAGGGCACAGAGCATGTCACGGTTTGCACTCCAGGCAGGAGGGGACCTGGGAGCTCCCCACCCACAGCTGCCTTCAAGGCAGGTCCTGGAACGTTGGGATCATTCCACTGCAGACTGAGCAGGAGTGGGTCAAAGGCCCCACAGCCACACCTGAGGGGCAGGTGACACCGCAGAACAAGTGGCTGGACTACGGCAGCAACTCACCTCCAGGGTGCTGGAAGGAGTCACCCCACCCGGCGACAGCACCAGGGCTGTGGCCCTGTCCCTATCTCCCTCCTCCTCCCCACCACATGGGCCCCTGTGTCCTCAGCCCCACAGGGACACCTGGTGCTCAGCACCCGCAGCCCTCATCCCCTTGCCAGCCTGCAGCCTTGGCACAGAGGCTGAGCACCGGTCCTTGATTGCCCAGCAGGTTGGGAAGCCGCTCAGACCCCTTCCTGTGTCTCAGGATGGGCCATCCCACCCTCCAGCCGTGCCTGGGGGCCCTTCCTGATGCTCTAGCTCTGCCTGGGGGCTCTGCCCCTCCACTCCCCTTCACAGTCATGAAGCTGCCTGGGGGACAGAGGCCAGAATTCCTCAGTGCCAGCAGCGCCAGTCCCTTCTCTGCTCTGTCTGGCTCGGGATGGTGGCCCACCCCCAGCACACCCCAAAGGCCTTAGTTATCCTATGGAGGCTTTTTTGGTTGGCTGGTGTTAGTGCTGGTTTTTCGGTACTGGGGATCGAAGCCAGGGATGCTCTATCACTGAGCTATGTCCCCAGCCCTTTCTATTTATTTATTTTTTGTTTTGAGATAGGGTCTTGCTAAGTTGCCCAGGCTGGGCTTTGGGCTCATGACCCTCCTTCCTTAGCCTGCTGGACTCCGGATATCATGTTGCACCTCCACACCCAGCACACTATAGAGTTTTTAGAAGCACCGAGATGTGCGTGGCCTTGGTGATGATGGGGGCAGGACCCCTGAGCCGCCCTCCTCTCCCTGTCCCCAGGCTCCCAGGGACTCCTGCACAGAGAGGCCTGGCCCCACCCCACCAGGCAAAGTGCTTCCTGCCCCATCAATCCAGTCGTGGTCCCCAGGGCCCAACGACAGCCGCTGGGATCAGGCTATGTCATAGATGCCTGGCCTGCTCAGCCCCTCCAGGGAGAGGACGCCACACTCCACCAGGCCACAATGCCCACAGGGTGTAACACCTGTCATGTGGTGCAGCCCTGCCCTGAGTGTGTCGTGAGGTGAGGAGCCAGGGACAGGCGCTTCTCCCTGCCAAAGGTGCTGGCTGGGCAGCACCCCCAGGAGACTCACAGGAGGTGGTCTGAGCGACCCAAGGTGGTGAGAGGACCCTGGGGGGGCGGTGAGTGGGGCGGTGTCTGTCCCACCACCCAGCCTTCAGCCTACTGAGGGTCCTGCAGGACTCGGGTGGGGGCAACGCTGGCAGGAAGTGCCCGGGCAGATAAGCTGGCTGAGGGGCTAGGTGGCCTTGAACAAACCTCGTCTTGCACAGGGCTACATCAGGTCGAGAAGTCCGCAGCTCAGGGCTGTGGATTTGTCCCTGTAGTGGATTTAGTTTGGTGGCATCCAAGCTGTAGAACCCCTGTCTGTCCCCTGCCCTGTCATCAGGACCACACTGGCCTGGGAGGAGGCCACAGCGAGGCTGCTCCACAGACTCCAGCCATGGGGCAAGGGGACCCGGTGCCAGGCAAGCCAGGGTGGGGATGGCATGCCGGCGGCTCACTCACTTGGTTCTCAGGGACCAGGGCCTGTTTGGGGCATCAGGGCTTCAAGCCCATTTTCAGAGGCTGTTCCGTTGGCCTCATTGAGAAAGCTGCTGCTGGCTCTGAGTCATGCAGAGCAGGAAGGTGGGGGGCTGGAGTAGTTATGCAGGGCCCAGGCTGCAGCCAGGGGCAGTGGGGACACAGATGTCCCCGCCTCTTTCCCGCCCTGCTCAGGGAAGCCCACCCAGAAGCATCTGGGGCAGGCTCTTAAGTCCCTGGCCACTCACAGTGGCATCCAGGGTCACCTGCCTCTCCTTCCTGTGATACGTCTCCCCCGGGCTTGCTTCTGAGGATGGGCAGAACCTTGGGGCTGGCAGGTACTCCCCTGGGTGCTCACCAACAGAAGCCGAAGCTGCTCTGCAACCCTGGTCTACACTGAAAGCATCCTGGGATGTCTCCTGCTTGCAAATTCATGATTCTTTCTGGGCATTGTCTTGTGCTTTCCCTCTCTCTCTCTTTCTCTCTCTCTCTGTCTCTCTCTCTCTGTCTCTGTCTCTCTGTCTCTCTCTCTCTGTCTCTCTCTCTGTCTCTCTCTCTGTCTCTCTCTGTCTCTCTGTCTCTCTCTCTCTCTGTCTCTCTGTGTCTCTGTCTCTGTCTCTCTCTGTCTCTCTCTGT
>NW_004955514.1:1457912-1473619 GCF_000276665.1 Chinchilla lanigera
TCTCTCTGTCTCTCTCTGTCTCTCTCTCTGTCTCTCTGTGTCTCTCTGTCTCTCTCTCTCTCTGTCTCTCTGTGTCTCTGTCTCTGTCTCTCTCTCTGTCTCTCTGTGTCTCTCTCTGTCTCTCTCTCTCTCTCCTGCTTGTGGAACTCCAGTGCACTGGAATTTGGATATTTTGGAATAGCTCCCTAATGCTCAGAGTGATTTTCTGTGCTTTCCAAAGCCTCATGGGAACAGGGAAGGGAAGACCAACCATAGACCTGGCAGGATTGGCTGCGATTGGCTAGGATTGGCCAGGATTGGTCATCTCCTGGGGTCCGGCCCACATTGATTTTCCAGTCACCTCTGGCCATGGATGGCCTAAGTCTGGGGCCGCTCCCTGATCACTGACTGATAGGCAACAGCCCAGCTTTGCCAGGAGGGCCTGCGCACTCCACCTGGCCCAGAGTGATGGATGAGAGATGGAGAGGGGGGGATGGGAAGGAAGGAGTGCTGGCTGCTATGGCTGTCCCAGGTGATCTGACCAGAGCCCAAACTTCCAGGAGACTTTACCCACAAGGTCCACGTCTTCTGGGGAACAGTTGAGGACCACCAGTGGTCAGGAGAGCCAGCTCTCGGGGACCCAGCCTCATCTCAAGTGTCTCCTCCAAGGCCTACCCCAGGAGGGGCCTGGGCAAGCCCATGTCCCACAGCTGGCATGTTTCTAGAATGTTCAGTGCCCTGTGAGGCTTGGCCACTTAGGCCAGGGTTTCAGTTGCCTCATCTTTATAATGGAGGTGCTGGACCTGGGGATCTTGATCTTCTGTGATTTGGTCCCCCTCTGCACAGGGCCTACTGATTAAACATCTGTGTGGTCAGCTTTCTCATTGTGAGGTTACAATACCCAGTGCCCATAACTTCAGGGAAGAGAGGTTCATCTGGCTCGTGGTTTGAGAGGGTTTGGTCCATGGTCAGCTGCGCCAAGGCAGGAACATCGTGGCGGAAGGGTATGGCAGAGCAAAGCTGCTTACTCTGTGGTGCCTGGGAAGCAGAGCACAGCAAAAAGGCCAGCAAAGTACCTTCCGAAGGCAGCCCCCAGGAGCCACCTCCAACCAGACCTCACCTCCACCCAGTGACTTCAGCATCCACTGAGGAGTACAGCATCCCCCAGGTCCAGGGACCTCCAGAGTCACCTCTCCAGAGCCTCTTTCTCCAGTCAAGTTGATAATTAAGTGGAACATCACAACTGCCATCCTTCCCCTTCCCACCCAACCTCCTGCCCTGCCTGGCCTGAGCTCGTGGCCTAGCCCCTCCCCCTCTCCCAGGACTCACCCCACCTGCAACATGGCTCCCGAAGCTCATGGAGCAGCCTGGGTGTCTCAGGGACTGGGCTGGAGCTGGGCAGGAGTGAGGGACTGAGAGGTTAGCTCAGCAAGGCTATCCCAGGCCACTCAGGCAGCAGCAGTCAGAGGAAGATTGGTGCCAGAAGTGGACCTCAGTTTTCCTGAGCCAGGGCCCCTGATTACATCGATGTTCCTCACCACTCAAGGTCCCTGGCACTCTGGTGGGCTTCCCGTCAGCACTGGGTAGGGTCCCGAGGCCCCTTCTGCCACCAGCCAAGCCGGCACCCAGAGATTGTGGAGAATATGACCTGCAGTGGTTTGTTTTAGGGTCCTGCCGGGAAGATGTCCTACTACGGAAGATGCATTGAGATTGTGATAGAGCAACTGGACAAATTTAAACCTGAGAAAGACAGTCCTGAGCTGTTCCTGGAAGCCGTGTCCACCTCCCTGCAGGTAGGGTCGGGGTGGTTCTGTCGATGACACATACCAGGTGGCACCTCACTTCCATGACGCAGCGTCACACTCACTGCCATCCAGTGCCTTCCTTCCCAGGGAGAGGCCTGGCAAGTGCCCTGTCACACAGAGACCCTTGTTTGTCATGGGAGGTATTTTATGACAGGGGTCCAGGGAAAAGACACAGTGGCTGTAAGTCAGGGGACACTGGTCCTCACAGTTAGCCTGTCCGCAGCCCAGGTCAGAAGAGGCAGCCAGGCACTCCCGTTCCCCCAGCATTCACTCCAGAGGGACCGAGAGCTGTGGTGCTGAGGGTAGCCACAGCCGCAGCTCACAGGGAGCTGTGTTTCACTTCAGCAGAGGCAGGGGCTGGCCAGGCATCAAAGCCCTGGGGGATTGCTGACACCTCCCACCTCCTTTGTCTGCCTGCCCACACCTGGGAGAAGTAACAGACTGCTCCTGGGGCTGGCCACCCAGCTCCTCCACCCCAGCCCTGCCCCGGGGGTCCCATCTTTCTCTCTCATTACAAGTCCAGACCGTGCGCCACCGGGGTAGGGTACAGAGCCCGGGAGGGGAGCAGTGACATTTGCTGCAGCTTTACCCACCCCCCTAGCAGCCCCCACAGCCTTCCCTGTCACCTGATTCCTGCCCCCAGCCATTCCAACCCCATACCCTCTGTCCACTGGGGCAGGTGCCCAGGGAGCAGGGGCTTGAACTCCTGAAGCCCAGCCGTCAGGTCTTTGGGGCCTAGCACTCTGGAGGGAAGAGGCAAACACCAGGGGAAATGCTGGGGGACTGTCACGTGCGTGCTCCTCACAAATGCTGTCCTCACAAATGCATTCACGGGGGACACTGGCCTGTAATTCTGGACTGTGGTCTGCCTGTGGTCATGGCTGCCCTTGTTTTGCTCAGCCCCAGGTACAAGGATGTCTGCAGAGCTGAGGGCCCTCCAAAGACGAGGCCCCCACCTCATGCCTCTTTGCCTCCAAGCTCTTCCCTTGAGGCCCTAAGCATGATGAAAACAGCTGAGGGCCAGACTAGGAAAAGGCCTTGTGCCTCGCGCAGCACCTGGCCCATACACAGGTGTGGGAGGGTGTGGAGTCGCAGGCAGGAGGTGCCTCCGGAATCCCAGGGCCCAGCCCCTACTCCTCAGCAGCCCCCTCTGCCTCTCTGTGTCAGGTCACCCCCAAAGGCCTTGGGACCCCAAGTCCCCACAGCCGCTGATGATACCATCTGGATCAGCAAGACCCCCCCACCAACGGCTCCTGAGCTCCTCCCCTCTCCCTCAGGTCCCAACTCAGCCTGTGCTGCCGCAGAACACCCACTGCCCGGGAGTTTGACAGGGTCTGTCACCGGGGTGAGTGTCAGGGACCCAGGCAGTAGCGCCTGACCAGAGCAGTCCTCCTAGGTGCTCAGCTGTGGACATCAGGGGTGCACGTCACTGATGTGGGTCCTCTGAGCAGCGAAGCATTTCTGCTCCACTCACTGCTCCAGGGTCTCTGGAGCCAGTCAAGCTGGCAAGGAACTGTCACCACAGCCAGCAGATCATTAGTGCTAAAGGAGCTGCAGTTGTTACCTGGAAGTCGTGACATGGTGACCACTTCTTGCCTTCCCAAGGACAGCGTGGCACCTTCACACCACCCATGGGCCTGATAGCAGTTGGCGAGGGCTGCCACTCACTCTGCCTACTTTAGAGGCCCGGGACCTCTGCAGTCCATCCCCAGTCCCCCCAAAGTCACAGGGGCACGGGGCACTGGGTCCTGACCCAGTTTGTGCAGCGCGTTTTATCTCCTGTTGTCAGAAGATGGCTGCATCCGCCCACTTTGTTTGCTCAAGGCTTGAGGCTGCCACCTGCCAGAAAATGACACAGCACAGAAACTGGCAGCAGAGTCTGCCCAGAGTCTGCGGCGAAGGGCGTGTGGTGGGGGCTGCTGCCCCTTCCGAACCCGCTGTAGGCCCAGCCCTGCCAGCGTGCGGATGTGACCTTATTTGGATGCACGGTACAGAGGTCGCAACGCTGACATCAGCCGGGCCCAGTCTAATGATGACATCTTTGTCAAAAGAGAGAAATGTGGACACCACACAGAGACGGGAGACCCGTGAGGCCCCACACAGGGAGGGGAAGGGGCCCGCCCTGGGAAGCGGGCAGAGGGCAGAGAGAGGCGGCCCTATGTCAGGAAGCGGCCCGGACTGCCAGCGCATTCTCCCTCTGGCCTCAGAGCAGAGAGGGAATACGTTTCTGTGGATTCTAGCCCCACTGAGGGGCACCTACACAGGAGCCTCCCTTCAGAGACTGAGGACAGAGGGCCAGGGTGGGGCTGCACAGGGCATCAGGGACCAGCCTGAGACGTGCTGTAATTCGTGCCGGGCCCTGGCAACCCAGAAGAGGCAGGGCCCTCAGGGCTGGGAAGGTGCCAGGACTCGTGGGTCTGCAGTGGCTTTCTCTGTCCCCTTATTTATTTATTTATTGGTACTGGGAATTGAACTCAGGACCTCACACTCACTCAGGCAGGTGCTGCACCACTGAGCTAAACCCCTGGCCCTGTCCCCACGTTTAAACCCCATCCCAGCCCCAAGCACACACACGTGGGCCCTCCCACAGAGGCATGCTCACAGTGACAGTTCACAGGAGACGTAAGGCCACCTAGCTCAGGAAGGCTCTCTGGACCGAGAGGTGCTCGTCATCTCCGTGGCAGGGGTACGGGTCTGGCCTGATGAGAAGCATGGCACTGCAGTACAGGGAGACCCGCCATGGGGGCAGCCTGGAGCTGGAAGAGGCCGGGGCCCTGGACCGGGGTCACATGGAGGGCTAGGAGGCGCGGGGTACCCAGAACCTGGCAAACAGGCAGCACCAAGCCTGGACGGCCTCAGGTGGCCCTCAGTGAGCCTGGCCAGAGTGGATTGTGGTGACCAGAGAGGACTCACATGGCTGGGTCATTGCTCTGGACCTCGGGGCAGACAGGACATGGCCAGCAGGTGGCAGGCAGTTCAGAGAGAAGGCACAGGCCATGGCCGGGCAGCCAGCCGAGCTGGGGGGGGCTGGCCCAGCCTGAGGGGACAAGGACAGGGCCATGGCTCGGGTGGCTGGGAAAGGGGGACCAAAGAGGCTGCGAGGGCAGAACTGGCCATCCCAGGAGGCCTGTGCTTGTTCTTCCTGTCAGCTGTCTCAAGAAAAACTTGAGCACAGAAAATACCTTCTATTTTAATATTTATTAAAATACCGCATGAGGAGGGCATGGTGGTCCACACCTGTTACCCAGCACTGTGGGAGACTGAGGCAGAAAG
Source organism: Chinchilla lanigera (assembly GCF_000276665.1). Lineage (NCBI taxonomy): Eukaryota > Metazoa > Chordata > Mammalia > Rodentia > Chinchillidae > Chinchilla > Chinchilla lanigera. The sequence goes on from NW_004955514.1 coordinate 1,462,970, forward strand.
ACTGACAGTTAGAACAGTCTGGGAGACCTAGCAATTTAGCAAGACTGTCTCGAGGTTAAAAAAAATAATGAACTGGCCAAGCATGGTGGCACATGCCTGTAATCCCAGCACTTGGGAGACTGAGGCAGGAGAATCGTTGCAAGTTTGAGACCAGCCTGGGCTACAAAGTGAGCTCAAGGCCAGCCTGAACTGCATAGTGAGACCCTGTCTCAAAAAGACAAATAGTAATAGTAATAATAGTAATAATGATAATGATTATGATGAAAAGAGCTGAGACATAGCTCCATGCGAAGGCTGTGGGTTCAATCCTCTGTACTGGGGCTGGGGATTTAGCTCAGCGGCACAGCGCCTACCTGGCAAGCGCAAGGTCGTGAGTTCGGTTCCCGGTACCAGAAAAGAACCCAAAAGAAAAAAATATATATATCCTCCATACTGGAAAAACAAAACAAATGAACCAAAACAAATCCCACCCTCACCTGATGTATTGACACAGTCCAAGGCAGTGTTCGGTGCAGTCTTCCACTCCAGCCCCTCAGAGTCCAGCAAGCCTGGCCAGGTGTAAAGAGATGTTTAGATTCTATAAATATTGTATATGAGAATAAGAACAAAATGATCTGCGTAAACCCACAGCATCTGCTCATGCCCAGGGTGGGTGGCAGCTGGCAGGTGCTTGGCCATGGGGGAAGCTCAAGTTCTGGGGACAGCGCTGTCACAGAGCGAGGGTACCCTGTGTCGCAGGCCAGCCTCCAACTCCCCCACCTGCTCTTGATCCATAAGATGAGGAAACCTCCTTTCTTCACAAGTTACCCAGTCTGGCATTCCGTCACCGCAGTGGAAAACGAACTAAGCAATATGTGCCCCTCTGAAGACAGCTGAGCACCAGAGTGGCCTGAGCGCCTCTCTGCACCACCTCCTTCCATCCTACTCAGCGTCGTGGAAACTCCCACGCCCCTTCCCTGTGCAGACGTGTTGGGATTTCTTGGTCCCCTGACCGAGGCCCACAGCACCCTGTTGCCTGCTGTCACAGTCGGTGCAGCTCCGCCTGCACGGGGGCGGGTGCTCATTTCCTGCGCTCCCTATGTGGACAGCAGTGGGCTAACTGACCCGCTGCCCTTTCCCTCTGCACCTGGCCAGGTGCACCCAAGGTTGGGTCCCAGAAAGCACAAATTCTCACTGTAAAAGTAGCTTTTGCTTCCATTTTTTTTTTTTGGTGGGTGGTGAACCCAGGGCTTTTGCACTGGGCTACATCCCCAGTTCTTTTTATTTTTCATAAAATAAAAAGCTTGGGACTCACTCAAGCTTGTGTTCCTCCCACCTCAGCCTTCCAGAGTGCTGAGATGACGCTCCCCCAGCTCCTCGAGGTATCTCAGGGAGCTCCTCTGGCGATCACAGAGATCTGTGCATCGGTGTTGCCCTCCTCCCCTGACACCTGTTCCCCTCCTCCCCCACAGGCAAACATTTTATTTTCTACCAACAAATAAATGGTGGAAGTGCCTGGTAGAGTTATAACTGGCGGCATTTCTCCTCTATATTTTCGCACATTATGTACCTCTTCTTTGAACCATCTGCTTGGATCTATAACTGTTAGGAAGCTGTGTTTTGGCTACATCATAATCCAGAAAAGTAGCTACTTAGATAAATAAGAGGCCTCTTTGCTCACCTGAGAAGTGGTCTGCAGACAGCTCCGGGTGGCTCAGCGGCTCCCTGGTGCCAGTGTGTTCCTTTCTATCATTCATGTGAAAGTTTTTTGTTGTGAGGTTGCCAGAGCCACGAAAGGACCGCCTTACCCAGCATCGTCCCCACATCCCAGGCGAGGAGAGGGCAAAGGCAAACAGCTTGAGCCTGCGCCAGCTCAATCTGCCTTCTCCTTAAAGAGTTTCTTAGGGGACACATGTAGCAATTTGCCCTGTGAGCTTATTGATTAAAATGGCCCTGCCAACGAGGAGAATCCCGCCACCAGGAGGGCAGCGTCCTGTCTGCCTGAGTGGAAGAAGGGATGGCGGGATGTGGCGCGGGCGTCCGGCAGCCCCCCCTCCTCCCCCGCTTTCTAACGGTCCTTGGCCCCTGGATACCAGGCGTGCACTCTGAGCTGTGACTTGGCAGCATCCCGGCCCCTCCCTTGGCTCTGGCCCAGCTCCATCCTGGTCCTGGCTCTGCCCCAGGGTGCGAGGGCTTGCTGCTGTCCCCAGGGACTGGCAGGGTCTCTTGGTGGTGACTCAAGAGCCTCAAACTGACCAAAGCTCAAGATTTTAGCCCCAACTTAGAGACCTTGGTGGCCACAGCCCTCTGGCGTCCATGTCCAAGGCTGGCTCAGATTTGCCTGACTGCCACAGGTCTCCCCCTGCCCCTGGGAGATAGAGTCCACCCACCCAGCCCCCAGCCTCCACTGGCCGTTGTGGACAGACAGGGCCAATGCTCAGCCCCCCGACCCCTCCTCAGGCTTGGTCCCCCTCTGCGGGACACCCTGTGTCCCAGTTGCCGCTGGCCTCACATTAGCACGCTGCCCTTCCCCATGGCGAGGACCTGGCTATGGAGCCAGCCTGGCCCTTGTCCGGGTGCCCTTTACTGGCACCCACTTGGCCTTGCATCTACAGGCTCCTCCAGCGCACTGTGGCCCTGGGGGACCTGTCTGCCCTGGGCTGCTGGCGTCAGGGTCCGTGGCCATGGCTTGGTCCAGGCCTTACTAAGAAAGACACTCGCACATCCCAAACGTAGACATAATCTGTGAGCACCGGCTGCCATGGTCCACTCCCTCCGCGGCAGGAGCAGCTGCCCACCCCTACACACACTGCTCTGCCTGGCCTGGGCTTCCTTTGACAGAGGCAGCCAGTCCATGAGCCGGCAGGGAGGAGGCTGTCTCCTCTCCTCCCGCAGGTGTTTCAGGACCGCAGGCCCCTGCGCCCCGGGAGGAAAATGGGAATGGGAACTGGGGCCCGCTCCAGGGCCCGCTCTGTGGCCCTCACGTGGTCTCATCGCCCTGTTGTTTGCTTAGCATAAACGCAAGAGAAGAAATCTCAAAGGAAAAGATAGACGTGATCTCAAAGCAAAGTAAAAAGGCCACACACTCTGCTCCTCAAATACTTTACACAAAACTAAAAGACAAATTACAACCTCACAACAAAAAACTCTCACATGAAACATAGACCCATAAAAATGACTAAGAAATATTATCCCATTTAGAAGTTAACAAGGAGTGTAGTGGCACACACCTGTAATCTCAACATTTGAGGCTAAGGCAGGAAGATCGTCCCGCAAGTTCAAGGCCAGCCTGGACTACATAGTGAAACCCTGTCTCCAAAAGCCAAAACACAGGGGGCGAGGGATTTAGCTCAGTGGCGCAGCGCAGCGCCTGCCTGGCAAGCATGAGGTCCTGAGTTTGATACCTGGTACCCCGCCTAAAAAAAGGCCAAAAAACAACAGAAAATCAATTAAAAGTTAAATGAAGTACAGTCACACACGCACCTTTGAGGCCCAGCCTAGGCCGTGGCCGGGGCTGTGGCTGAGCACTGTGGGTTCCGTCCCCAGTAAGGAAAAACAACGGTTAACCAAGAACTCACCCGACAATTCCCAGAAAATGAGAAGACAGGTAAACCGCTGTAAATTTTCCAGCAAATTAAAAATTTCAGAATAAAAATAAGACAGCAATGTTTCTTTCCTAGCTCAGCTGCTGGGGCGGGGCTCTGTGTTGAGTTCTCACCTAGCACCATGAGCCTGGCTTTGTGCCCAGCACCACAGAGGGCGCAGGGAACCCTCCGTGACCACTGTGGGGCCACGGTGCGCGGGCACGGCTCTGGCATGTGCGTGCGTGCGTGTGTGAGCGCGCATGTGTGTGTGTGCAGCCTTAGGGAAGGGCCTGGCTGGAGCATGGCTGTTGAAAGGGGGTGGCTGGCGGGGGAGCCGAGGGAGCCTGAAGTTCATGGGCGCCGTTCTGACAGCCGGGAACGTGGGTGCAGGGCCGGGAGCACAGCCCTCTCCCCTCGCGGGTTTCACGGCCAGCCGGATCACGGTCTGCACGCCCACCATCTCCTGTGAGTGTTCCCATAGCATCACTTTATTTTTTAATTTTTTACGATTACGTACTTGGGATTCACGGTGAGTACCTTCGCCCTGGTGGGTGCGCTGCATCTTCGCCTTTTTCACTGCTCCTGCCCTTCCCCCGCCTCCAGCCCTAGGCCCCCTTCCCATCTCCCTGTCTCCCGTTGTCTGTCTTATTTGTCCCCGCAGCAGCGTCATTTCAGAGATGCGTGGCGCTGGTCCTGGGTGGGGAGACGCGTGGGACCCACGCATTCCCACGCCAGACCCCAGGCCGTTCCCTCTTCCTGGCCGCCTGTGCCATCTCCCCGTCTGCTCCCCATGGGCCTCTTCTCCCCTGGCCGGTTCCTTAGATTCCCAGAGATGGAATCACAGAGGGAAGAGGGTCGGAACGTTTCCAAAGTGCTTTGGGCCGGCTCGCCAGCTGTCCTGCCTGCCCCATGGCCGCGCTGCCAGCATGAGGAGGCCCTGTGGCCTTCTTGAAAGCGTGATTCATTCTCAAAACTTAATTTGAAAACTTTCTTATTGTTTGGAATTATGAACGTACATCATGAGAGGTCACGCCCGCACGTCCCAAAGTGTCACCAGGAAGAGCCAGTGCGCCCCGCTCCCCCTGCCCGGAGGGGAGGCCTTTGTGGCTCAGCAGCTCCCGTCTCACTTCCCGTACTGCACGGCTCCAGATTTTCCGTGCTCGTGCCTCATGCTTTTTGGTAATTTTTTACCCCTCCTTCTGGAAACCTCTGTACGAGCCCATTTTTTTACATTGCTGTAAGATGCACACGACATAAAATCTATCACTGAGCCGTTTCCGGGCCTCCGGTTCTGTGGCCCTCAGCACACTCTCCTGCCCATGCAGCCGCCACCCCACCCATCTCCAGAACTCCCCACCTTCCCCACCTGACGCTGTCCCCTCCCTGCCCCTGGTCCCCCATCCCGTCCGTGGTGGACAGCTGAGGACCTTTGTGACCCTCGTCCCTCTTGCTGTCCATTTTCCTCTCATCGTTTTCCCTGATTTGCCTTTGCTCTCCTCCTTTGCCAGCCTGAAACCCGGGACCAGTCCCTGGGCCCCCCCCTCCGTCACCTCCATCGCTGCCCCCTGCTCCGGAAGGATAGCATGAGCCAGGGCCTCCCAGCCCGGAGGGGACTTGTCTCCACCTCGCCCCTTTCCTAGCAACCCCAGTGACCCTTCCAGCCGCTTCTCCCTCAGGCGCTGAGCCCCCAGAAGCAGGCATTCGTCACAGAGCTCCTGTCTGGCTGCCTGAAGTACCGGAAGCTCCTGGCCATCGTAGTGGACGCCTTCTATGTGCGAGATGGCCAGCTCTGCCTGTGGGCCGACTATAGTCTCTTCCAAGGTGAGAGTCGTCTGTGTGCAGCAGCCCCCTGGGGTGACCGAGGCAGTGGTGGGGTGACCAGGGTGATGTGTTCACTCGCTTTGCAGATGGGAAACCTCGCCCCTGCCACCTTCACAGCCTGTGGCCTGGCTGAGTGAGAGCACGCCTCCTTTCTCGGGCTATCTCTGACCCCTGGCCCCATCCCTGAGAATTTTGGGCAGAGCAGGTCCTGAGCCATGGTTGGCACCCCCATGGGGGTTAATAGGAGAGATGCCCGCTGAGCGTATGTGCATACCTGCGATCCTAGCACTCTGGGAGGCTCAGGCAGGAGAAGCAAGTCTCAAAACAAGTGTTAAAAAGGGATTAGGGATGTATCTTGTTGTGAAGGCCCTGGGTTCAATTCCCAGTACAGAGAGAGAGAAAGAGACAGACAGGCAGGCAGGAGGAGGAAAGGGGAGAGAGGAGAGACTGCTTTCACAGTAAAGCTTTTTTTTTTTTTGTCTTTTTAAGGCAGGGTCTCACTATGCAGTTCAGGCTGGCCTGGAGTTCACTTTGTAGCCCAGGCTGGTCTCAAACTCGCAACGATCCTCCTGCCTCAGCCTACTGAGTGCTGGGAATTACAAACATGCTCGGCTTTTTTACGGATCAGTTGACTGTGGGCAGAGTGGCTGATGCCACCGTGGAGACCTGACCTTGTCCTCGCTGCCCTGCCCTGAAGGCTGCGTGGGGTGAGGGCTGCAGGGAGTGGGAGGCCAAGCCAGGAGGATGAAGCCCCGTCCTCAGCCTAGCGGGTGGGATCCGCCAAGGTCCCCTCACGTGCTCTCTCCTCAGTGCTCTGCTACCTGGCCACCTTCCAGCTGGATGAGCTCGGCTTCCAGCTCTTCTGCAGCATTGTCAGGGCCCTGCCTGCGGGCAAGACCTGCAAGGTGAGTCCTGCCCTGTCCCGCCACCGCAGCAGGGGACACAGCACCACTGCACAGGGCCGTGCACCAGCCCCGCCCTCCCGGTTCCTTTTAGCAAGAGACTCTCTGGTGGTTTCATTCTGCATAGAACATCGATGCCCTCTCCACAGAGAATGTGCACGCTGTCCTCAGGGAGACCTGGCTCTGTGTCCTGCGTCCCTCTGGCCGGCAGCTTGGGGATGAGGCTTCTGTAGTCGGCTCCTGGGCTCCTGGGAGTGGGAAGGGAGCTCCAGCGCCTGTGCCCGAGGGGTCGCCTCTGCAGATGCAGAGACACAGGGGCCTTGGGCGGCAGATGTCATCTGGCCGAGGCTGCCACTCCTTGCCCATCTGCTGCCCCCTCAGGAGGTGTGCTGGAGGCGGGCTTCCTGTGCCCTGGCACCTGATCTTCAGCCCCAAGCCCTGCTCCTCCTCTTCCTCCCAGAGCAGGTGGTGGTGACAACCTGGAGAAGGGACAGGGAAAGACACAGCCAGGAGCACATGAGTGTCACCTGGGTGCCTCATGGGACAAAGCCACCAGCTCTGCAGGGTGGGGAAGCAGCAGCAGCACCAGGACCACAGTGGGGACTGAATTCAAGCTCTCTGAGATGAGCTATATTCCCAGTCCACATATTCGTTGTTGTTTGGTTTTGTTTTTTGTTTCTTTTTTGAGACAAGGTCCCACTATGCAGTTCAGTGTGGTCTCGAACTCACTATGTTGCCCAGGCTGGCCTCAAACTCCCAGCAATCCTCCTGCCTCAGCCTCCCGAGTGGCTGGGATTACAGGTGTGCATCACCACACTAGTCTTCTGTTGACTTTCTTACCAATTGTTGATCAGGGATTCACCTTTTACCTCACCTGGGTCCTGCAGAGACCCCCCAGGCCCTTGGGTACCAACTGCCCAGCATGCAAGGGCCAGGGCAGTGCCCCACATGGTGCCAGACTGGCCCAGAGTGACACCAGTCACGTGAATCCCCAGGGAGCAGCAGGGCTTCCGGCTGATGGAGGCTGGTCTGCGATGTCCCTCCCTGTCCCCTACCCCAAGCCCACCAGTGTCCCTCTCCCCACCTGGAGCAGCGGGCTGCGGGGCCATGGCTTCCCCTGGGCACCGTTGCTGTGCGGTCAGGACTGACCTACGTGTGTCCAGGAGACATCACTTGAGGGTAGTGGCTCTGGGGCACGCCAAGGTCCCCGCCCCCACACTGGTGGGGCAGGAGCGGTCTGCTGACCCTGGTGGAGGAGTGGGGGCCAGGGTGAGGGCGCAGAGGCCCCTGTGGGGCAGGGGAGGCAGCAGGGGCAGGCAGGGGACCTGCACAGCGCCCGCAGCCCTGGGGCTGGCGTGGGGGCAGCCTGCCCAAGACTTCTGAGCCAGACTCTGTACAGAGCATGGCCCAGGATGCGCCCTCCTGGCCAGCTCACCGTCACCTGGATGGAAGCCTCCAGGCTTCCTGGCTTCCCTGAACCAGAGCTGTGGGCTTGGGAGCCAGGAGCTGCAACCCTGGGAACCCTGCCATGCAAGGACACGAGGGGTAGGTGTGCTGCCGGGCCCAGGGCAGGGGACACAACCTCAGTCTGGGGGTGATGCTGAGTCAGGGGAGTGGCTGTAGAAAATAGCACAGTTCCACTCGCAGGATCCCAGAGCCCGCCAGGCCAAGAGAGCAGCTTCCCTGTGTCCCACTGCCTGGGAGCAGACGCAGGGTACAGGAATGTGACTCTGGCAGGCGCGTGGCTGTGACCCGGGGTGGCCAACTCCCAGGAAGGACTGGGGGTGCTGAGGGGTTCAGCCTCAGCCCACCCTCACGGCCCCGCCCCCAGTTCCTCAGGTTCTTCTTCAGCACCTTAAACCTATGCTCCTGGATCAAGGACGAGTGGAGCCTGATCTACACGCCGGCCCACGTGCAGGAGAACTGGATCGAACCCCTGCTGAGGTGGGGTGGCCGGTGGGGACTTGGGCCCTGGACAGCCCCCCAGGGCCTGTCGGTGCAGCGGGGCCTCCTTGCTTCCCTGGTGTAGGGGTGAGCGGTTCAGAGAGGCCCACGTCCCTACCTGGCCCCACAGCGCAGGCGAGGTGAGCAGGACCTGTCCTGGCCATCGGTCCAGGACCCTCTGTGCCCACGGCTGACTGGCAGCAGGTGCACCAGCAGCCAGAGGGTATTGGGGCAAGAAGCAACCCTCCTGCTCCGGAGCCTGCCCAGTGCACAGGGGCTAGTGTCAGTGGCCCAGCCCTGACCCTGGCCACTCTTCAGACCCCGAGAGCGCAGGGTGAGGGGGCTGGAGGAGCCAGGTGGGCACCAGCTCAGCTCCTGGTATTTCAGGCCCCTCTTGTGCTCTGTTGTGCCCAGGGCTCTGTGCCAGGCCAGACGCCCCAAGCTGCCCCTTCTGTGCCTAGGAGCTCTGGAGCCAGCTTGACACGGCCTCCTGGGACCCCCTGGTCTGGATGTGAGGCTAGGACTCCTGCAAGGACACTGGTGGTGGTGGGCAGTTCCCAGCGAGGCCCCCCCAGGCCTGCTCCAGAGCCCCCAGCCTGAGCCCTCCTGAGGGCAGCAGGGCTCCCTGCAGGGGCCGGCCCTTGTTCCCAGCTCCCTCTGCTCCTGCTGCACCTGCTGCCCCGATGCCACTCAGAAGCTCCTCCTGCTCCTGCTTCCTCGTCTGTGCCATCTGCTCCGCTCCAGTTTAGCTCCGCACCCCCTTGCTGCTCGGGCTGCACGTCCCCCAGACACCTGGCACCCCAGCTCCCCTCTCACCACGGCCTGAGCCTCAGTTTCCCCATCATCCTCTGCTCAAGGAGTGTGGCTGGGCTGTGCCGAGAAGTGCTGGTCACCAGGGAAGCGGGGCCCTCAGTCCCGTCGCCAGCCTCCCGAGGGAGACCCAGGTCCTGGGTCCTTTGAGCCCAAGGCCTGACCCCCAGTGGCCTGCATAGGAAGTAACCCAGGGCATCTTCCTTCGCCTCCCAGGTGGCAGCCAGAGGTCCAGGGCCTGCTGGACCAGCTGGAGGGGGGATCGGCCCATCAGGCCGCTCTCAGCAAGGTCCAGGCCAAGCTCACAGAGCCTCGGGAATTCAGCCTGACCACACCCCGGCCCCGCGCCATTCCAGTGCCCGACCCAGTCCCCACTGTGGCCAAGCCAAGACCTGTGAGTTGGGCATCTGCAGGGGCACAGGCTTGTACCTCTGGGATGTTGAGGCAGGAGGGTGGGCTGCAGGGGCCACTGGAAGCTGGACTCCTCCAGGCCCAGGGTGCACCTGCTGTGGCTGGGAGTGTTGGGTCACCCCCATGGAGTAGGGCAGCCAGTGGCCCCAAAACCTACCATGCCTGGGGCCCCTTCAGCAGACGTGGAGTGGAGCTGTCAGGCCATGGAGCCGAGCTTGGAGCCCACTTTTAGCCTGGTGCAGTGCGCTGCCCTCCCCACAAGACACTACACGACAGACCACAGTGTGTACACCCTGCGAGCCGTTGGCACAGTGACGTCCCCGCTTCAGGGCCTCTGCACATCTGCCCCATGTCCCTTTCTGTCTGCCTCACTTATGAATCAGGATACTTTCTACTGCAAGTAACTGAAAAGCAGCGTAGACGATAGGCCACTGCTTGACTCTCCTCCAAAATAGGGTAGGCTTCCCGCATGGCTTTATCTAGGCTCCAGCTGTACTTCTTTGTGATTCTACCTAAGCTCTTCTGTAAGTCAACTTCCTTTTTGGGCTAACTTTCTTTATGGTAGTAAAAAAAAAAAATCTAGGCCTCATATCACACCCTACACTGTCCAGACTAGGAAAGGACATCTTGGGCCATAGGAGGCCAACGGCATAGTGCTGGGAGGTCCCAGGGGCCACCTAAGTCCCATCTCCTTCAGGTCTCATGAAAACCTCTGTTCACAGAAGCTCTTCTTGAGGAAGCTTCAGTTCCGCTGCACCTCTCACTGAGCTTCCTGCTCAGCAATGAGGGTTGCGTATAGTAACGTGTGGACCTGCTTGCTGTCTCTCCTCTGCTGGACATGTCCACCTTTTGTGGTCCCACATTACTGATGGGGCTGGCATAGTCCTGCTTCAGAGCCAACCCTCAGCAAACAGTTGTTGGGTGGAAGGATGGATGGATGGGTGGGCAGGTGGATGGACAAATGGAAGCCTGGATAGGTGGAAGGATGGATGGATGATGGATGCGTGGATGGATGGATGGATGATGGATGCATGGATGGATGGATGGATGGGTAGATGGATAGATGGATGGATGAGTGGATGGGTGGGTGGATGGATGGATGAGTGGATGGGTGGGTGGATGGATGGATGAGTGGATGGATGGATGGATGAGTGGATGGGTGGGTGGATGGGTGGGTGGATGGATGGATGAGTGGATGG
>NW_004955514.1:1474454-1487720 GCF_000276665.1 Chinchilla lanigera
TGGATGGATGAGTGGATGAATGGATGAATGGATGGGTAGATGGATAGATGCATGGATGAGTGGATGGGTGGGTGGATGGATAGATGAGTGGATAGGTGGGTGGATGGATGGATGAGTAGGTGGGCAGTTGGATGGATGAGTAGAAGGATGGATGGATGGGTGGTGGGTGGATAGATGATCAGGGGCCTTGTTGCTAAGTAACCCTCAGCTAACCCATCTGCTGGATCTTCAACATTTCTGACCCCATCTCTTCAGGAACCAGAGCATTTTTCTCGAGTTACTGGGCTGTCCCTTTCCCCCTCCCACTGCCTCTCCCTCTCCCCCCGCCTCTCCGTCTCCCTCTCCCTCTCTCCCCAGCCCAGCTGCTGCTCTGTAGCCCTGTGCTTCTCAGCGCCAGCTGTGAGATGCTGGTGGACATTCTTCTTCCCCAGGGTCCACAAGGTGGCCATGCTGGATCCACACACTTGTTCTCTCTGCCCTCCCTGCCCTGCCCCTTGCAGCCAGCTCACTCATCCATTCGCTCCATAGTTGCAGAACCCCACTAGCCAGGCACTGTGTTCCCATGGCCTGTGCTTTCCAGTAGGAACTCCGACGGGAAACAGGAAACGTGAAATTCCTCACACATGTCGGGTAGTGACGAGTGCTGAGGAGGGGGAGCAATGCAGGGAAGGGGAGCAGAAGCAGCTGGGGTGAGGGGCAGCGGTTCCGAGTAACGTGCCCGGCGAGGCCGAGGGAGCGGTACCTGGAATGAAGACCTGGAAGGAGTGAGCAGTGGGCCAGGGTCACAGCAGGGCAGAGCGGGCAGTGAGCAGTGTGTGTGCCAGGGCCTGGGGCAGTGCCCTCCCTGGTGAGGTGGGTGAGGTGGGCTGGCACCAACGCAGGGTCCCTCGGGCTGGCCGGCGAGGAGGGCAGCGAGCGGCGGTATGTGGAGGCATCTTGAAGCAGGCAGGCAGGATGGGAGGTGGTGGGTGCGGGAGATGGAGACGCAGGCACTAGAGGGTTCTGAGGCACGGAGTGGAGGGGGGCGGGACTCGGTTCAGGTGTGGAGGGGACGCACTTCGGTGCCCAGGAGGAGCAGGGGGTGAGGAGTGTGGAGTAGAGGCCTGGCCTCCAGGGTGTCCCAGCTGGCTGCCCCTGCATGGATGCAGCTGTGACTAGACCCAAAGGATGCCCCTGAGGCCACCTTAGTCTCTGCAGGGCCATCCCAGAGCACTCATTTTCCTGGGTTCCTGGCACCCCCAGAGCCCTCTGCTGCCCCTTCAGTCAGGAGCCAGCCGTTCCCCTCTGGCTTCTTGCCCCCTGCTCAGATTGGGCCCCCGCCTCCCCCAGTGTGTCCTGGGCAGGGCCTTCTCCACGAGCCCAGGCCACTGTCCACTGTCTCTTCACCTACACACGCCCCATGCCGGTGCTGTTTCTAGATGCCCTCTGTGTGGCAGCCACTGACTGGTCCCCCCGCAGGTCCCACGGAGCACCTACCAGGAGCCCAGGGAGCAGCAGCAGCTGCAGCTGATCAAGAGATCCAACCGCCTGAAGGCCGAGGTGGTGGCGCCCCTGCCTCCACAGGGCCCAGAGTCCCCGCACCTGCTAAGGGGGAGGGGGCTGGCGGGCTCCACCTGTGCGTCCCCCCAGTGGTCCACGGGTGCGGGGACTCAGCCAGTGTGGCAGGAGCCATGTGGTGTCCTGGCAGGAGCTGCTGCTGCTGGCCAACAGAGAAGAGCTGCGGTGCGCCATGCCCAGGCCCCATGGGGGGCCACCCACACAGGTAATGCCGGCCAATCTCTACCATGGCGTGTTCTCAGATCACAGCGATGTTCCAGTGGCCGGGTGTGGAGCACACCTGTGAATCGCAGCACTCTAGGAGGCTGAGGCAGGAGGATCACAAGTTCAAACACAGCCTGGGCAATTTAATGACCCAGCAAGACCTTGTCTTGAAATAAAAGGGCTGGGGATGCAGCTCAGTGGGAAGGCCCAGGTTCAATTCCCAGCACCGCCAAAAATAAAGGACACTATTTCAGTGGTGCCATGGAGGCCAGTTATTTAGCCTCTTCCTGTCATGGGCAGATGCCCAGCATATATGGGAGGGGCCCTGGGGCCAGGCAGAGCGCTGGCTGGCGAGCGCGCACCTGAGACCTGGGGAGAGAAGGCGCCCGAGAGAGAATGCACCTGCCGCCTCGACTCTGGGTCCCAGATGCCTCGAGTGGAGCGCTTCAAACTTCTATCAAAAAGACAAACCCAGGGCATCGGCCTGGAAGGAGAACGCAGGGGACCAGGACAGGAAGCCATGCCCCAGAAACGCTGGCTCGGGAGCTCAGCCCCCAGGGGCTGCAGCGCAGGCAGGCTCTGGGCACCATTACCAGCTGCCCTACACTGTGGCTTGGAGCTCCTGGGTGCACAGTGGGGTGGGAGGAGAGACTTGGGGAGCAGCCTGGCAAGGAGCCAGCCAGTCTCAGGCTGGAGGGCAGCTGAGGAGAGGCTCCCGTCCCCAGGCCAAGCACCGCAGCACGGCTGGAGGGCACGGAGGCCAGAGGCCCCCAGGGCCACGGTGGGAATGCACGGATGGGGCTGGACTGGGGCGGAGAGGAGCAGTGGGCTTCCAAGGCTGCAGTCCATTCAAGAGGGTTGGGGCCCCAAGCGGGCACAGATGCCAGGCTGTCTCTGCTTGGCTTGCACAGGACTCCAAGCAGCAGCTGCGGCCTCAATCCGCCTTGCCCCGCATCCGGAAGACTCCCAAGCTGACCTTCTACAGGGTGAGGGGGCCCCCCTCTCCCTCCCTTCAGGAGCTGGGGGCCCCCAGGACGGCCCCATGCTGAGGCAGACTGCATTACCTGGGCAGGGGTAAACAGGGAGGGTATGGCCACCCCCAGCCCACCACCAGCCCGTCCTCCACCCTCCCTGCAGCCTGACCATGTCCCTGTCAAGCTGAACGCTGCTGCCATCCTGCGGGAAGGGGCCCTGTACCGGCGCCAGGTGGAGAAGGAGCTACAGAGGTGAGGCATGGGGCGCCGGGGCTCCCTCTGCCCACCCTCCTCCAGGTTGCCCCCTGCGGGACGGTTGTGACTGCAGCTCAGTGGGGGAGGGCTGAAGGCTGGGAGGATGTGTCAGAAGACACCAAACCAGACCTTTTTTCTCTCCGTGCTCTCAGCAGCAGTAGGGCACATCTGGGGCCCTCTCCGCTCAGACAGCGTCACAGCTGGGTCTGGCCGCAGACGCCAACCCTGTGCTTCCCATCTACTGGCTGTAATTCAGGGTTCTGGCTCTCCATCTTGGTTTTATTTGTTTGTTTGTTTTTGCAGTTCTAGGGATTGAACCCAGGCCCTTCCCATTGAGACAGGGTCTCTCTAAATTGTCATTCTTCGGCCCCACCCTGCCACGTTCTGGGATTACAGGCGTGAACCACTATGCCCAGCTCCACTTACTGGTGGATGATGGGATATTACCAAGGGCACAGGATATTACCACGTGAAGAGTGGGGAAGGGGTGGGGACCTCCATGCTCTCTCTGGGCCCCAATGTCCAGAACCTCCCACCTATTCCACCACCCAGGAGCCCCCTGAAACCCGTCCTTTGGGTTTTTTGAGGGTGACATTGCATAGACACCATTGATGACATCCTTGGCCTGGTGGTTGGTTCAACTCTGACTTCCTTTCCCTATCCTGGAGGGCCAGGTGAGGGGGCTAAGAGCCCAGTCGTCTGAGCCCACCTGGTCTTAGTGACCAGCACATCCTGAACCTGCCTAGGGCCCCAGCCAGCGGCCTTCTCATTAGCATATGAGAGACACTGAACCCTTTGGCAACTCCGGGGATTTTAGGAGAGCTGTGGCCAGAAGCAGGGGTGGCAAGCAGGTACCTCGAGTTTCACAGTATGCCAGGAGTCTATAGTCCTGCCGATGAGTCTATAAAGGACAGTCAGGCTTGAGCCACCCTTCGCAGATAATCCCAGCTCTGGGAGAGATGGACCAGGGTAGGGGGGCACCTGCCAAACCCCTGGCCCTCCCTAAACCTTCTCGGCGTCACCTCCTCCTGGACCCCTTCCTGATGCCTCTTCCAAGCTGCCCATTCTGATCCTTCCGTGTCTGAGTTGGGCAGATGGACAGACAGGAGGATGGGGATGGTGTCCAGACACAGTGCACAGGGAGGCAGACAGACAGACGGGGCAGAGCACACTGGGACTAAGGGGAACCTGGAACGATGTGCTGGTGTGTGGGTGCAGAGGAGGGCCTGGGGGCCACCGTGGGTCAGTGGGCGGTGAGGCCAGGTGCCTTGAGGACCACAGCCCCCGGGAACTTGTGGCCTCCTAGTGGCCCTGCTCAGATGAGGGACCCCACCCTGCGTCTCTGTCCTTGTGTCCTCAGAGTTGACAAGCTTGTGGACGGGCACGGGGACATCTCTGAATTCCTTGAGTGGCAGGAGAGGATGCAGGCCAAGGACCGAGCGGAGCAGCTGGCTATGAGTGAGTGCCGCAGGCTGCAGGGGAAGCTGAGTCACGAGGAGGCGGTGCTGGCCCGGCAGCATGTCCTGCAGGAGAACAAGCAGAAGGCAGACCAGAAGAAGGAGCAGGTGATGTGCTATGTACCTGACTAGGGGTACACGGAGCTGGCTAAGCCATGACCTCCAGGAGCCTGGGCTGTGGCCAGCAGAGCCACCGAGGGCATGCTCCCGTGGCTGTTGGCTTGTGGCTGGTTCTGGGTTATGTCCTCCTAAGACCTATCAGGTGGCCCCAATTCTCTGTCCCTGTCTCAGCAGGGAAGGGTTCCGAGGGGTTTCACACCACCAGGGCTGTGTGATCGTGGCCAGAGGTCCTGCCCCAGACTGCTGTCCCCTCGCTAGCAGGTCACAAGGTCCACAGGTCTCAGGGTGCTCCTGAGGGCAGAGCTTCAGTTCTGGCAGAAAATCCTGGAAGGTGGACACATTTGCATATGACACGTTTGCAGATGACATCTGTATCAGTTAGCCCTCCTGTCCCGGGGCCCAATACCGACACCCGCAGCTTGAAGGAGAGGTTTATTTGGCTCAAGGTCTCAGAGGGTTCAGTCCATGGTTGGCTGGTTCCAGGGCGGGAGCATCACCGGGGAAGGGCCTGGCGGAGGAGTTTAGTGAAGAGGACAGATAAGGTCAAGGTCGCACGTTCAGACCCCGCCGAGGAGTGTGCTCTACTAACCTACGTTGCATTTCTTAATCCACTGAAGCTGACCTGTCAGGATCAGCAGCCACAGCCTCCTCTCCCGTGAGGGCTGGGGCACCCCTGGTACCAACCCAATGTCCCAGAAACAGTGCTTCCTCTGCACTGCCAAGCTGGGGCTCCCCACCTGGGCATGACACCAGAAAGCCTGGCTGCTGTGGGCCTCACAGTGCCTGCCAAAAGGGGACCCCAACCCACCCCAGCAGGTCTGACCTGGGTTCTGTCTTGCCTAAGATGCTTCCTGCAGAGCCCCTGAGCTGCAGGCGTGGGAAAGTCACTCATATTCCTTGAGACTCATTTGTGTGTGTGTGTGTATTCACTGTTAAGGTTTGCTTTTTCCTTTTAGTTTAGTTTACTTTTTTTTGTACTGGGGACAAACCCAAGGTCTTGTCTATGCTAAGCATGTGCCGACCACTGAACTACACCAGAGGCAGCAGCTTTCTTTTAGGGAAGTTTTAAAGTTACAAATTCCATTTCCTTACTAGTTAAGGACTAGTCAATCAATCTATTCCATATTAAGAGCATTCTGCTAGTTTGCCTGTTTTGAGGAATTGGTCCATGTTATGGTTGATACACTGTGTCAACTTGAGGGGTCCAGAGGCTTGGCTAAGTGACTCCGCAGTGCTGCATCCTGGTGTGAGAGGCACATGCCCTTACCACTCCCCTCCGGGTCACTGTGTCAGTGTGAGGAGTTTAGAAGGGTAACTAAGTGACTCAGCAGGGGGCTGGGTCCTTACCTTGTATCATCCTGACCCTGTGCAGGAGGAGGGCAGGGAGACTGAGTGCTACACGCCCCCTGGGTGGGGGCAGCCTGCCTACAATATAAGGGAGGAAAAAAGGCTAGTTCTCCCCTACTTTTTGCTCTTGCTGCTTTTGCTATCTTCCGTTGCCATGAACTGTTGCCATCTGCCATGTGCCACCCTGCCTTGGAGCCAGCGAGTATGGACTGAAACCTCCACGAACTGTGAGCTAAATACACCTTTCCTTCCTTAATTTTGGACGCTGGGTATTTTGCCTCAGCAAGGAGAGAAAAGTAACCAAGACAGTCCATTTCATAGAGTGGTCAAATTTATGTACATAGATGTTGACTGTAATATTCTATCACATCCATTTTACGTCTGTAGTGATAAAAGTTGTTTTATTCCTAACACCCGAAGTTTGTATCTTTTCACTTTTTTCCCTGTAGTTCTTCCTAGAGATTTTTCAATTCTATGTGTCTTTCCAGAGAGTTGACCTTTTTGTTTCATTAATGTCTTGGTTACTTTTCTGTCTTGCAGAGACAAAATACCTGACGCCCAAAATTAAGGACGGAAAGGTTTATTTCGCTCGCAGTTTGTGGAGGTTTCACTCCATGCTTGCCAATGTAGAGTGGCACATGGCAGAGGGCAACAGTTTTGGCTACAGAAAACAGCAAAGACAGCAAGAGCAAAGCTGGAGGAGTAGTGAACCAGCCTCTTTCCCTCCCTGCTATTGTACGCAGGCTGCCTCCCCCAAGAGCGGGTGTAGCACTCACACCCATAATCCCAACACTGGGTCATGAATTAATCGCAAACTCTAGAAGCCCGCCCCATAACTGCATGAAGCTTTGGGGGACGTCTAGACACACACCATAACAATTAATTTTCTCTTATGATTTTGCTAGAGGTTTTTTTCCTTTTCTTACCCCCTCTACTAGGGATTGAATTCAGGGCCTAACAAATGCTAAGTAAGTGTTCTACTGCTGAGCTGTATCCCCAAACCAATTTTTATTTTAGTTTGAGGTAAAATCTTGCTAAATTGCCCATGCTGACCTTGAACTTCCAATCATCCTGCTCCAGCTTCCAGAGTTCCTGGGGTTATAGGTATGTGCCCCCATGCCTGACTCATTTTGCTGTTGTTAATTGACTTGTTATTTCCCTCTTTCTGTTCGTTGTGTGCTTCTTTTGCTCTGCAGTTTCTAGGTCTCGAGATGCGAGCATAGATGATTGATTTGAGACTTCCTGGCTCTCCTGCTGGAAGAGCTAGTGTTGTCCATTGCCTTGTGCTTATTGTCTGAACTGTGCCACACAAAGCTTGGTACATTGTGTTTCATTTTCATCCAGTTCAGTGTATTTTCTTCCATTTCCTTCAGATCTCCTCCCTGACCCATGAATTATTTAGAAGTGTGTCGGTTTCCAAGCTTGGGGATTTTCCTGTCAGCTTCCTGTTACTGATTGTGAGCTGGATTCCATTGTGGTTGGTGAACACACACTGTGATCTCAGCTCTTTTAAATGTGTTGGCCCGGGGTGCGATCTGTCCTGCTGTACACTGTATGGGCTTGAGAAGAACTCACTGTCGTCCTCGAGTGTTGTGGGAGTGCTGGCTCATCCTGCTGGCTGCTAGTGTTGCTGATTTCTTTTTCTTTTCTTTTGGTGCCAGGAATTGGACTCAGGACCTTGTGCTTGCCAGGCAGGCGCAGTACCACTGAGCTATATCCCCAACACTGTTGCTTATTTTTGCACCTTTGCTGACTTCCTGTCTGTTGCTCTATCAGTTGCTGAGGAGCGACGCTGAAGTCTCCAACTGTAACTATGAACTTCTCCCTTTCTGTTCTATCAGGTTCTGCTTAACGTATTTTACAGTTCTGCTGTTTGGTCCATGCACACTTACAATTGCTGTGCATTCTTAGTAGTGACCCTATTTTTATTTTTTTTTATTTTTGTCTTTTTGACACAGGGTCTCACTATCCAGTTCAGGCTGGCCTTGAGCTCACTTTGTAGCCCAGGCAATGATCCTCCTGCCTCAGCCTCCCAAGTGCTGGGATTACAGGTGTGCGACACCACACCTGGCATTTTCTTTAATTTGTTCTGTTTTGTTTTGTTTTTTTGGTACCGGGAATCGAACTCACGACCTTGTGCTTGCCAGGCAGGCACTGTGCCCCTGAGCTAAATCCCCAGCCCCTTGCTTAATCTTTGGATGATACGTATTTACTATTCTTTTACTTTCAATCTGTATCATTATTGAGTTTCTTATAGATAGCATATAGTTGGATCGTGTTTTAAAATCTGTTCTACCAGTCTCTGTTGGTGTTTATAGACTAGTTGGTTACACATAATTATTTTGTTAGGATTTAACTCTGCCGTTATTTGTTTCATTTGCTCTATCTTCTAGTCTGTTCTCTTTTTCTCCTTTTCTTTTTTCTTTTTTCTTTTTTTTTTTTTTTGTACCGGGAAACAAACTCAGGACCTTGTGCTTGCCAGTCCTCTCTTGCCATCTTATGAGCTGCTCAAACTTTTCTCCAGATTCCCACTTCGACTCACGTGTCATGTTTATGTAGAGTGTCTCTTTCCCGCACACAGCTTGGGCTGTTGCTCAGCGCATTACGTTACACACACATTACTCACCTTTTCACTGCTGTAACAAGACCCCTGGGATAACTAGCTTGGAAAGAGGAAAGTTTGCTTTGACTCACAGAGTTGGAGGTTTCAGGCCTCGTTCCACTGACCCTGTTGGTCTGGGCCGCGGTGAGGCAGAACCTCACAGGGGAGTGCACGGTGGTGCAGGGAAGAGGGGAGGCTGGGGTCCTGTCCACTTCAAGGGCAGCCTGCCCCACAGTGCCACCGCTTGGGGGCCAGGCTGTTGACACGTGGGCCTTTGGGGGCTTCAGACCCAGAGGGCAGCAGGGCATGGCACCCTGTCTCCATGGTGTGATTTCTACCGATCTGAGGGATGTGTAGAAATCCCGGCTCCCTCTACGTTCTTTTATCCTCCCTCTTTATAAGAATCTCTCCTGCATACACTTCCTCATACAGCCACATAGGACAGCGCTATAATTTGTGCTTCGACCACCCAACATATTTCAAAAGACAGGAAAGAGTCAGCTGCGGTGGCACACACCTGTAATCCCAGCACTTGGGAGGCTGAGGCAGGAGGATTGGCACGAGTTTAAGACCAGCCTGGGCTGAGTGACTTCAAGGCCAGTCTAAACTACATAGCAAGAGACCCTGCCTCAAAAAAAAAAAAAAAAAGACACAAAAGAGGGTAAGTCTGGCCAGGCGTAGTGGCTCACGCCTGTAATCCCAGCACTTGGGAGGCTGAGGCAGGAGGATCGTTGTGAGTTCGAGGCCAGCCTGGGCTATAAAGTGAGCTCAAGGCCAGCCTGAACTGCATAGGGAGACCCTGTCTCAAAAAAAAAAGAAGGGAAGTCTGTTGTATTGACCCATTTTTGCTTGCTATGTCCTTTCTTGTTACAAGATTCCTTCTCTCATCACTTTCTCCCTAAAGAACTTGTGGCCATTATTTTAGGGCAGGTTTATATTTTTGGCAAGTTTGGACAGCTCTGGCCATTAATACTCTTGTTCATCTCGGGCTTGTTTGTCCTCCTCGGGGATCCTGACAACAGGTATGTTAGGTCGTCTGTGAGTCCCCACGGCCCCGAGGGTCTGTGTCTCTCCATTGTCTGTGGGGTGACTTCTGTCCTCGGGTCCTGATGCTGCACTCTGCCCTCCGTCCTGACACTGACCCCAGCCACTGAGGTGTAAATGTAACTGGTTATTTTCCCATCCTTCAATTTCCATTTGGTTTTTCTCTATGTCTCTGTGTCTTTGCTGAAACCCCACTGCGATCATTTGTCTGGAACGTGCTCACGACTGCCCGTGCCGCATTTCCGCGGTGCCTTGGAAGACCTTTGTGGAATCTGGCATCTGGCGTCTGAGCGCTGGCACTGCTGGTTGCCCTTCTTTACTCACTCTGAGGTCCCCTTGGCTTCTGGTGTGACACGTGGGCTTTTATGGAAGCTTAGACCTTCGGGGGTATCATATTACGAGCCTCTGGCTCCTAGGGCAGCCTGTGTCGGCTCCCTCCGACACCATCCTGGCAGACAGAAGGGGGCACTGCCACCTTCCTGCCAGGTGGACGAACAAGCACGGGTCCCTGTCAGCCTCTGTTGACCTGGGGTCGGGGGACGGCCTCCAGGGTCCTAGCTTGGTCTCCATCTGTACCTCCCTGGTTGGGGGGTGCAGGCCTCTCTTTCACTTCTCCCCATGTGGCCCACTGTCACCAGGCCTGGGCAGCCCCCTCCTGCTGGCCACCATGAAAGCCCTGCTTTGCCCGGGGCCTCCTGTGACCCCAGTCTCACGGGCGGGGGAGGGGCACCGTGTTAGCGCCAGATGGGCTGGAGTCCAAGGCCCCCAGTCAGCTCCACCTGGGCCTGTCTGGCCCTGTGCCAACGGCAGGCCGTGCCCCTGGTGGGGGTGAGGGTCCAGGCTCCCGTGGGCCTGTGCTGGTATGAGGGGTGGCCGACGCACACTCCCTGGTGTCTGTCAGAGAGGAGTGGTGGTGCTCTGAGGTCCTGCCACCTCTTAACCTTCAAATTTTCCGTTTTATTTTCGTGGTGCTCGGGATGGAGCCCAGGCCTCACCCACACCAGGCCGTGCTCTGTCACTGCACCTCCCCGCCTCGGCTCTCTGTAACACTGATCCTTCCTGCAGTGCTGGATAGATCCTCCCACCCCGTGGCCTCCCTGGCTTCTGGGGGCCACAGGCACTTGGTGGGGCGGGTGGGGTCGGTGCAGAGTGAGTGGCCAGGCCCTGTCCCTGACCCGAGGCTGGGGATCCTCGAAGAGACCACTGAGGCTGCCTGGAGGGGCACAGACCCCTGGGAGGAAAGATGTCGGTCATCCTTACCCCTCAGTGCCCCTTCCAGGGGCAGCCGGACCACAGAAGACCTGGCCTACCCCTGAGGCCTGAGGAGGGAGTAGGGCCAGCGCTGCCCTCCCATCAGGTCATCCCGCTCCCAGGAAGGGTCGCAGCCACAACAGCTGGCTTCGCTGCCCCGTCCCTGGTGCCAGTCACGCATGTCATGTTGAGTGACGCCAACTCAGAGGTGGTTTGCCGCCTGGCGGGCAGTGTCCGTGCCCCTTCCAGGTACGAGTTGCCTGCGTGTCATGGCTATGTCGTGGCACGGGCAGGGGCGGCCCCTCCTTGTGTGTTGGCCACCCTGCACCTCCCTGACTCAGCTGCCTTCAGTTAGGCCACAGAAGACTGGTGTCCCAGCCCAGGGCTGTGTCCTTCTTGTCCTGCTGGCCTGAGGCAGCCCTAGCTGCAGGTCTTTTCTTTCTAGCCTAAGGACACCCAGCCACACATATTCAGGAACTCCTTCTTTTTTTTTTTTTCAGTACCAGGAATCGAACTCACGACCTTGCACTTGCCAGGCAGGCGCTGTGCCGCTGAGCTAAATCCCCAGCCCTGCCACAAGTATTCAGATGACGAGGATTCTTTCTTACCAAGTCACAGGTTAGATGGCACTGACTTGTTTTGTTTTTTGAGACAGGGTCTCAATATGTAAACCAGGCCAGCCTCAGAAATCACTCCTGCCTCAGCCTCCCTAGTACCGGATTACAGTCATGTGCCACCACACTGACTTTTGTGAATCACAGCTTCTGTGTGTGCTGAGACCCCGTTAGCCCAGCCTGGCTGCGAGTGCCCTTCCGTCCCTCCTCCATGCTGCTCTGGGTCCTTGGAAGCATCTTTCCTTTTCTTTTCTTTTTTTTTTTTTTTTTTTTTTTTTTTTTTTTTTTTTTTTTTTTTTTTTTTTTTTTTTGTCTTTTTGAAAAAAATTCTTGCTCTGCAGTTCAGGCTGGCCTTCAGTTCACTTTGTAGCCCAGGCTGGTCTCAAACTCATAAGGATCCTCCTGCCTCATCCTCCCGAGTGCTCGGATTACAGGCATGCGCCACCACGCCCTGCGGAAGCTTTCCAGAGGGAAAACGTTTGTGCCCGCCAGATTTTCCCTGCATGGGTGCCGAAGTCCTCTGAAGGACCGGCCTCCCGGTGGGACTGGAACTGGGAACGGGGCTCTCTGGCTCCTCCCACAGTGGCTGGCTGAAACAGGGCTGGAAAAGGACGCATTATAAACCTGATGGTGCCGGGGTACAGCTCAGCGGCACAGCGCCTGCTGGGCAAGCGCAAGGTCTTGAGTTTGATTCCTGGTACCCAAAACAAAACAAAACAAAACCCTGATGGTAATATTGATATTTTAACTGAACTCTAACAGTGTCTTAAATTACTTGATTATACTTTGTCATTTCATTTTTTCCTCCCCCACCGTGTGTGTGTGTGTGTGTGCGTGTGTGTGTGTGTGTGTGTGTGTGTGTCTTTGTACTGGGTACTGAATTCTGGGCCTTCACACTGAACTACATCCCTGGCCCTTTTTCTTTTTTATTTTGAAACAGAGTCTCACAAAATCTCAAAGTTGCAAGTTGCTCAGGGTAGGCTTGCACTAGATCCTCTGCCTCAGCCGCCCAGAGTGCTTAGATTATAGGCATACACCACTGCATCCAGCTATTTTATCTGCTTTTAGAAATGATTTGATCAGCTGGATGTGGTGGTACACACCTGTCATCCCAGCATTTGGGAGGCTGAGGCAGGGGGATTGCTGAGGGTTCCAGGCTAGCCTGGGCTATAGAGGGAGACCCTGTCTCAAAAAACAAAACAAACAAAAAAGATTTAATCAACCATGCAGATAACTAGCTACATTGAATAAAACTTGTTTTCCAACCCCTCATCCAAGTGAGACTGATGTAGGGTCTGTACCAGTGTCAATACCAGGGCCCCCAGGGAGTGGCGTCCCACCCCGCTGTCCCTGGCGCCATCCTCTGCCTGTGTTTGTCCAGCCACAGTATTTGTGCGGTTTAGTTGGGCGGCACTTGAGCACTTTTCCGCCTGGCTCCAGCCATAGAAACGGCCCTCGGGCTTTGCTTCGTCTTCCTTGGCAGTGCCGGGCATGGAACCCAGGCCCTTGGGCATGCGGGGCCAGCACTCGCCATGAGGCGGCGCTCACAGTGGGGCCACCTGCGCAGCCCCAGAAGCACCAGGCACCGCTGACCCGAGGGACCCCAGGTAGGTCAGGGAGCTGGGCCTTGAGACAGACTTGGCTGCCTGGTGCTCACCTCCCGGTCCCCCACCTGTGCCATAGTGCCCCCAGCTGGGCACCTCTGCCCCTCCCCTCCCCTCACGCCCCTTCTCTGCCAACCCAATGCCCTGCAGACTCCACCATGGAGGGCCCGTGCCTTCCTGACTAGGCCAGCCTGTCCCTGGGGCAGCTGAGGAGGTGGCTCAGCTGCCTTTATTTTC
>NW_004955514.1:1487980-1491433 GCF_000276665.1 Chinchilla lanigera
TTTTTTTTTTCCGGTACTGGGAATCGAACTCATGACCTTGCACTTGCCAGGCAGGCACTGTGCCGCTGAGCTAAATCCCCAGCCCCTCAAAAACTATTTTTAAAGTAAATCTTTCATTTTAAAGCAGTTTAAAGACTTATAGAAAAGCCAGGCATAGTGGCACATGGCTGTAATCCCAGCACTTGGGAGAGTGAGGCAGGAGGATCACAAGTTTGAGGCCAGCCTGGGCTACATAATGAGTTCAAGGTCAGTCTGGACAACATAGAAACACCGTGTCTCAAAGAAAAGAAAAGAAAAGAAAAAAATAGAAAAGCCACAGAGCTAGGACAAGCACTCCTTTATTTTTGTTGGTACCAGGAATCAAATTCATGACCTCAGGCTTGCCAGGCAAGCGCTTATGTGCTGAGCTACACCCCCGGCCCAGGCCAAGCACTTCTGTATCCTCCATCCGGCTCTCTCCGCTGTGCAAGTCTTACCTTTCCTGTGTGTCAGCGCTGCTGTGACAGGCACCCACACACAGGACCACGCTGGCGCAGTGCGGGGTCCCTCCGGGGCCTGGAGGAAGGGGGACCCGGCTGCCTCTCACCCTGCTGGGCCCTCCACCCCACAGACCGCAGAGCTGATGCTGCAGTGTGCGGAGCGTCGCCTCCGGGAGGACAGGGCCATGAAGGAGCTGGCGGAGCAGGTGGCAGAGGCGCAGAAGAATGTCAAGGTGGCTCAGATGAAGCTGGTGAAGAGCCGGCGGCAAATAGGTAGGGCAGGGGCAGGGGATGTAGCTCAGCAGTACAAGCACCTGCCTCGCAAGTGCAAGGTCCTGAGTTTGAATGCAGATACCCCCCCAAAAAAAAAGGCAACCAGAAAAAATAAACAAATAGGTAGGGCAGGAGCCAGTGCCAAGCTCTGCTGTCCCTGCCTGGGCTCTGAGCTGCCACCTGCCCCAGCTGCTGTCCCTGGAGGGCAGCCTGGGATACTGGCTGGGAGGAGGAGCCCACGCCCTGCAGAGCCGTTCGAGGAACCCTCAGCACCCCACCTGGTCTCCAAGTCCAGGAGATGACCGACGAGAGCCGGGAGCTGCTGCAGCGCAGCATGAAGGCAGCCGAGGAGGAGCACAGGCGGCGCTCGGAGCTCATCTCTCAGCTGCGTGCGCTGGAGACGCGGCCCTCACGCAAGGGCAAGCTGGTGGACCTGACCCAGGTGAGCCGCTGGCAGGCCAGCTCTGAGCCAGGTCTCTGTGAGGGCAGGGGCCACGGCCGAGATGGCAAGGCAGGCTCCAGAGAGGCCACGGGGGCCCTGTATGTGCAGGGCCCAGGGTCTTCCTGGACTGAGCTCAGAAGGGCAGCTGGGGAGAGCACAGGCGTCCAGATGTTGTGCTGGATGGAGCTGGGGACTAAGGGTGCAGCTCCTGGAAGGAAGGTGTGTGAGAAGGCAGAGGGGGCCAGGCTGCGGGACAAGCACAAATGGGGTGGCCTGGCCCCAGAGTGAGGGGCTCCCAGTGGGGGTATCCCGTGAGCCCCCAAGCTGGAGAAGCAGGATGTGGGGGGAGACCCCCGGCTGCACCACTGTCAGCCTGCCCCCTCCAGATCCCCGGATATGGCCTGGAAGGGGAGATGTCAGTGGCGGAGCTGCGGGAGCGGCTGGCTCTGCTCAAGGAGACGCAGAAGCGTGAAGAGGAGGAGAGGCGGGATCAGATCATCCGGGACAAGCGCACCAAGAGCGAGGAGCTGCTGAACACCATGGAGCAGATATCCCTGTGCCGCATGGCTGTGGGGAGAACCGCGGCCCTGAGGTGGGTGCCTGAGGACAGGAAGGGCACTCTCTGCCAGGCAGGGCCCTGGCCACAGGGTCCCCAACCTCTGATTTTAGTACATGACTTCAGGTACGTGGGAACGGAAGCTTTCAAGCTCAAGACCCAGATGCAGTTACTTGGCACTCAGGTCTCAAGGACAACCTTCTGTCACGTGACCCCGGGTAACTAGCTAGCTGCTTATCTGTCTGCAGAGCCATTTGGAGATAGTTACAGGCCTCAGATGCTTCCTCCCTGAACAGCCTAGCTGCATCCCCTAAAAAAAGACTGTCCTACATAACCCAATGCCATGACACAGCTAGGAAAGGTAACAAAATTCCCAGCCTCACCTAAGTATCTTGTCCATATTCACACTTCTGCAGCACCCCAAGATTGTTGAAACTTCTTAAAGATTTGATAACTTTTTTTTTTCTTTTAAAACCAGGACCTGGTGCTTACTTAGGCAGCACATATACTAAAACTGGAACGATACAAAACCAGGACCTGGCCAGGCATGGTGGCACATGCCTGTAATCCCAGCACTTGGGAGGCTGAGGCAGGAGGATCACTGTGAGTTCAAGGCCAGCCTGGGCTACAAAGTGAGTTCAAGGCCAGCCTGAACTGCATAGCGAGACCCTGTCTCAAAAAACAAACACCCAGGACCTGAGCCACATTAGTACACACACACACACACACACACACACACACACACACTGCCAATTTGCTTTGGGGTCAGTGTGGTAACTTTTCCGCAGCCCAGGTGGCTGTCCCATGGTGCTCCATCAGGCACAGGGAGGCATCCATCCACCCCACTCAGGGTCACAGTGGTCTTGGGCCTCCCCCTGATCCCCAGGAGGCACCCAGACCTTCTGAAGTAGAGCCCACTGGGCTCCACTGAAAGTCTTGAGCAGAGCTGGGTGGAGTGAGCCGGTCCTCCTCTGCTGTCAGCGTTGCTGCTCCAGCTGCAGTCAGTGGAAGGAGCTGCAGGGCCTCAGGGAGGTCTGGCCCAGCACAGGGCACCCCAGAGCCTGGGGGTGGGGGCAGTGCAGGTGTATATGCCCTGCCTTGTGACAGTGACATCAAAGAGGCCTGGGGGGGGAGGGGGAGGACACTGTGCAAACACCTCAGTGTTAGCAGTGGTCACCTCCAGGCGGGAGCGGCCAGGGGAGTGTGAGATAAAAGGGGCGTCTACGTTTTTACTGCAGTTACACATGTAGTTAGCACACATGTAATTTTTTGTTGCAGTGGTGGTGTTTTTGTTTTTGAGACAGGGTCTCGCTATGCAGTTCAGGCTGGCCTTGAGCTCACTTTGTAGCCCAGGCTGGTCTCCAACTCGCATAGGTCCTCCTGCCTCAGCCTGCCGAGTGCTGGGATTACAGGCGTGCGCTGCCACGCCCGGCTGTAATGTTTGCTTTATGAGATCAATTTTAAAAAGCGGGGTTCTGCGGCACACCTGTAACACCAGCACTCTGGCAGGCCCAGGCAGGAGGATCGCACGTCTGAGTCCCACCTGAGCAACTTAGGAAGACCCTCTCCCACAATAAAAGGGGCTGGGATGCAGCAAGTCGTAGGGCGCCCCTAGCTTTGAACCTCGGCCCTAGTACCACAGAATGGGAAAGAAAGGTTAAGAGAAAAGATTGAAAGGGTAGGGGTGCGGGTAGGAGCCCTGC
>NW_004955514.1:1492099-1509004 GCF_000276665.1 Chinchilla lanigera
CCGGAGCGCGCCCCGCCCGCCCGGCTGGCCCGCTCACGCCTGGCCTGCGGGAACCCTGGGTGCTGCGGGGCGCGCGGGAACGTCGCCCTCCCCCGCTCTGCGGCCGAGGCCACCCGAGCTCAAGGGGACCGGCCGGGAGTTCCGGAACCCTCTTCAGCATCACCGGGAGCCCGGATCCGGCGCGGGCGGGGCCGCTGGACATCAGCAGGCCGAGGGAGGGACCCGGGCGGACTTCCAGGGTTACCTGACCCCGTACTGAGCTGGAGGGCCGCGGCCTTGGCAGTGAAAGCGGCAGGACCCCGGGCCGGGGTGTAAGGGAGGGGCTGCCCCAGCCTCTTCCCGGACCCGCGCAGATGGCATTTCAAGCGGGGAAGCTGGGCCCAGAGGCGGTGGGCATTCCGGGGTCCCGCTGCAATATTCCAAATTGTACCAGGACCTCAGGACTTTCCCAACCCGGGTGGGTAAGGAGAGGAATTCCCATCTCCCTGTTGATCAGAGCTGGGAGCAGATAAACTTTCATTTAAGGAAGTAACAATAACATTTCTTGTAACCCGTGTTGTATGATTCAAATGTATTTCATTTCACTTGAAGGGCTGTGTTGAGGGTCACTGGTGCAGAAAGAGTCCTTCGGGTGCTCGGAGGGTTTCCGAGGGATTATTGCGCCCATGAGCAGCAGCGAGCCAAAGGCAAGGTGACTTCAGGATGAGCCTGATGCAGGAGTGAACGCGGCCTCCGGCTGGAAACACTTCCAGCCTCCGGGACATGGAAGGGCTCTGGTGTCACTGGCTTGACTTAACGGGCTGGTGCTGCGCCACCCACGGGGCACAGGGGACACGAGTGTTGTAAGCAGCAGTGCTGGTTGGCAGTCAGCAAGTCCCCTCCTCCATTCCATAGTCACCTGAGAGCGCCCAGAGGCCTCTGCTCTCTACAACCCCAGGTAGGAGCCCTGGCCTGGGCGGGCAGGGACTGTGGATCAGTCAGCTGTTCTGTCCCTGAGACACAATACCCAACATCCACAACTGAAAGGTGTTGGGGTTCATGCCTAGGTGTCCCCCACTCGTGGAGGAGGCTTTTAGGTGACTGAGTCATGGGGGTGCTGTAGCGGACCTGCTGTTGTGTGTCTACTGAGAAGAGGTGGATTGCTGGGGTCATGGCCTAGAAGGGTTTATGTCTCTCCCCAGCTCCTCCCTTTTCTCTCTTTGCTTCCCATACTAGGACATGAGCAGCTTCCCATTGCTACGCTCCTTTATCATGCCTCGGAGTCACTGGATTGTGGACTGAAACCTCTCCTTTAATTTGTGGGTGTTGGGTTCTTGTGTCCCACTGACCAGGAAAGCGATTAGCACAGTAAAGGTTCATTTGACTCGTGGTTTCAGAGGGTTCAGTCTGTGGTTTGATGGCTCCAAGGCAGGAATGTGCTTAGTTCATAGTGACCAGGAAGCAGAGTAAGGGGACAGCTCCAGAGAGGAAGGGGTGTGGCATCATGTATAGGCCTCAAGGTCAAGCCTCCAGTGACTCACCCTTACACACTGAGGGGTTTGCACTATACTAAAGTGCTAGGCTTTTTTTTTTTTTTTTTTTTTTTTTCCAGGGTCTCATCATGTGGGTCAGGCTGGCTTTGAACGATGTAGCCCAGCCTAGCCTCAAACTCAAAGTGATCCTCCTGCCTCAGCCTCCTAAATGCTGGGATTACAGGCATGTACCACCATGCCCGGCTGTGCTAGGCATTTCTTAATCTAATAAAATTGACTTATCAGGATTAACAGTAACACAGTACCTAGAGTGTTGGCAAACTATCTCCCTGTAGCCACACTGTGACTTTATACCTCCCCTCAAGAGGTGCCGTCTGTGTTCTCCATCCCTGAACCTGGTCCGACCCCCCTGATTCTCTTTGGCCAGCACCTGTGGTGGAAGTGGCTGTCAGGTCAGAGTTTAGGCCTCAGTGGCTTTGTAGGTCTCACTTGTCCTCTTGAAACCTCCCCAGTCCCATAAGCATGGCCAGGAGCCTGCTAGCATGCGACACCAGGTGAAGGACAGCCAGTTGTCCCCAGGCCATCCGGGCCCACCCCATAGCCAGCCAGCATCAGAACCACACCAGCACCAACACCTGAAAGCACAGGTGTTCACGTGGGGCCCCCTTCCTCTGTCCCTGTGTGGGCCATCTGAAAGAAAATCAGGCTGGCCCAGTGTTCTTCCTGGACCTTTCCCTGCCAGACGCCTGGGGGAAGTGGGGCTTGGGGACACTCCCAGTAGGGGCTCTTCTCTGAACATTCAAACATCCCACTGCACAAGTTCCCCAGCCAGTGTGAGGCCCAGAAGCCTGCATTTGGCTGGTTCCCATGTGTCTACAGAAGCACCAAGGTCCCAGGCTGCTCTTCAAACTGGGGATAGGCGGGGCTGGGGATTTAGCTCAGCAGCAAAGCACCTGCCTGGCAAGCACAAGGTCGTGAGTTCAATTCCTGGTACCAGAAGAAAAACAAAACAAAAACAAAAAAAAACTGGGGATAGGGCCTGAGGGAGCAACTTCAGTGTTAAGGGAGGTTCAGAGAAGACTTGAGGACAGCTTTTGGGTTGCTATCTGTGGTAACTATTTTCCAACATCCTGACTTCAGTGGGTTAAAATCACAAACAGAAAACCCTAACTTTTCCTTAGGCTGTGTCATGCAAGTTACTAACATTCTATCTACAAATCTGGTCTTTTTTTGTTTTGTTTTTCTCAGTACTGGGAATTGAACTAAAGGCCTCATGAATGCTAAGCAAGTACTCTACCACTGAGCTATATCTCTAACCCTTTAAAAAAATTATATTTTGGAATAGGGGCTCAGGGGTTCAGGCTGGCCTTGAATTATGCTCTTCCTGCCTCAGTGTCCCAGGTAGGCCGGATAACTCTAGTCGTTATTATTTTAATTAGTTACATATGGCCCCATTTATTCCTTAAACATTTTAAACTGCATTTATACATGTGGAATCTAATTTTACTTTTTACTCTTTCAGTTGTCTGCCTTATCAAGTAATTAAATATTTTCACAGATGTATTACATGTCTATATTCCTCATTTTTTCTTTTTGTATCGAGAATCCAACTCAGAGCCTCATGCTTGTCAGGCAGGTGCTCTGCCATTGAGCTACATCCCTGGCCCTATATTTCTTTTAAATGTGGTCACGAAATCTGAAAACTCTAACTTTCAACTTAAAATCACTACCAAAATCAAATGCTGAAACATATATTTGCTATCTACCATGCCAACTTCCTAACAGAATATCAAACACAGACATTGTATGGCCAGGCATGGTGGCCCATGCCTGTAATCTCAGCACTCGGGAGGATGAGGCAGGAGGATTGTAATTTCAAGACCAGGCTGGGCAATTTAGTGACTTAGCAAAGCCCAGTCTCAAAAAATAAAAGGGCTGGGGACATACTTTGGTGTGAAGGCCCTGGGTTCAGTTCCTCTTACTGTGAAACACAAAACACCACCCTGGTTTAGATTTATCTGAGACAAGGTCTTGCTATTGTAATGCCTGGGGAGGGCTGTACACCATGCCATGCTATGCCACACTATAACTAACGTCCGAGGGTCGATGTCACATCACTGCTCTGCTGGGACATGCAGCTCTGGCAATCTTAAATCCAACATCAGTAAAGAATTAAAGAAGTGGCCAGGCATGGTGATGCACACCTGTAATCCCAGCACCAAGAGGCTGAGAGAGGACTGCCTCGAGTTCAAGGCCAGCCTTAGTTACATAGTAAGTTCAAGACCAGTTTAAAATTAAAAGATGATTTATTTGGCGATGGGGAAGGAGAAAGAAGTGGACAGCTATTCTGGACAAGCAGGGAGAATTCAAATGTGAGTTGCTCGTTTATCTTTTTTTTTCCCGGTACCGGTACCGGGAATTGAACTCATGACGTCGCGCTTGCCAGGCGGGTGCTCTGCTGCTGAGCTAAATCCCCAGCCCCCAGATCTTCTTTCTTTCTTTTTGTTTTTTGTTTTCTGGTACCGGGAATTGAACTCATGACGTCGTGCTTGCAAGGCAGGTGCTGTGCCACTGAGCTAAATCCCCAGCCCCTGATTTTTTTTTTTTTTTTTTTTTTTTTGTGGATCTTCTTTTTTAAACAAATAGCTTAACTATTTTGTTTGCACCTAAGCTTATTAACACTATATAATGGAAATGTACAATGATGTTACAGTCTTTGGTGAGATGTAAATCAAAGAGATTCACTGATAAGGAATCTTTGAATGTGCCTATTCTAGAAATTTCTCTAACTCATCTGATCAGAACATTCATCTCTGAATGTTACCTTACTTTGAATGGCATTGGCATACACTTGGATTTAACTCAGAATCTTTCAAAATAAACTATAATTTAAAAAGCTATTCTAAAGCCAGGCGTGGCAGCTCATACCTGTAATTCCAGCACTGCTGAGGCAAGAGGATCCTTGTCAGTTTGAGGCCAGTCTGGGTTACAAAGTAAGCTCAAAGCCAGCCTGAACTGCACAGTGAGACCCTGTCTCAAAAAGACCCAAAAAAAAAGCTATTCTATATTCAAACTAAAACAATTTTAATAGAACTTTCCTTTCCAGTAACAACAACAAAGGAAACAAGGCATTTTGTAAAATGTGGTCCTCAACAAGTCACAGTAAAAAATAAATATAAAAATAAATGTATGCTTAATTTCTACCTCCTCAAAACAGAGGCTACTTTCTGTTCCACAGGCTCGGTGATCACAAGGAAAGAATGCAACTTTTTTTTGTAGTAGCAGGAATTGAACTCACAACCTCATGCTTGCCAGGCAGGCACTGTGCCACTGAGCTATACAGCCTTGCAAACAAAGTAAAGAACACCCTATAAGCAACCTTGGGCAAGGGGTTGCCACAACAAAGCTCAAGTGGTTGAAAACGGACATCTCAGAAGAGTCTGGGGGAACCTGACTAAAGGATTTGAATTCTATTTTAATAAGCGAATAAAGGTGAAGTGGCTCCTCCCAGATAGCACTGCTGCCAGGGTCCTGTGCTAGGTTATGCGCTCGCTCTAGGAGAGATCTTTTTCCTTTATAGGCTTAGTGTCAGGGAGCTCTCTGTGTGAGTGAGGTGAATGATGACTCCACGGGATATTTTTTTGTTGTTTTAAATTTTATTTTTTGGGAACTGAACTCAGGACCTCACGCTTGACAGGCAGGCGCTGTGCCATTGAGCTATAGCTCCAGCCCATTTTGTTTTATTTTATTTTATTTACTGTCTTTTATTCTTTTATTGATTGATTGATTGATTGTCTTTTTGAGACAGGGTCTTGCTATGTAGTTCAGGCTGGCTTTGAGCTCACTTTGTAGCATGGGCTGGTCTCGAACTCACAATGATCCTCTTGCCTCAGCTTCCCAGGTGCTGATACTTTATTTTAAAGAGCTTTTGTTTTTATTTTTTTTAAGAGTCCTTTTTTTTTTTATTTTGTTTTGGTCTTTTTGAGACAGGGTTTCTCTGTGCAGTTCAGGCTGGCCTTGAGCTCACTTTGTAGCCCAGGCTGGCCTCGAACTTGCAGTGATCCTCCTGCCTCAGCCTCCCGAGTGCTGGGATTACAGGCGTGTGCCACAACACCTGGCTTCATGGGGTATTTCAAGGCTTGGAGTCAAAGTACTTTTCTAACAGGATAGGTGGAGTTCATGTGTCTAGGCCTATTTGTTTGTTCTGATTTCTCATCACACATTTGTAGATGTAGGACCACAGGTCTTTGCTCTATCATCATAATCATACTTAATGTCCATCTTAATTTACAATTCATATTCTGTGCCTGGAAACAGTCCCTGTATTTAACAATAATACCTACACATAAAACAATCCACTTTTACAATTTATATGGTCACAAAACATTAATGATCTTCTGCAGACCAAGCAAATGTTTTTAACCATAATTGTCCTGCATCAATTCACAGTCAGAATCTCCAAGATCAAAAAAATTTTGAGCCCGCGTGGTGGCACACACCTGTAATCCCAGCATTCAGAAGACTGAGGCAGGAGGATCACTGTGAGTTGGAGACCAGCCTGGGCTACGAAGTGAGCTCAAGGGCAGCCTGAACTGCATACTGAGACCCTGTCTCAAAAAGAAAAAAAAAAAAAAAAACTGATAAAAATTTTGAGACAATACAAATAATAATATATACATACACACATATAAACACACTTTTTTTTTTTTTTTTTTGTACTAGGAATCAAACTCATAACCTCATGACCTCATGCTTGCCAGGCAGGCGCTGTGCCGCTGAGCTATATCCCAGCCCCTACACACTTCTCTCAGAACTGTGCTTGGGGAAACTCCATTTGTTGAGTGCCCCTGAAAGCATAAACAGCTGCTCCAAGTATTTTTGTTTGGAAAAAACTATCACAGTAGGGCAGAGCTGTTCATTGGATGAACAGAAAAGAAAGATATGCTTGTGGCAACCAAAAAGTTTTAAGGTCTTTCAAGCTGTATAAAGTGGACCTGCAGAAACAGGATGCAAAGTTTGCAGCTGAAATGTGATATCAAACCATTTGCAAAAAGTGTACCACAGCGTAGCCAGATGCGGCACACACCTGTAATCCCAGCACTCGAGAAGCTAAGGCAGGAGGATCATTGCAAGTCCAAGGCCAGCCTGGGCTACAAAGTGAGCTCAAGGCCAGCCTGAACTGCATAGCGAGACCCTGCCTCAAAAAGACCAAAAAAAAAAAAAAAAAAAAAAAGTGTACCACAGCCATCTCTTGAGGCCAAACCTGGTACCATATATGCAAGAAAGCTTCAGGTTACCTAGCTTGTTGGCCTTGTCCCATATTGCCCCATAATTTGATCATGTGTGA
Organism: Chinchilla lanigera; assembly: GCF_000276665.1. Taxonomy (NCBI): domain Eukaryota; kingdom Metazoa; phylum Chordata; class Mammalia; order Rodentia; family Chinchillidae; genus Chinchilla; species Chinchilla lanigera. The sequence continues at coordinate 1,498,919 of NW_004955514.1, forward strand.
ATTTCACAAAAGATTCAGATTGCTCTACTAATGTGGTTTTAAGGATTTGCTCATACTTCTCTCAAATTTTACCTTCATAATCTCTTAAAAGCTTCTCACATATTATTCCAACGTGTGGAAGGGTAAAGCTGGGCTGATTCTTCATCTAGGAGGAACCTGGAGAACCAGGTGCCAACTCGTGGATCTCCTGTCTACAACTCCTTTTATCGAGATCCTTGTCCCACATAGGCTCTTGGCTCCTTGGCTTGTTTTATCCTAATCTTTGATTTCTTTTGGCATGGTGACCTTTTCCCTGCCAGAGGAGGGTAAACTTATGGGTGGGGCCTTAAGGACAAGTAGTTTAGGTTTAAGGATTAAATAAAGGCAAAGTTTGTGACTCACAGTTAATCATGTTAATCACAATACCAGGGACATTCCCAGACCTAGTTTTTTCACCTTTGTCTACCTAATTGTCAAGTCTAGCTGCCTTTGTCTTTCTAATTGCTGCCTTTGTCTTTGGAGTCTGACTGTTGAGGTCGGAGATGTTTTATTAATTTTTTTCTCTTCCTTACTTGTTTAATTCTTTTTTATTTTAAAGAGAACTTAAAAAACTCGATTCAGAGTTTCAAAACAAGATGATTGGAAATTAACAATGGTTATTGTTATCTTCAAAGTAGTTGCTCAGATTACCAGATATAGACATGCAAAATTGATCGAACAATATAAGCCCTATTCCTTTCAATAAATAGAAATTAGTAGTAAAATTATCTTAGATATCTTGTGTGTGTATATATATATATTTTCCCACTTCCTTCTTTGCTCCTTTCCCTAGTTGTTCTTTCCTTTCCAGCAGTTTCTTTGTCTTTCACAGTATCTACTGGATCTTACTTACTCTTTCAATTTCTTAAGGGAGAAAATACAAGGTTTACACATGTGGGTCTGATTTATTTCACTTATGAGTATGGTCTCTAATTGCATCCATTTACCTACAAAAGCCTTATCTTTTTTATAGCTTGAGTAGTACTCCGTTGTATAGAAATACCACTCTTTTTTATCCATTCCTCGGTGGATGGGCATTTGGGTTGTTCCCAAGATTTAGCTATAGAAACTGTGCTGCTGTAAACATAGATGCACATTTATCACTGAATATGCACCTCACAGATGAAGAAATATGAAGAGCAAATAAATGTATGAAAAAATGTTCAACATCACTGCTCATTTGAGAAATGCAAATTAAAACAGCACTGAGATTCCATCTCACCCTGGAAAGAATAGCTATCATCTCTTGATATTGGTCTTGATACTGGTCTTTTTTTTTTTTTGGTTTTTCTGTGGTACCAGGAACCGAACTCACGACCTTGCGCTTGCCAGGCAGGCGCTTTTGCCGCTGAGCTAAATCCCCAGCCCCGATACTGGTCTTGATATTGGTTATCAACCAATAAATGCTGGCGAGGCTGCGGGCAAAAAGGAACTCTTTTCCTCTGTTGGTGGGAGTGTAGACTGGTACAACCACTGTGGAAATCAGTGTGGATATTCCTCAAAAAACTAGAATTAGAGGTCCTATTTGATCCCGCTATTCCCCTTCTGGATATTTTTCCAGAATTGTTTTATTATTTACTTTTTTCTTTTTGTCTTTTTGAGGCAGGGCCTCACTCTGCAGTTCAGCCTGGCCCCGAACTCGCAATAATCCCGCCCCCGCCCCCCCCAACCTCCCGAGTGCTAGAATTACAGGCGTGCCCCACCACGCAAGGCTGCTTTATTAATTTTTAATAAAGCTCAATGAGTCTTTATCCTATCTCCCTACACTATGTGGTCAGGCTGGCCTGGAACTCAGCATCCTCCAGCTTCAGCCTTCGGAATGGTGGGATTACAGGCGTGGGCTACCAGGCCCGGCTCAACACTGGTTCTGATCTGCTCTGTCACTCCCATAAATGTCTCAGTCTTCCAGGGTACAGCCCCCACGTAAGGAGGAAACCCATCCCACATATCTGGGGACCTTCACACATGTACCCTGCCTAGGGTCCGAGAGTACCGGCGGGGACGGCCATGAGTAGGTCTAGACCTTTCCAGCACAAGAGAAGTCCCCGTCACTAAATCCAGGCGCAATTCCAGCCTGGGGCCCAAAGTCGAAAAAACCCGTATCCAGCTCTACTCCGACTCTGGCCCACTGCTCCGACAGGAGCTTCCCGGGGTCGGCCACGCTGCCGCCCACACTCTTCCCTTGAGTTCGTCTCCCCCGCTCAGGCGAGGCAACTGAAATCTGCCTGAGCGGAGGGCGGGAGGGCTGCGGCGCCCAGCGCTCCGCACCCTGCGACTTGCGGGCGCTGCCCCAGAGACCGAGCGCTCCCGCCGCTGCGGGGCCGCAGCTCTCGCTCAGGTCGCTCTTCCGGCGCGGATACCAGCTGCCCGGGGACACCTCGACCCGGCGGGCGACCCGGCCCCCGAGGCCCGCCCCCCGCGCTCAGGACCGGGCGGCCGGCCGGCGTGTCCCCTCCCCCAGCTGCCTCCCAGCTCGAGGCTCCGGCCGACAGGGACGGGCGGCGCTCCCGGATCGCTCCCAACCATTAGTCTGCAAGGGCCTGGCTCACGGGCGCGGGTCCGGCAGATCCTCAGAGACCCGGCCGAAGCCATTTCCTCACAGAAGCCTCCCTGACGGGCGAGGAAACGGAAACCGGAGAGGGGGCACTGACTGGCTGGCGGTGACTAGCGTTCCCTTCCACGCCGCCAGCCGGCCGCGTCTGGCATGGGGAACCACAGCTGGTGAGCGCGGTAAGGGCAGGCTCCGCTGCCTCAGAGACCACAGCCAGCGGCAAAAGACCAGCCAGCCGCAGGGCGCATCCGCGCAGCCGAACACACGACTCCCGAGAAGCCTTGCGGGCAGAGCGGCCCCGAGGGCGTTATCGCGGGAAGTGAGAGATAGGGCGCACGAGCGTGGGCGGGGCCGGAAGGAGGTGCGTTTCAAAGTGGTGATAGACGGTTTTCCTATCCAATGGAATTGAAAACATGCCACCTTAGCCTGTGGACCACGGGCTCAGGGGCGGAGGCGGCCAATGGGAACTTACCAGGGGCGAGGCAGACGCCTGCGGAGCGGAAGTGGGTTGCTTTGAGACCGCCGAGTCTTGCTTGAGCGGGTCTCCTCAGCGGCTCGCGAAGGTGTTTTTTCGCTCTAACCGGTTGGCGACGGCGGCCAGGTAAGCCGTAGTGAAGAGCTACCTTCGCGGGAAAGGCGTTGCACGTCCAGGCGGGGAGGAAGTGGGTTTCGGGCGGCTTCGAGGCCTTCAGTGGCCTCGGCGCCCGCCTGGCGCGGCTCTGACGCGCTGGAACCCCGCACCCGTGCGGGGCCTCCCCGGAGCCTGGAGCCGGCTCCACCCACCCCGCCGTGTGCGCGAGTGCCCTGCTTGGCCTAGGCCGGCCCGGCGCTGGCGTCCCAAATGGGGAGGCCGCCGCCCGGAGCTGGGCTCTGGCCCGCGGGCCTGCGCCCGCCGCCGAAGGAGGGAGACTGAGGCCCGCGGGTGGTGGGACGCGCCCAAGGTCAGTCGAAGAGGCAAGCGAGGCGGACGGTTCGCGGGGAGGCCTGGGCGAGCGCGTTTGTTTCCCGAGGACGGGGCCGCCTTTGTGTGCCCGCGCCGCCGCCCCGCCATCGAGGGGCCGCGTGGCGGGGCCGTTCTGGGCCGGAAGGAGCCGGGGACCGGGGCAGGCCCGGCTCCGGGAGCTGAGGAGGGCCGCAGCCCCAGGCCCTGGGGGCTGAGGCGTGTGGCTGGGCCCTGGGGCGCAGCCCCGGAGCGCCGGTGTACGCGTGTAGAACGGTGAGTGCCCGGTGCACACCAGTGGCCCGCCTTCGGCCCCTTCCCTGGAGGAGGAGAAGGGCAGAGGTTGACGAGCCATGCTTGTGGGTGTTTCAGCCTTTGTCTGGTCTTCGTCGGTGCGCACGGTCCCTCGCAGTCTTCACTTAGATTCTGCTTCTCCACTCAGTTCTCGAGCTAGATCTGGGGTCTCAGCTCTGCGTGGAACCGTGCCATACGCTCAGTGTAGGCTTCTCGAGTGTTCGGGAGACTGAGGCCCAGAAAGGTGAGATCGTCGGCCCAAGATCACACAGCCAGCTAGGTGGCGAAAGATTGAGTCTAGTTTCTGATTGCGTGGAGGGGAATCTTTTCATTTTCCCTGGTAATTTGGCCTTTTTTTTTTTTTTTTTTTTTTTTTTTTTGTCTTTTTGAGACGGTTTCACTGTGTAGTTTCCGTTCGCCTTGAACTCACTACTTTGTATCGCAGGCTGGCCTTGAACTCTCAGCGATGCTCTTGCTTCGGCCGCCTGAGTGCTGGGAATACAAGTGTACACCACCACGTCCAGCTTTGATTTGGTTCTTACTGGATGAAGAGACGTTGGATTCAGTTTTACTTGTGTGAGATAAGATGGGAACTTGTAAGTGGGAAGGTGTATTGTTAATACTTGATTTTGACCTTCCTGCTCTCAAGAATTTCGCTTTAAAAGCTGGTTGTGGTGACCCACGTTGTAATCCCAGCAGGAGGCCAGGTGGGAGGATTGCCTGGGCAACATGGTGAGTTCAAGGCCAGCCTAAACTGTGTAGCCAAACCCTGTCCAAAACACAAAAAGAAAGAACATTGTTTTAATAGTGTTTATCAACCTTTTCATAATTTACTACTCTAAGGAGTTTTTTCAGACATTGATTTCCTAATCATTCCCTGTATGAAATTTTACTGCCATATATACCTGTATTTTATTAAAATTGGTACATATTATTTGCATCCTCTTTGACAATACATGCCTTAAAATACTGTAAGTAACTTGTGGAGGTCTTCTGTGTGCCAGGCTTTCTATTTGGGGTATAACCTAGCTGGCCCTTCTGGGGGTGGGGTGGAGGAATTGAAAGGGAGTCCCTGCATGGGAATCTAGATGGTGCAAGAGGTGTGGCAAAAGTTGGTTTGGAGAAGCCCAAGTGGAGCTTCTCTTGCCATTAAATGCTAAGCTGGGAAGGAACACGGTTAGAGTTGTGTTTTAGAAAAATTACTGTGCCTGTGTGAGAAGGGTGTATTAGGTGAATGAGACTCGTGATCTTGGAGCTGGGATCTGTCTGTGCGGCACATGCCTGTAATCCCCGACTGCTCGCTCTGCTAAGGCAAGGTTGGTAGTTCGCACCACCACCCGGTTCCAGGAAAGATTTGGAGTGCTTAATAAAAATACATGCACAGAGTAATTGGTTCATTCAGTATGTATAAAAGTGGTTTTGTGTATTGTGTGCCTAGTATCTTACTTTGAAGTGCATTAGCTATGTTTTTTACTGTTCCCAGATTAGTATTAGTCCTTCTTTTTGATAATTTCATTGATTATAATTTCACTGAGGAAAATTTGTTTATGTGCTGTGCCCAGGGTTGTGCTTCAGTTAGGGCAGTGTTTTGTTTTTTGTTTTTTGGGTTTTTTTGGTCCTGGAGGCAAGGTCTCCATGCAGTTCAGGCTGGCCTTGAGCTCACTTTGTAGCCCAGGCTGGTCTCAAACTCAAGGATCATCCTGCCTCAGGCCCCCAAGTGCTGGGATTACAGGTGTGCACCACCATGCCTGGCAACAGCTTTGAACATAATGTGAATTTGATTTTGCTGGTCACAGTTTCACCTGTGAGAGATAGTAGGTAAACAAAAAATGAACCCAGCTGTGTTAGTCATCTTTCATCACTGACAAAGTACCATAGTTAAGCAGAAAGAGAAAAGATTGATTTTGGCTGATAGTTTGAGTTTTCAGTCTAATATCATTCAGCCCCGTTGCTCTGCGCTTATGGCAAAGCCAAACCTGGGGAAAGGGTGTGGTAGAGCCAGGTGCTTATAAGGATGGCTTCCAGCAATCTAAGAGAAAGAGGAAAGAGCCAGGTTCCCAAAGCCTGGTCCAGGGAACCCCCAACTCCCTTGTGCTAGCCACATACTGTAAAGGCTCCACAACTTCCTCCTGGTGGTACTTTCGGCTGGGGACTCAGCCTTCAACACATGATCTTTTGGGGGACATTTAAGGCTCAAACCATAACACCAGCTGGGCCAAACCACACATTGCACATCTGGAACATCTATGAGCTATCTTTGTAGACTTCTTGTTTGAGAGCCACGCCTGTGAATGGCTGATACACCATTCATAAACCCCCAGGCTATGGACCTTTTGGAGCCCACTTCCCTGAGCAAATCTAAAGTACCACAGTTAAGAGCATTTCTTAACCCCTTAATGTGTGCAGAAGGGTGCTTGTATTGAGGAGCACATGTCTGTAACTACAGATGGCAACTTTGGACCTTTTTATTTTTTGAGACAGGGCCTTGCTATGTAGTTCAGGCTGACCGTGAACTCACTATGTAGTCCAGGCTGGCCTCCCACTCAGAGTGATCTTCCTATCTCAGCCTCCCAGCAGGTGAGTTCTGGGATTACAGGGGTGCCCCACCGCACCTGGCTTGGACCATATTCTTTGTGATCATTTTGGAGCCCTTGCATTGGTCTTAGATCTTTTGGAGCTGGCTGACTTTTTGAGTTGCCTTGTGAACGTTACTTTCTTCGGGCTCACATAATAATCATTCTTCTGTTCTCCTATCTTTTTGCCTCCTTTAGAGCATTACTAGAGTAGTAAATACATTGTTGTGCTTGTTTTTATCAAAGTAGGTATCGTTTCAGTTTAGAATATTCTCTCTCTGAGTTGGTGTTTTGTTCTGTTTTTTGAGTGAAAATTATACAGTTGGACCTTCATAACCAGGGTTCTGTTTCTATAGATTCAATCAACTGAGGGTGAGACATAGGAGGGCTGGGGGTGTAGCCCAGTGGCAGAAGGCTTACCAAGCATGCAGGAGGCCAATCTGCCTAAGGTTCTTTTCCTTGATTCAGATGGAAATTGTGATTCAGCAAAGTGCAGCGCTGCTAGTAGTCCTCATGTCACCAAATAATACCTGGTAATGCTGAATGCCCACAGTGACACAGCCAGTTTTTACTGTTGCTGCCAGCTGTCATCATCAATGCCAGCTTGTGCTGGACACTGTAGCTCAGTGGTGGCAGACCTGCGAGCAGCAGGCTGTTTGTATCATTGAAAGCTCTGAAAGGTTCACCATCACTCCTATAGGGGAATTCACCCCGCATTGCATCTCTACCGATGGTCCTCAGCTGCTGGCCTCTGGAGTTGTCTGGTGTTGTATACAGCTCTGTTTATTTGCTTTGTCCACATTACTCAGAATAAAAATCCCAAGTAGATTTACAGAACTTTTGGAATCCACACTGTCCCAGGACTAATCACACACAGGTAGGTTTCCAGGAACACCAACACAAGTCTTTACTGTAAAAGGCCATATGCTGCAGCACAGGGGGACTGGGACAGGAGGGGGCCCTCCTGAACAAAACCCTAGATGTCCCCAGGAAGTGCTGTGTAGCAGCTTGCAGACCCATATAGTCAGGATGAGGCCCGAAACCAGGGAATCTTCTGGAATGTTGCTTTGAATTTTGGGTATGCAAATAAGGGGCCCCATCCCTTCCTTCCTGGTCTCAGGCACTCCTGGGTACCCTCTCTGCTCCCCAGAAGGCAACAGTATGGCCTAGAGCGGGGAGGGGAACACCATGGTTCTTGGCTGCATTTATGTTAGAGTGGAGAATGGCACTTAGATGGCCAGGAAGGACACTGAAGCAAACTCCCAGTCCATTGGGGTGGAGGGATGCTGGCTACCAGCCAAGTCACAGGCCTGTTGAGCCAGTGCAAGGAAAATTGAGTCAAGCGCTTTTGCTCTGTCTCAGTGGTCCCCGCTACCACAAAAAAGAAAAAATACTTGGGATTGAAAAATGCCTTTAAAGGCTGGAGATATAGCTCAGCAGTACAAGTACCTGCCTGGCAAATGCAGTGTCCTGAGTTTGATTCCTGGTACCCAAAAAAAAAAAAAAAAATCCTCTGTGCTGAACATATACATACTTTTTTTTGTTGTCATTTATTTATTTGTTTTGGTTAAGACAGGGTTTTGTTGTATATTTCTAGACTAGCCTTGAACTCACTAGGTAGCCCAGGATGAGTTGGAACTAACAGCAGTTTTCCAGTGTCAGCCTCCCAAGTGCTGGGAGTACAAGTGTGCACCACCATACCTGATTTCTTGTCATTCATTCTTTGTTTTGGGGGGTTGTGGCAATATAAAACCTTTTTTTTTTTTTTTTTTTTTTGAGACAGGGTCTTGTTTTATAGCCCAAGTTGGCTTTGATCTTGCTGCAATCCTCCTGCCTCAGCCTCCCGAGTGCTGGGATTACGAATGTGCACCCAACCCCACAGGTTTTTTTTCTTCTTAGTACTTTGTTGTTGTTATTTTTTAAACAATATAGTCAAAGTGGTGGTACATGCCTGTAATCCCAGCACTCGGGAGGCTGAGGCAGGAAGGAAAATTGCTGCAAGTTCCAAGCCATCCTGGGCTGCATAGTAAACTCAAGGCCAGCCTGAACTGTACAACAAGACCTTGTCTCAAAAAAAAAAAAAAAAAGTACAACTACTCATGTAGTATTTACTTTGCATTATGTGTAAGTGATCCAGGGATGATGTGGGGAGATGTGTAGGTTGAATACAAACTCTGCCATTTTGTCTGAGGGACTTGTTTGTGGGTGGACTTGGTATCCGCAGGATCCTGGCCTCCCTGTGTGTACTGAGGAATGACCATCTGACCTCAGGAGTAGCTCCTCTCCTGGACAAAATTGCCCATGGTTGCTGGAAACTGCACTGGGCACTTTGCCTCTGCCTCACAGTTGTGCAGAACAGCTGCAAGGTGAAGGTGAAGACACTGGGTGGGCAGATGGGGCCTTTGCACAGTGTTCGGAGGCGAGGACTTCATTTTGTGCCTTTTGTGCCCTGCCCCCATTCTCCTTTTCTGCTGTTCCTTTCTTTGCTAGCAGGAGTAGGGGTCTGGGAGGCGGTGGTAGAGGCCAGGTTCCTTCTAACACTGCTTGCCTGTTTGTTTCTAGCCACAGGCCTGTGTACGTGATAAATCCACACACAGATGCCAGGGACAAAGTCTGTGTTGTCACATTCCTGCTTGAGGTGGGGGTGTTGGCATTGTAACATCCATGGTGGCTTTACTGGGGAAAACATCTTAGCAGTGACAAAATGATTAAGTAGACTAGAAAACCCCTAAACTCTCCTGCCTCTGTGCAGCCAGTCACCTACCCCTGCGCTCCCTGAGACTTCTGGTCACTTTTGTCTCTTCCCTGGGCTACATTCTGACTTGCTGAGCCTCTCTCTGTCCTCAGAGCACATAGATGTCACTGTCTCTAGCTGCAGTCTTAGTCATTATCTCTAAGACCTTGACTGGCCTGCCCGTAGGGTGTGGCTTACAATCCAAGCCCTCATCACATTTACTGTCCTCCTACACCATGCCACAGACCTCCCCAGGACATCCTTCCCAGCTGTTTTTTGAGCTTCTCTCCCTAGGTCACTTTGCACTTCCTGAGCCAGCAGCTTCTCCGGGCAGCCAGGCTGGTCTTCAGCACAGACTGGGCCTGGCTTGCAGACCTGTATTGGTCCCCAGCGTCACTTCCTGTCCAAGCTCACAGGCTGCTTCAGTGTCTCAGCCTCTGCTTCAGGGTTTTCAGTCTGTGTTCACTGCTGCTTTCTCCTTCAAACAAATGCAGGCTTTTGTGGTTTGTTTTTATTTTGGTTTTGGTTTTGCAGTGCTGGGGATCAAACCCTACGCCTCACACATGCTAGGCAGGTGCTCTACCACTGAGCAACAACTCCAGCCCTAAAAAAGGGGTTTTGTCTGAGTGAATATCCAGGTTCTGCCAGCTGTGTTTCTGGCTTTTACAGTCTCTTTACCAGTCTGTCTACTTGCCTTCCCAGATTTAAAACTACCCTCAGAACCTGTTTCTTTTCTGCCTTCTTCATTAAGTCTTTTGCTGTCATTGTTGCAGAGTAGCCAGCTAGATCCTCTGGCATGCATGTTCCTCTCATTCAAAAGTTTTGGAATTGTGGCATCTGCTGTACCCTGGTGTTTTCTTTGTTTTTTGGGGTTTTTTTTTTTTTTTTTTTTTTTTTTGGGGGGGGGTTTTCTCCGGTACCAGGAACCGAACTCACGACCTTGCGCTTGCCAGGCAGGCGCTTTGCCACTGAGCTA
>NW_004955514.1:1509919-1534496 GCF_000276665.1 Chinchilla lanigera
TTTTTGAGACAGGGTCTCGATATGCAGTTCAGGCTGCCCTGAGCTTACTTTGTAGCCCAGGCTGGTCTCGAACTCACAACGATCCTCCTGCCTCAGCCTCCTGAGTGCTGGGATTACAGGCGTGCGCCACCACGCCCAGCACCCCAGCCTGGTCTTGAACTCTCAGTAATCTTCCTGCCTCAGCCTCCCGAGTGTTGGGATTACAGGTGTGCACCACCACACCCGGTTAATTTTTTGGGCGGGGGAGTACTGGGAATTGAATTCAGGACCTTGTGCTTGCTAGGCAGGCACTTGTTGCACTGAGCTATATCCCCAACCCTCTTCTCAATTCTAAGACATTGTTAAGGTGGATAATTTTTCACAGAAAAAGCCTGTCATACAGGTGTGCCCAAATGTAAAGTATTTGTTGGGACCCAGGAATTGTGGTCCGACTGGGACCATGCTGTGATCTGAATGGTCTTGGGAGTTCTGGGGCCCTTTGTGGAGCATCCTGCTGGGTGCTGGGGGGCTGTGGTTCTTGGCCTACTCTTCTGGAGTTGACTGGAGTTATGTGAAGAGCCTGAGGCTTGGGGCTTCCTTGCTGCCATGCCAAGGAATTAGCATGGCCAGGTGTGGCTGTTCTTACTTGTCTTTTCTTAGGAGTTAGCAGGGTGCTTTTGCCTGGGCTTACAGCAGCAAGAGGGGGCAGTATGTGTTAAGATTGTGGCTCATTGATAGGGCACATGAGGCCCTGCATTCAGTGCCCCCCCCCCCCCAGCAGGTGAGCAGGAGATGTGTAATGGCTCTGATCGCAGGTTTTGGGATCAGGCAGTCCTGTGTACAACAAAATTTCTTATTTCCTAAGAAGAATGTGACACCATGGACATAAATTGCATGAAGTGTTTGACAGAGCCCCCAGGTGACAAAATGGACTGGTAAATTATTGAGCTGAACTTTATTAGCAACGGTGCAGCTGGCAGCATTTATCAAGTGGGTATCTGTTTTTTCAGGACTTGAAGAGACTGAAGACTTATCTGGCTCCAGATTCTTTGTAAGCTGGAAGATGAGTAACCAGTGGGCATGAGAGGCTGAGAACATTCGACTTTGCTGCAAACCTTGGTGTAGGTCACTTCCTTTTCTGTAGGTTGGAGCCAGAGAGCACAATGAGTACAGTAAGTTTTACCACCTTGTGAATTTTATTTTCAGGGCTAAGCAACTATCTTCTTCCTTGCAGCACATTAAATTGTGGATAGTAAGGTGCTTCCGGGCAACTCTGGTTCTAGAAAGAGAGCATGTTTCTGTCAGTTACACCAGCCTTCCAGCCCCAGCTGAGTTCCAGGTACCAAAGGTAGCGCCCAAGACAGAAGGCTGAGAAGGAGCCCTAGAGGTGGGCTTCGAGTTGTACAGTGATACCTTCTGAGCAGTTGTCCATATCCTGGAAATAAGAAGGCTTTTTGAGTTTTTTACCTACTTGTAGGTCAGTTTGCCCTTTTCCTTTCTGTGTGGTTTACCTGTCTTCACCCTGAGCCTGAAGGCAACACACTGCTGAGGGGCTAATTATGGCCAGTAACCAGCACTTCAGTCACAAGACTGACGTTTAAGCTGTCATCACACCCTGAGGCAGCTGCATTTTGGTGCAGCCCCCATGTCCCCTGGAGCTCCTTGAGGTCTAGAGCAGATCCCCTCGGTGTCCTGCCATGTCTGCTGACAAAAAACACTTTTTTTTTTTTTTTTTGAGGCAGGGTCTCACTGTGCAGTTCAGGGTGGCCTTGAGCTCCCTCTGTAGCTCAGGCTGGTCTTGAACTCGCAACAATCCTCCTGCCTCAGCCTCCCGAGTGCTGGGATTACAGGCGTGCACTACCACACCCGGCTCAAAAAACACTCTTTAAGGTTGCTCTTCTGCTCTAAACCCAGAACAGGCTGAGTTCCTTGTCTGGTGGCACAGCCGAGCTGCCATTGTGTTGTGAGGTTGGGGAGGGGGCGGTGGCAGGAGGAGGGATCAGGGAGGGGCTCCTTCGGGTTTCCCCCGTGCCCTCTGACTCCTATGGCTCCTCTCTTCCATTTCGCCCTGACTGCTTCTGGCCAGCTGTGTACCTCCACACCTGCTGTTGCTATTTGTACAGTGGGGTCTGTGTCCCTGGACCATCCCCTGCCTTCGCCCTTGGCCTGTTATCTGGGATTGCGGCCCTCACTTATTTGCAGGGAATAGATGTTCTCAGCCCTCGCTCAGGATCTCCATCTCTATACAGATAGAATCTGGGCAGGCTGTACAATGTTGGCTGGGCTGGGTATGTAGCTCAGTGGCACAAGCACCTGCATGGCAACCACAAGGTCCTGAGTTTGATTTCTGGTACCAAAAAATACATAAATAAACAGTGTTGGCTTAGAGACAAACAGAGTAGAAATTGGCTGCTGGGCATGGTGGCACACACCTTAGTCCCGGCAGGTAAGAGGCTGAGGCTGAGGCAGGAGGGTTGCCTCAGTAGGGCTATGTAGTGAGTCAAGGTTGACCTGGACTACATAGCAAGATCTTGCCTCAAAAGCAAAAATCAAAATAATAATAATAAACTAGTTTAAATTTCTAAAAGCTAGGGCCTAAATAACTTCCATGGTCCTGATTGGGTGGTCCAGTTTCACCTGGTGTGAACCGCTACTGGCTGAGCTTGTAAAGAGGAGAGTCATGGCCCCAATAATGGGTGGGCAAAGAGGAGCCGCCTTCAGATAACCCGTCTGCTCTCAAGAAGTAGGGGTGAAAGAAGACCAGACCCCCAGCCCAGTGGAGGAGGGGTGGGCTGTCCTCCAGAGGGAGGTGATCTTTGAGTAGTTCTTGAAAGCTGACAGTGGAACTCAGCTGTAGTTTGAAGCTCTGTGCCCCTGAAGCAAAGAGCTGTCCATCCCACATAAGTGCTCATGTCTGTCTGCTGTGCCCGCCTCAGAAAATGGGGGTTAAACCCAGGACCTCGGGAATGCTGGCAGGTACTCTGCCGTTGAGCAACATTCCCCAGCCCTCCCCTTTGTTCCTGTTTGTTCCATGGTCCTGAGGATTGTGCCCAGGGCCTTTGTATTGAGCTACCTCCTCAGCCCTTTCTCACTTTTTTTTACAGGGTCTTGCTAAGTTGGGGTCAAACTTGGAATTCTGCTTCAGCCTGCTGAACCTCTGGGGTTCTAGGCATCTATCACATCCTGTTTCCTGTGGGAGTTTCGAACCTTCCATGGCTCTGTACCCTTAGATTGTTGGGAAAGTGCTAAGTGCAGGTTCAGTTCCAAAGCTGAGTTTGCTCAGGTAATGGTGAAAATGCAGGAGGAATGAGGCTTCTCTCTGTTGCCTGGAGTTGGGCCAGTGGTGGATGTTCTCATTCTCATGTGACTCTCCCTTTAGTGTCCAGTCCTTGAGTTTCAGGGGGCAGCGTGCACCTGATGAGGTGCCTGGAGTTGGAACAATGACACCTCTTCCACCTGTGCCCTGTACTGTCCAGGTGTCAGCTCATGTCCTGCAGCAGCTCTGAGAGGCTGGGGCTGATGAAGAATTCTGTGCTCTGGAATAAGTGTCCCGGGTTCCCAGTGTGAGGGCCAGCAGAACAGAGGACAGGGGATTTGAGCACCAGAACACGACTTAGCATAAAGACTGATTGTTTAATGTAAACATTTTACTCTGGAATTCCTACTTACTGTGTTTTGGATGATTTGTCTGAACAGTCGGTGTGTGCCAGTCTTGGGTTTTGAGAGGACCCCAGCCTCGGCCACTTGCTGGCTTTGCACTCTTTGGCTGAATCATTCCCATGTTGAACTCTTTATTCTTCCTTTTTCCCTTAACACTCTCAGAGAAAGCGTCGCGGTGGAACAATAAGTTCTAGACAAGCCCAGAAGCGAACTCGGGAAGCAGGCACCACCCCCGAGATTGCCATGGATCCAGAACCCATAGAACTTGAGGAGACAGGTAAGACTGCCAGGACCTCTGTTAGAGTGGGGGGCAGAGCATACTAGGCCTAGTCAGTACCATTATTGCCGCCTATATACCAGCCTCCTCGTGTGTTCTGTGCCGTGAGAACCCCTTTTCCTCCTCTGCGGTGGGAGTAATAGGTGCACCTGTGGCACGGTGTTATCGTAAGGTCAGAACACAATGGTGGAGACGGTGCCTGGCAGATGTGCCACAGTCGGCCATTAGAAGTTCCTGTCAGTATCTTCATACAGCCTGTGCAATGTTTTTTTACCCACCTGTCACATCTTAAGGGTGCATCTTTGGTGCCCGAAGGCCTGCATGAGTTTAAAGCAGCCACTCACCTGGGCCAGCCCTTTAGCCCCCTCATCGGAAGGCAGACAGGGAGGGGAGACTGCCCTGACCTCTTTGAAAGCACCCTGATATGCTCACCTTGTAAAGTACTTGGCTTTCCTCTTCTGTTTCTCATTAAGACCAACACTCCCAGGAAGGCAGACAGCTCAGTAGAGTTACCTGCATCCAGTTTGGTTTAGGCAGAGGCCAGATTGGATTTTCCCTTTGGCCTGCTGAACAAAGTGTCAGATGGCCCAAGTCATGTCCTTTGTTCTGTGCATAGCAAGGGAGTTTTTATAACTGTAATGCCAGAGAACTAACAGTTTGAAGAAAGGCAGCTTGCACCTTCAGGAGTGCAGCTCAGTGGTATTCTCACTCACTTGGGTGTGCATGAGACTCTGGGATCCATCCCCAGCATCTCAAAAAAAAAGAAAAGGAAGGTGTGTAGGGTGTATATACCATGGAGCGGGAACCTTGGGGCCATGTTAGAATGAAAGTGAAGCAGCTTCTTGTGAGATGCATTTCATGGGGCTCTCTGTGTGATCTGAGTCTCACCTCTTCCAGTAAATTCTTAAAGTTCTTCACTTCTTCATCTAGGCCCCAGCCCTTGACTCCCACCGCTGGTGCTGTCTCCAGTGTAACACTAAATACAGTCGTGGTCTCATGGAGGACTTGGCAGCTCAGGCCCAAAAAGAATCCAGCTGCTTTCCGATGTGGCACTTGTCATCCTGTGGGCTGTGTCCCACGGAGCAAGGCAGAGGCTTGAGCTGGTCCAGGAGTACTACCTTGGTCAGGGCAGACTTGTGTCTACTGCACACAGTGGCTCGGTGAATTAACGGAGTGCCAGTGTATGAGCGAGTAGGCGGCCGCTCATTTATTGGTGGCACTGTGGGTTGACCCAGAACCTTTACATTGAGCTATATCCCCAGCAGTCTTTGTTTTTTATTTCAAGGTAGGATGAGTTAGTTTTAAGTGAATGGCCCACCCTAGGCACAAACTTGTAATCCTCCTACCTTAGCTCTCAGACTACTGTGATTGTAGACACACACACCTCTGCCACTGTCTGGCTCTGAAATGTTAAATACAAATGTACTTCATTTAATGACTGAGCCTGTTCCTGAGAGGGTAGATGAATCAATCACGGAATGGGGAATTGTGTATAGTATGTATATCACAATAATCAGAACAAAGAAATGATCAAAGGGAACTCCACCTTGATAGCTTTGCTTTGATTTACCTAACTCCTGCATGCAATGCTGTGATGTATAACAGAACATAAAACTGCGGTGCTGTACAGCACAATCAGCAGAAGTCACAGCACTGTATAAATGGGTACTGTACAGAAAAGACATTGAGGCTTTGACAACATAGATGTACAGAACTGTACAAAGAAAAAGTACAGATTGTAAGATAGGGCATTAAACAAGGAGTACCTACTATAGGAAAATGGGAAAAAATTATGTCAAATGCATTACAAATCACTTTCCCTAAACAAATTTTAAATGAACACTCTTTCTAAAAATCTTGCCAGGCATGATGGTGTATACCTGTAATCCAGCTACATGGGAGGCTAAGGCAGGCGAATCATACATCTGAGGGCAGGCTAGGCAACTTAGTGAGACCCAGTCTTCAAAAATTAAAAAAAAAAAAAAAAAAAGTTTAAAAAATCTTAACCTTACGCTTTTTAATTGAAACAAAATGGCTATAGGTCTCCCTCCCCCAATTTATATAAATGGAAGATGCACACTACCCCTCTGTTCCACCTGCCAGAAATAGCTGCCTTTGTCTAGTCTGCATCCTTCCCACCCTCAGTATGCATCAGAGCTCAACAGGCAGCTGTGAGATTGATCCTGCCTGTTCGGGCATGTCGGGTTTCTAGGGCACCCGTGATAAATGTCACCTGTTCCTGTGAGTGATGGGCATTAGAGAGATCAGTGGAGGTAACCTATCTGCTAGAATCCTCCCACCCAACAAGATTGCTGCTCAGGGCGTGGCTGTGTGGGCATGTGGCACAGTGGGTAGTGGTACCCAAGCACCCCTCTGAGCAGAATACTGGAAGGGCCTTTTTTGGTCTTTTTTTTTTTTTTTTTTTTTTTTGGTTTTGGTTTTTCTCCGGTACCGGGAACCGAACTCACGACCTTGCGCTTGCCAGGCAGGCGGCTTTTGCCGCTGAGCTAAATCCCCAACCCCCCCTTTTTTGGTCTTGATTCTCTGTTGGTCAGAAGTTTTTAGTTAGGGGGCCAAACTTGTCCCACACTAAGGCCATATCTCCGCAGCCCAGAGGATTCCATATGCCCTCCCATTGCTCACCCTTGCTGATGTGCTTTATTTTGAAGCTGGAGATGAAATCGTGGACCTTACATGTGAATCATTAGAGCCGGTGGTCGTCGACCTGACTCACAATGATTCTGTTGTGGTAAGTGTTTACATGGGACAGTTGGCTGCCTTCGTGGCATGGGTCACTGGTCGGCACTGGCATCTGACTGAAGACCTGGGTCACAGTTTACAGGTCAAGGTCACTGCACTTGCGCCATGGAAGCCCAGACATTGATTGACTGGGACCTAGCATGAAAAAGCATTCAGGAAAATCATCTGTGTGGCTTTGTTGCCGAGGGAGTAGGTTTTGTTCTATCTGTGTGTTTTGTGCTGGGAATCGAACTCATGACTTTGCACTTGCTAGTCCAGTGCTTGAGCCACTGAACTATATATCCCCAGCCCAAGGGAGTAGGTTTTGTGACCCTGATCTTTGGGCACAGAAGTACTTTGGGGAGACTCCTGAGGCCCCCACACTTCTTCCATCCCTGCTTCCACAGTATACACCAGCTGTGTGACTGTGGGCATGTTACTTACCCTTGTTGGTTTCTTCAGTACAGTGGGGACAGGTAACTGTGTCGGTAGTCACCGGGAGGACAAGGGTGCTTGCTACCTGGCGTGGCCCTGGTCAGTGAGTTTCTGCCCTCTCGGTGTAGGGAATGGGTGGATTTGCTCTACACAGCTACGTGGCAGCTCTGAGGTGCCACACACAGTTGCCAGCTAGCACTGTTCTGGGGAAGCAGGCTCCCTGCCTTACCACCTGGTGCTGGCTCCAGGGAGGATGGCACCTGCCAGCCCTTGTCCCCTTCCCATAGGACCTGTGAAGGCTCTGGCAGGGAGTAGGTGCCATGAGGGGACTGGTCCTGTCAGTTGTGAAGCAGCTGGCTCTGGCAGACCTGCTCTGTGGAGCCAGGGACCCAGACACCACTGGACAGTGTCAGGCAGGAATGTGGCAAGGAATGCCTAGGACTGTGCAGTACAGGAGCAGAAGGTGCTGGTTGCCAGGTTGCCCCTTTGGCCCTGGAGCTCAGAGTTGGTGTCATCGTGAGTGGATGATGGCGTCAGAACATGGACAAACCATCAGCCTTGCTTCCTGGCTTGCTTAGAACTTCAAAACCAGTTCACTGAGAAGCCACAGGACTTGGTGAGGACAAGGAGCTATGGTGACAGATGTGACATCTGGTCTTGGTTAGAAACCACTGGTATGTGCTGTTGTCACCCCTTGCACCTTGCAAGGGCTGGGGTGACCTCAGGGGTTGTTGGAAGATGGGCAGGTGCCCCCCAAGGCCTGTGCACACACTTGTTTTCTGAGCGTGTGCACACGTTGAACCTCAGCACTCCTCCCAGTAGCTCCCCTGAACCCAGGAAAGTGCTTCATTTGGTGCTGGGCTGAGGCTGCAGCCCAGGAACTGCCAGTGCTGGAAGGGGCTGTAGACCCTTGTCCTCTAGGACTGGCATCCACCTCATCGTGGGGGATTGTGCCCCGGGAAGGCAGCATTTAATGTTTGATGGGCAGCAGCATTATCCTCTCATGCCCTTTGCTTGGTTTGCCAAGACTGCTTTTGCCTGTTTACTGCTGAACTTTCCTATCTTCATGCTGTTCCAAGCTTGGCCTCAGTGAGGCCAACCTGGGTGCACACCTTGAGAGCTGCCCTGGGCATCACTGGATGGCCAGTGACAGAGCAGGCTCGTTCCTTTCCTTCCCCTCCTCCTCCTCCCTCCCCTCCTCCCTTCTCCTCTTCAGAGACATATTCTCACTCTGTAATGCTGGCTGGCTTTGAACTCTCAGCAATATTCCTGCCTCAGCCTCCCAAGTGTTGGGATTGTAGATGTGTACCAACACATTGTTACTTTTCATAAATCCAAATGCCAACTTACTAAAGTACCCTAAGTCTGAAATTCTACTTTTCTAAGCGCAACTGGTAGGGAAGCCTGATAGCATTAACTCTAGATGAATTGTGTTCAAGATGACCAGATGCTGGCTGTGGAGTGTGGGAGACTGATAAGCATTGTTCCCATTCCAGAGTCAGGTGATCTTAATTGTTCCTGGTGAGTCTTGGGACAGCCCTCCCGCCCTCTTCCTCTTTCAACCTCAGTCTCTAAGGAGGGTTCCTGGCCTCTATAATGCAGCGGCATCTTTCAGGATACCTGCAAACCTCGGAAGCCTCTTCAGACTAGAAACTGCAAGTGCCCCTGGCTATTTTTCCAGCAGTCACAGAAATCTAAAGCCTCCAAAGCGCTCAGGCAAATGCAAAATGTGTAACAGTCAGACTTTGTATGACTCTGCTCCAATCATTTCTCGAAAGCTAACTTTATTGGCATTGAATAACCCAGAAAGTACCATTCCTGGGTCCCAGGGCATAAATATTTCTGATTTTTTTTTACTAGATTAAAGGGGAAGTATTTTCCATAGGCTGTGTCAGTTAATACTTGCACTAGTGTTTGAGGTTCTCCTGTTCCCTCTCTTTTTTTTTTTTTTTTTTTTTGGTTTTTCTCTGGTACTGGGAACCGAACTCAAGACCTTGCACTTGCCAGGCAGGTGCTTTGCCGCTGAGCTAAACCCCCAGCCCTCCTGTTCCCTCTCTTTTCCACTGTGTGTGTGTGTGTGTGTGTGTGTGTGTGTGTGTGTTACTTGGGATTGAATCCAGGGGCACTGAGGTACATTGCTAGTCCTTTTTAATTTTTATTTGTTTTTGTGGTGGTTAGGTTGAGCCATAGGTCTTCACACTGAGCTATATCCCCACCCCATTTTATGTTTTTTTATTCGGAGATAAGCTCTTGCTAAGTTGCTCAGGCTGGACTTGAACTTGTGCCTCAGGCTCTCAGAGTGCTGGGGCTCCAAGTGTGTGTCACACAGACCTGGCTTTATCTTTTACTTTTGAGACAGTGACATTGCCCAGGCTGACTTCAAATTAATTATTAGTTCTCTGATTTAACTGGGATTGAACTCTTCCATGTTTATTGGTGGTTGATTTTGCTCTTTTGTGAATTACTTGTTTGAAATTTTACAGCTTTTACCTGAGCCTAGTGGTGGACACCTGTAACCCCAGCACTCAGGAAGCTGAGGGAGGAGGATTTCCCCGAGTTTGAGGCTAGCCTGAAATACATAGTGAAACCCTGTCTCAAAGAAAAATAAGAAAGAAATTTTACAACTTTCAATTTTAATTAAACTTTAAAAGTTGTGTTATTTCAAGTCCAGCTATAAGTATCCTGGAACAGTCGTCTGTTTACCTTCACAGCGTCCTGATAGTCATGCTCTCTCCTGCTTGGGTTTTCATTGAGCCCCTGCTGGCAGGGCCTGCTTCAAGAGATGTCCTTGCAGGTGGTAGCAGGGCCTGTAAAGGACACAAGGACTGTGGGCCAGCAGCATGGTGGGGGGTGGGTGGATCCACGCTGGGCCTTGGGTGCCTCTGCCAGTGTTGCCAGGAGCAGCCCTTGGGTTCCTCTGTCGGAGCAGGTTCTGTCTCTGCGGCATCTCTCCGTGCCGGCTGTGGAAATGCAGCTATTGGCCTGGGCATTGCTCTTGACTCTGCCTCACCTGCCTCACGGGCTTCTTGTTTTGGGTGTTCTGACCACACTCATACTAAAAAAGCACTGATGACTGGCTCTGGTGACCAACCGAGTATGCCTGCTGCAAGTGTCCACTTAATTTTTTTTTTAAACCAAAAATTGAAATCACAACCTCACACTTGGCAGGCAGGCGTGCTGGCCACTGAGCTATATCCCCAGCCCTTCACTTGGTTTTAAAGACTGTGTTTCCTGCTCTCCAGAGACAAGAAAGAAACTGCAAGCCTGTGAACCCTACACTTTGGGAGGCTGTGGCAGAAGGATCAAGTGTGAGCCCAACCTGGGCAGTTTGGCCCCTTAGCAAGATCCTGTCTCAAAATAGAAAATAAGAAATGGCGGGAGTACATGTACCAAGTCTCCTCAATGAATGTAATTGTATTGCCTGTGTATACTGATAAAAAAGTTAAAGCTGGGTGTGGTGGTGAATGCCTGTGTTCCCAGCACTTGGGAGGCTAAGGCAGAGGATTGTCACCATGAGTTTGAGGCCAGCATAGGGGCCAGGCTGAACTATACAGTGCGACCCTGTCTCAAAAATCCAAAATGGGGGCTGGGGGATGTAGCTCAGTGCAGAAGCCCTGGAGGTACCTTCAGTAACATGAAAGAAAAAGAAAAAAGAAGCAGGGCAGAAGAAAAAGTAGAATATGTGTCCTTCAATTCTGGGCCAGTTCCCCACAGACATAACTGAAGTGTTCAGGCCAGGGGTACTTGGTGGTCCGCACCTGTAGTCCCAGCCAGCATTCAGGAGACCTAAGCAGGAGGAGCACGAGTTAGAGGCCAGTCTGAACTATACAGACCCTGTCTCAAAAAACTAAAACAGAACGGGAGGGGAGCAGTCTGGCCATCCAGACCAGAGGTCTTGAGCTGTTTGATTTTCTGTCCATCTGTCAGCCCTTCCAGTGGACTTTGATGGTGCCCCATACACTCCCCATCCCCAGCAAGCTCTGCAAATTCAGGGACAGCACGTCCACGGCTCTGGAGATGCTAGCTGAGCCTCCCTTTGAGAGTCCCCCTTTTCTTTCTTTTTTTTTTTTTTTTTTTTGTACCGGTAATCAAACTCAGAACCTTGCACTTGCCAGGCAGGTGCTTGTGCCGCTGAGCTATATCTCCGGTGAGACCCCTTTTCTAGATCTCTGGACAGCACTGTGCAGCCCATGTTCCCAGGAGTATGGTGCCCAGGTTTCCAGTCGCCCTCTGCAGGCTCTGGGAGAGATGCATCCCTAGCCCCATGTGGATTCTTTTCTCATCTGCAAAGGAAAGGCCCTGTGTCTGGGGCACCAGGGTTTAGCTGTCAGGAGCTGAACCTGCTCTGGGCATGCTCAAGCCAAGGGTGATGTACATGGTACTAGGGGCTTAGAAGAGCCAGCTGCAGGCTAGATCTCTGGGCTTGGGCCAGAGCTTGGGAGCTGGGATCTGTCTCTGTCCCTGCACGAGTGCCCTTGGCAGAAGGAGATAGTGCTGCAGCCCAGTGATGGTGAATCTTTAGCACTTTCAGTGATACTTCAGCAGGCTTCCAGTAGCCTGCTGGAGGCAAAGTTTAGGAGGCAGTGCCCTTGCAGTAGCATGACTGTCTGACAGGAGCACTGCTACAAGGGTGTCAGATGGCATTAGACCTTCATGTCACTGCAGGGTAGGGCACTTGCTGAGTGTGCCTGCGGGGTTGTGGCCAACAGAGACAGGCACAAACTACCCCTCAGATGGCTGGTGTCCAGCAGACCAGAAGGGCGCCCTGACCTGGTGCACCCTGTTGTGGCAGAAACGTCTTCATGTGCCTTCTGAGCCCCAGGCAAGGGCTTGTGGAGTCTGTCAGCCCTGGGGTGTCACTTCCTAGTCCACACCTGGCCTGCTTCTGTTTAGTCATGTGAATAAGCGCAGGCACTGCAAACCCTGCTCAGGTGAAGGCTACCTCTTTTTCAGTGGTTGGCGTTTTGTTTTGTTTATTTTGGGTACCGGGAATCGAACTCAGGACCTCGCTTTTGCCAAGCAGGGCAGTGGTTGGCATTTACACAGCTCATGGCTTCTGCTTTTGAGAATAAGAAGCTGCAGCTTCTCATTTGCAAACAGTGCTGGCCTCTGGCATCAGCTGCTGGGAGGCAGTGACTTCAGGGAGTGTGGAGGGTGACCAGGTAGGCAGGGGTTCTCTAGAGGTCTCATGCTAAGAACTCTAAATGTGTCTGTCACTGATGTCAAACTAATTGCATTTCTCTTTTGTTTTTTTCCTCCTTTTCCAAAGATTGTTGAAGGTGAGTGGTTTTGTCTTTTTTTTCTCTGGGTTTGGAGAGAGCCGGTGTGGGTGGGGGCTGCAGCCCTGCAGGCCTGCTGGACTGCCTTTAAGGGTGTGAGAACCCAAGCAGAAATGTACCCACAATCAGTCGCTGGGGCCCATCAGTCCTCTGGGCCTTCTGGAGAGCTGCATCCCTGTGCCGTGTGAGCTGTTCTACCTTGAGGCCCCCTGGGTGGCAGAGAGGGCTGTCAGCGATGAGAAAAAAGGCCTCAGGCAGGTGGGCTTTCTCGGGTGGCAGTGGAGGGACAGAAGTCTCTCTCTGGTGCCTCAGGGAGTGGGTCCGAGAGGTCCAGGGCGCTGCTGAGCAGGAGTGTCCACCTGAAAACCGATTCTCATCTTAGAGAGAAGGCGGCCGAGGAGGACCATGAGGAGCCAGCGCCAGGACCACTCGGACAGCTGTGTGGTGAGCAGCGATGACGAGGAGCTCTCCAGGGACAGGGATGTGTATGTCACCACCCATGCTCCCCGAAGTGCCAGGGACGAGGGTGCCACAGGACTAAGGTACTCGAGAGCCCCTGTGCTGTGTGTTGGGGTGGGAGGCCAAGGGCTGGTGTAGTGGGGCCAGAGCTGACTAGACCAAACTGTTTCCAGTGACCAGGGTGGGCAGGGCACCTGCTTACCCCATTTTTCCAGGCCAGGAGGAGACTGCCCTAGGGAGACTGCCCTAGGGAGACTGCTTCCCCGGGTCTCCTGAGCCTGTGGTGAGGAGGTAGGCAGGCCCATGGGGGGGCTCTTGTGAGAGGCAGCAGGATGATGGAGTGTTGTGTTTGCTGAGAAACTGATGTGACACACTGTGGTTTTAGGCCCTCTGGCACCGTCAGCTGTCCCATCTGCATGGACGGATACTCAGAGGTGAGTGGCTTTGTTTGGCTTCCTCTTCCAGGTGAGTACCTCCCTGGAAGAACTAGAGGTGGCAGGCTGTGCTCTTCAGAAGACCCCTGTCTGGGCTGTCCTGCGTGGCCTGGCTTGCTGCAGAGCTGTGTGCAGAGCACATGTCAGTTGCCCTGCATCCTGCAGGCTTAAGCTTCCTGTGCTCAGTGTGGGCTACCTTCTGGGTTCCCCATCCTGTGCCCAACTACAGGCTGTTGGTGTTCACCAAGCTCCCTTGTCAGTCTGTTAGGCGTCTCCTGCTGGAGACGGGGTTCCTACTGTGCCCTGGCCCTTCCTCCCCCTGCTTCTCATCTCAGTGCCAGCAGGAAAGGACACATTCGAAGGCTATTTTTCTTGTCTCCTAGATTGTGCAGAATGGACGTCTCATTGTCTCTACAGAGTGTGGCCACGTCTTCTGTAGCCAGTGCCTCCGTGATTCCCTAAAGAATTCTAACACTTGCCCAACTTGTAGGAAGAAGATAAGCCACAAACGGTACCACCCCATTTATATATGAAGATCTCTGAGCCTCCCAGGAGAGCCAGACGGACAGACAGACAGCCTGGCTGGGCTCTCTGCATGCTCTCTGCCTCCAGTTTCCTGAGCGCAACAAGACTGTTTCAAAGCCAACATCTTATATGTAAACTGCTCTTTCCTTCCCCATCCTCTTAGATCTTTTTGTTATCTCAAGTTTGATGCTATGGAGTTGCACCCAGGGACGCTCCAGGCCTGGCTCCTCACCTTTGCTTCTCTTGGGTAGCCTGGTCCTAAAGTAGGAGCAAGAGGAGTGAGGCATAGTAGACTTTGAGGACTGGGCTCCAGCCTTTGCAGAGTCTGCTCGTGTGCCAAGAAGTTTCCCTGTCGGAAGGTGTGCTCAGCTCTCCCGGGAGCACGGCCTTCCCAGGCATCTGGCAGTCGCCTGATCTCCTCTGCCTGCCACCCAGTGCTCGAGCCAGACCTGGCCCACTTGGCCCAAGGATCCCGGTGCAGGGATGGCCCCTGGACTTTCCTTCCCTCGGGGTCAGAGGTGACCTGCAACGCTGCCTGTATCTTACCATTGATGTGCAGTGTTCTCTGCAAACCTTGAGGACCTCTGCAGGGCAATCCCTGTTTCCTAAGAACGAAAAGTGCAATAAAGCCCGTTCTCACCCACGTCTCAGCAGTCAGGAGGTGGCGCTGCCACCTCAGAGTCCTTGAGCCGTCTGCGGAACAGTGCCCATCTGCCTGTCTCTGCGTGCCAGCCCTTCTCAGGAACCTTCCCGTGCTCCAAAGCTCCCCACCTGGCACAGGACACGTGGGCCAGGGAGCAGGGGCACGTCTTGGTGTCCTCCTGTCTGATGAGAGCCGTCCTGCGCCGGCCGCGTGCCCTCCGGCCCTCTGGTCCTCCGTTCCCACTGCCCCTCGTACGGGGTGGTGGCAGCAATTGTGGCCTTATAGCCGCTCATTTCCATGTCTCCGCCCAGGTCACTGTCTCCATTTCAGAGATGTTGGCCCGGCCGACCTGACGTGGCACTGGCTTGGCTTGTCCCCCCTCTCCCACCGGGTGACACTTATTTCTAAAGCTGCTTTTCACCTGCTCTGTAGGGTTTGGGTTGGCAAGCCTGGTGGCTGTCCCTCCCAACAGAGCCCAGCTAACGCTCAGCCCACAGATGTGTGGTACCTCGGGGCCTCTAAAGGGCAGCAAGGTGACCTGAACTGGCTGTAAGGGCACCAGGACCCGGGGCAGCAGACAGTGGTCACGTGGGGCCAGCCTGCTCCACCACACTTCCATTCTCAGAGCTTTGAGCCAAGCCAGTAGCTGTTGGCGTGACACATCTGCAAGGTGGAGAAGGGCCACTCTGGCTTTGCTAGCAATAACTGACCTTCAGGCCCCCTCTGAAGGAGCAGGGACTCAGCACAGAATTCACTTTACTTGGGGCTGAAGGAGCATCCCTCCTCTATGTGAACAGAAAGTGGTTTATTCTTCATTCTTTTTTTTTTTTTTTTTTTACCTTTTTGGATTACTACCAGATCTTTTGAATGAGTACTAATTTTCTCCATGAAGTGAGAGGGGTGGAGCACCAGCCTCCATCACTGTAGTGTAGTGGGCCTGCCCTCCACTTGGTCATCGTGGTCATCACGGCCACTGAGTCCCCTCTGGTCATCAGCAAGATGCCCTCGTTCAGTTCTCATGCTGCCCAGAGGGACAGCCAGGCAACCGTGCTGCTGTTGACCAGTAAATGTAACATCCATTTCAAATTCATGTTTCATCTTAGTGCACACATGGTGGATCCTAAAATTATATTCATCCTAAAGTGAACTGGGAAAAATGTGTTAGTTTCTACTCATCAAAATCTGCAAACTAGGAAAAGGCTGTGTGAGAAAAATCCCTTTCCTCAATGTACATAGTTCAATTCTTTCTTTGTTATGTTTAAATTGTATCCATGGACATCAGTCTGTTTTGGACTCCTGCTAGTGTTAAAGATGAAAATAAAACCATTAATTTGAACCCAGTGTGTATTTTATGTGTTGATTTGCTCAAGTGGTGATAGGCTGAGAGTGGAGTGCGTGCGCCTCAGTGGGGAGTCCCGGCCTAGGGCCGCCTGTGGGAGTGGCGCAGAGGTGAGGGCACCTTGGAGGGGCATCTGGCAGAGCCCGGGGTGGGAGTCTGGTGCACTGAGTGCCTGTGGTGAGCACGCCACAGAGGCAGAAGTGCAACTGCGTGCTCACCTGGCTCTTCGGCCCATGCTCAGACCCCCGCCGACTTGCTTCCCTCCTGGACTGCAGAAAAAGCTAGTGCTTGAGGGCATGAGGCATCCAGGAGCTGCTGCAGGAAACTTGGCCACCTGGGGAGGGCTCTCTTGAGGAGGGTGGCCTAGCCAGTGGTGGCCATGTGCCAGAGCTGGTCTAAGAGGAAGACGACAGGACAGACTGAGCAGAGGCCTCCAGCCTCCACCCTGGCAAAGGTTCTCATCCTCTGGGTGAGGAGCTTTGGTCTGCAGGCCTCCTGCCTGAGGGTGCTCGGGGACTGGACACCCCGAGGCCCAAGGAGTCTGTCGTGAAGAAGCAGGCAGTGCTGGCCTTGCTACATGGTGCTGCTTCCAGTTCCTGCCCTGGAAGCTTTTGAATGATGGCCTTACTTTCTGGTGATGCTGTGATACAGAAACAGCTGATTTTTTTTTTTTTTTTTTTTTTTTTTTTTTTTGGTCTTTGAGACAGGGTCTTGCTATGCCATTCATGCTGGCCTTGAGGTCACTTTGTACCTCAGGCTGCCCTTAAACTTGCAAAGATCCTCCCTCATCCTCCTGAGTGCTGGGAATACAGGCATGCGCCACCATGCCTGGTGACATACAATTTGTAGTCCACCAAATCCTTGTGATCTGCCTAATTCTCATTTGAATTACAGCATTCATGCCCACATCTGCAACTGGTATTTGTCTCATGGAACTTGGGAATTCTGGCACATTAGTAAGCACATGGTGCTGGTGAACGCTTGTGCTTCAACATTTCATCAAGAGGTGTGTTTGCTACCCACGCGTTGCCAGCTGCACACGGCTACCGTCTCAGCACTCTGGGAGGCTGAGGCAAGGAGGGTCACAAGTTCAAGCCCAGCCTGAAGAATTTAGTGAGACCCTGTCTCAAAAACTAAAAAGTTACAAAAGACATGGGGTTCAATCCCCAGTGCTACCGAGAGATGCTTCACATACACTATTATAGCAAATGAGATTGAACCAGTCAGAAACTTCCCAGCACTTTGAAGGTTGAGGCAGGAGGATTCCCTTGAGTTCAAGGTCAGTGTGAACTACATAGTGAGACCCTGTCTCGTTTTTGTTTTTGTTTTTTTTTGGAACCAGGAATCAAACTCAGGGCCTCACGCTTGCCAGGCATGTGCTGTGCTGGAGACCCTATCTCAAAAAAAGAAAAAAAAGGGCTGGGGAGGTAGCTCACAGACAGAACTACATAGTGAGACCCTGTCTCAAAAAAGAAAAAGGCTGGGGAGACAGCAGCACAGGATCTTCCTGGCAAGCACAAGGTCCTGAGTTTGATTTCTGGTGCCAAAAAATGAAAACAAGGCCAGCCTGAACTGCATAGGGAGACCCTGTCTCAAAAAAAAGATAAAAAAAAAAAAAAAAAAAAAGAAAACCCCAAGACATGGTTTCACTGTTGAATTCTGTCAAACATGTAACAAGAAATTAATGCCAATCTTTTTCAAACTTTTCCAAAAAAATACTTTCTAACTCATTCTATATAGTTAGTAGTACCGAGCTACGTAAGATATTACAAGAAACCAGGACCATCTTTCATGAATATGAATACAGAAATACTAGCAAACCAAACCACAACATACTCAGCCACTGTACACCATGACCAGGGATGCAGGGTCCAAACACATTAGTACAGTGAAAGTAGGAAAGATGTGATGGAATCTAGTGCTTTCTCACAATGAAAACATGCCTGAGCCTGGCACTCCACATGGTCCTAAATTTGAGCCCAGTGTGGGCATTTATTGAGACACTGGCTTAAGAAATAAAAAAAAAGGACCAGAGATGTAGCTCAGCGTGAAGGGCCTAGGTTTAATTACTTGAACAAAAAAAATCCTATACAAAAACTAAAATTAAGCCAGGTGTGGTGCACGCCTGTAATCCCAGCACTCAGGAGGCTGAGGCAGGAGGATCATTGCGAGTTTGAGGTCAGCCTAGGCTACAAAATTAGCTCAAGGCCAGCCTGAACTGCTTAGTGAGACCCTGTCTCAAAGAGACAAAATAAATAAATAAAATTAATTGAAGCCCCCACGCATGGTAGCGCACACCTGCAATCCCAGCACTTGGGAGGCTGAGGTGGCGGGGATCATAACAAATTCAGGCCCAGTCTGGGCAACATAGTGACTTAGGGAGACCCTATTACAAAATAAAAAGGGCTGGGGATGTAGCTCAGTTGAGAAGGCCCTCAGTTCAAGCTTCAGTACTGAAAGAGCAATGGGGCTGGGGATACAGCTCAGCGGCACAGTGCCTGCTTGGCAAGTGCGAGCTTCTGAGTTCGATTCCCGGTACCTGCCCCCCCAAAAGAAAAGAAACAAAGCAAAACACTAAGAACTAGAGCTACCATACAACCACTCCTCAGTGTACGCAGGAGTTGGAGTCCGCATGCTGCGGGGACTTGCACACCCACGTGTACTGTGGCACGGTTCACAAGAGCCGCCGTGCAGAGCCAGCCTCAGTGCCCACTGCAGGTGAACAGTGGTCGGCAAAGACAGAGGGGCTGAGAGTCGGTGCTGGCCAAGGGGGTCGGTGCTCACAGTCTGTCACTTAGCCTAAGATGACAAAGCACCCTAGGTGTCTGCCAGAGAGCAGTGAGAGCCTGTGCGTATGGTGACATCTACACAATGGAATCCGACACAACGTAGTAGTCTTCCAAAATAATTACACAGAGGGGTTCAAGGGAGGAGAGGGGAATGGGAAAAAAAAGAGTTATACCAGTATACAGGTACAGCGTCTCTATGATGAGTGTGATCGTTATGTATACCTAAAATGTACCAATAAAAATCTTTTCAAAAAATACACAAGCAATCCATGGAACATTCACACAGTGGCATGCTATTCAGTGATAAAGTTGGCTATTTTAAATTTTGGAGGAAGTAATCCAGGTTGAGCCCAGGCATGCACGCTAATCTCATAATTTGCAATCCCAGCCCTTTTACTTTAGGGTTTTTTAGACAGGGTTTTGCTACGTAGTTCAAAGTGGCATTGAACTCACTTATGTAGCCCAAGCTGGCCTCAAACTTGTAGGGATCCTCCTGCCTCAACCTCCCGAGTGCCAGGATTACAGGTGTAGGTATGCACCACCACACCTGGCCTTTTGTTTTTATGAGACAGGGTCTCAATATGTAGTTCACAGCAATGGCCTCAAACTCCTCATGGCCATCCTGTTTTGAGTCCTGGGATTACACAGCTATGCCATTGTATACAGCAAGAATGAATTTTTAAAATATTTATAGCCTAGCTGGGCGTGTGGCGCATGCCTGTAATCCCAGCACTCGGGAGGCTGAGGCAGGAGGATCCCTGCAAGTTTGAGGCCAGCCTGGGCTACAAAGTGAGTTCAAGGCTAGCCTGAGCTGCATAGTGAAACCCTGTCTCAAAAAGGCAAAAAAAAAAAAAAAAAAAAAATTATAAAAAGAAGAGCTTGGAATGTAACTAAACGCTCCCTAGGTTTAATCCCTGGTAACACTAAATCAATCAACCAAAAAATGCAGCTCAGTGGTAGAGTGCTTGTATAAAATGCCCCAGATCTGAAAAAAAAGGAAGGAAAGAAAGAAGGGCAACAATATCCCTGAATCTCAAATAATTATGCTGACTGAAAAAAGACAGAGTATAGTGTATGGTGGTGCACACCTATAATCCTAGCAGTTGGGAGGCTGAGGCAGGAGGATCACAGAAAGTTTAAGGCCGCCCAGCGGTGTATTTGGAGACCTCGTCTCAAAACACCAAAAACAGGTCAGGCATGGTGGCCCACACCTTTCATCCCAGCACTTGGGAAGCTGAGGCAGGAAGACTGCTTTGACTTTGAGGCCAGCCTGGGCTACACAGTGAGGCTTTTTTGGGTAGCAGAAATCGAACTCGGGACCTTGCACTTGCCAGGCAAGTGCTCGTGCAGCTGAGTTATATCCCCAGGCCCCTACACAGTGAGTTTGAGGCCAGCCTGAACTACATAGCAAGACAAGTCTCAAACAAAACAAAACAATCCAAGATGCAAATGAGGGTTCACTCATCCCACTGGTTATGTGTCTTTGGTCTCATGTATATAGAACACCTATTCTGTTCTTTCTTTTTTAAGACGCTGACTTCTTCCTTGTTTTGTAGAGGGTCTGACATCTTGGATTTGCCTAATAATTTCTTCAGAGGCCTTTTGCCTTGATTTCCTCCTGTCCCGTATTTCCCGTACATGGAAATGATCTCTAAATGCTTATGTAGATGCATGCTCAGCATTGGGATCCCGCTCCTCCATGGCAGCCCCAGCTTCCTAGCGACGCCTGTGGGCTGTGTGCTTCCACTCACACATCTGCTTGTAGTTGTGGTGTCTTGCTCGGAGCAGCTTTGGGCTGCAGGTGAGAGGGCAACTCCTGTGCCTTAGATAACTACGGTGACAGAGTCAAAACAATGCTGATTTGCATGGCCACATCTAATTAATTGCGTCACCTCCACACACTCCCGTCCCACTTCTGCTTGTTTTTGCAGTGCAGGATGCTCTATTTTTGACCTATATTCTCAGTCCTTTTATTTTTTTTTTTTTAATTTTTTCTTTTTTTTTTTGTTACCGAGAATCGAGCTTACAACCTCTTGCTTGCCAGGCAGGTGCTGTGCCACTGAGCTATCTCCCCAGCCCATTTTTCTTCACTTTCATATGCAACAATTGTGTTTGCTTTTTTTTTTTTGAGACAGGATATTCCTATGTAGCCCAGGCTGGTCTTGAGTTTAAAAGCCTCCTGTTACCGGGCGTGGTGGCGCACACCTGTAATCCCAGCACTTGGGAGGCTGAGGCAGGAAGATCACTGCAAGTTTGAGACCAGCCTGAGCTACAAAGTGAACACAGACCCAGCCTGAAGTGTGTAGCGAGAACTTGTCTCAAGAAAGACAAAAACCCCCCTCCTGCTTCAGCTTTGTGGGTACTGGAATTATAGGTGTGTGCCACTCCACCCAGCTGCCCTTCCTTCCTCCTCTCTCCTTTTTCAGGCCTGGGGCATTCTAAACAAGCATTCTACCACAGATGCATTTTAATTTTAATTTTAATTTTTTTTGGTCTGTTGGAGACAGGGTTTCACTATGCAGTAGAAAGTGGCCTTGAACTATGTAGCCCATGCTGGCCTTGAATTTGCAGCAGTCCTCCTGCCTCAGCCTCCCGAGTGCAGGGATTACAGGAGTGGGCCACCACATCCAGCTAAACTGCACTTTTTTTTTTATCTTTTTGAGGCAGGGTTTCTTTTTTTTTTTTGTACTGGGAGGCGAACTCAGGATGCTGCGCTTGCCAGGCAGGCGCTTATGCCACTGAGCTGTATCCCCAGCCCTAGGCAGGGTCTCACTATGCAGTTCAAGCTGGCATTGAACTTACTTTGTAGCGTAGGCTGGCCTCAAACTCACAGCAATCTTCCTATCTCAGTTTCTCAAGTGCTAGGATTACAGACATGCACTACTATACCCAGCTAAACTGCTTTCTTTCTTTCTTTCTTTCTTGTCTTTTTGAGACAGGGTCTTGCTATGCAGTTCAAACTGGTTTTGAGCTCACTTCGTAGCCCAGACTGGCCTCGAACTCACAATGATCCTCTTGCCTCAGCCTCCCGAGTGCCGGGATTACAGGCGTGCGCCACCACGCTGTCTTGTTGTTTTATGTGTCAATCTGACTGGGCCATAGCTGCCAGGCATTCTGTGGGTTCCTGATAATATGCAGTGGAACTGACTAACTCAAATACTACCTTCCCCAGTGTGGTGGGCCGAGTTGAATCTATCTAAAAGCCTGATTGGAGACAACTGAGGGATCTGGTATACCTCAGTGGCAGAGCACTGACTGGGCTGGGAGGGAGGGAAAGATAAGGTTTCATTATGCAGGCCTTCAACTATGTAGCCCAGGCTGGCCTTGAAATCACAGAGATCCTCCTGCCTCAGCCTCCCAGGTGCTGGGATTTCAGGCATATGCTGCCACGCCTAGCTCTATTACAATGTTTTGTGGCTCTAAAGCTCAAGAGACAAAAAAATCTTATTCTTGTCTTTAATTTCTTGTTAATTTTTCCTTAGGGTGATTCTTAGTGCATTTGAGCTGCTATGACAAAACACCATGAACTGGGAACGTTACAAACTTATTTCTCACAAGTCTGAAGGCTGGAAGAGCAAGATGAAGAAATGGGCAGAGGGGCCTGGGATATAGATCAGTGGCACAGTGCCTGCCTGGCAAGCACAAGGTCCTGAGTTTTATTCTTGGTAAAAAAAAAAAAAAGAAAGGGGCAGATGTGTGAATCAGCAAAGGCCACAGCTGGCACCTTTTAGCCGTGCCCTTCCATGGTGGCAATGATAATTCAGCTCCAATGGGCGTTTGGGCAAGGCCACTAATATTTATGGGGGCTGTACATTCACCTACCTGGTTACCTCCTAAAACCATCACACTGGAGATTAGCTTCCCACGTACCAATTTCTGGGGACACAAACATTCAGATCAGACATCATGGGAAAGGTTGTGAGGTGCAGTGGCACATGCCTGTAATCCCAGCAGTCTGGGAAGGTGAGGCAGGAGGATCGCAACTTTAATCCCAGCCTGGGTAAGTTAGGGAGCCCTTGTCTCAAAATAAACGTTTATTTATTTATTTTCCGGTACCGGGAATCGAACTCATGACCTCGTGCTTGCCAGGCAGGCGCTGTGCTGCTGAGCTAAATCCCCAGCCCTCAAAATAAAAATTTAAAAAGGGCCGAGGGTTTAGCTCAGTGGAAAGGTCCTCAGTTAATCTCCAAGGCCACAAAGGAAAGGCTGAGACCCACCCCATCGTCTTCCAGGAGCATCTCCACCCCTTAGGAAGCTTCATCACCAGGACTGGCTCTGTTCTGGTTCCTCTAGCACCGTTGTGCACAGGGCATGAAGTTCTCTAGAAAGTACATGTCCCTTACCTGCTCACAGCTGCCACGGCCCCCACTGCACCCGGAATAAAGACGCCTTCCCGTGTTCTGCTCCAGCCACAGTGGCTTTGAGGGGCCAAGGACAGGCTGCGTTGACCCCCCCAGGCTTTTCGCTCCAGTCCTGGGATTGAGCCCAGGACTTTTGCAGAATTACATACCCAGCCGTTTTGTTTGTTTTGTTTTGAGACAGGGTATTGCTACACTGTCCAGGCTGGGCTCGAGCTTGTGGCTGTTCTGCAAGGGTGGTGGTGTAGATTACACGACATCTCTGGCAGCAGGCAGTGGCAGGTGCGTAACTCCGGGACGGGAGGGTGTCAGGTCACTCCTGCACTCAGTAAGCGCCAGCTCCTTGCTTGGTAAGGGATGGCGCTCAGGGGCGTAAGCCACTCTCACGTTCTCCCCCGCCCCCAAGACATTTTCTCTTTGGGGATCCCGGTGACACTTCCGGGACCCCGATCCCATGCCAGTCTGCCACAACAGGGAAAGCACAGGGCTGTGGGACAAAGGAGGTACAGACCAGCCGCGGAGCGGGAGCAGGGCAGCCTGGCGGAGGGCAGGCGGCCTCGCAGCACTGCAGTGGAGGGCTTGCCCAAGACCTTCTGGTGCGGAGGGCGAGTCCCGGACAGGCCTGGACCAGGGGGTTGGCTCCATCACGTTAGCCGCGCCGGTGTGCAAGGGCGGCGACACTGACAGGCCCAGGAGAGGGTGTGGCGGAGGAGGCCGCACAGCGGGGACCACGCGGCGCACCGGCCTGCGAGCGCGGAGCCCTGGCGGAGCCCCTCCGTCGGTGCCGGGGCGGAGGTCTACCTGGGGCTTGCTGGTGACCCGCAGGGCGCCAGCGAAGGTTCGGGTAGTGGCCCCGATCTCCGGTTGGAGGTCCCGCGGGGCGCAGCGCAGGGTCGGGGGGTGCCTGTGCGGCGGTGAAAGCTGCCCCTGGCCGGGCCCGGAGCATGAACGGAGGGCGCGCGGCCTGTGGGGCCCCAGAGCCCCAGAGAGCTCGTGGGCCTCGACCTGCGCACCGGTCCGGATGCAGCCCACCCACCCGCACCTGGCCGGGGCGGGCCCAAGGTCACACGGCTGCCGGGAAGGCAGCGCACCCAAACCCCGGCTGGCCAGGCTCAGCGGGCCCTTCTGGCAGGGCTGGTACGCGGGAGCGGCGGCAGGCGAATACCAGCGACCCGCAGAACCCGAGCCGCTCAGCCCCCAACCTCCGGCCCGCGCTCTCCCCCGCCCCGCCCCACCGCCGACTACAGCACCCACAAGGCCGCGCCGCACTGACGTCAGCCCGCGCCCCTTCCGACTGCCCTCCGTTACGCAAGGCACGACGGGAATCGTGGTCCCGCCCCAGGTGCCTCCGCGGTAGCGCGGGAGGTGCGGACTTCAGCTCCCGGCGTGCGCCGCGCGACGGCGACGTTAGCGGCGGGCGGAGGGAGAGGAGGGGGGCGACGGTGCCCAGGAGGGCGGAGTGAGGCGGGGAGGGCGCCCGCGCCCCTCCCCCTCCGCCGCCGCTTCCCCCTCCCCCGACGTAAACTGGGATCCCTTTCCCCTTGTGTCCGCCATATTGGACTCTAACTCTGGTCAGCGGCGGCGCCGGCCCGGTGGACTCGTCGTCGCTCCCGCCCGCGGCCGCCCGAGCTCCTGCCGCCCCGCCCGCCTTCTCGGGAGGG
>NW_004955514.1:1535071-1552236 GCF_000276665.1 Chinchilla lanigera
GCCGCCGCATCCCGGGTCGGTCCCGGGGCCCGCCGGGCGCGACCGGAAAGTGCCCCCTGGAAGTTTCTGGCCGCGGCGCGGATGCCACCTGCGAGGTGCCTGACAGCAGCGGGTGCGGCCCGGCCCGCTGCCCCTCCCTAGGCGCTGGGGCACCCGCGCGGTGTGCGGTGCTGGCGCCAGGGAATCGGAAAGTAATCATTCTCAGTCTGGTTCCGTGTGCGGGCTGTGCGGTGCTCATGCCTCGTGGGTACTCCTAGGTGGGTATGCCGTTGGCATGGCCATTTCCAGAGACGGAGCTGGCTCCTAAAAAATAATGCCTCTCCCGAAGTTGTATGAGCTTTAATAGCATTCTTAGAGCTCTTAGGTTATGTTGTTTTAAAGACACTTTCAATTAGAAAACAAAAAACTTTAGAAATACTTGCGTGTCAAATCGTAAGACAAATGGTTTTATGCGCAATTCCAAGTATTGTGTTGGGCCCGCGCATAGTGAGAGCAGGTAGATCATTGCGGATGCATGGCTTTCTGATGCTTATGCGAGCGCAGGAAAATGCACGCATGTATGTGTAAGTTTCGGTTTAAACTCCTCCGGGTGTGTTCTGCAGTTTAAGTGCAGTTGTGGAGCTTGCTTTGCGTCATATTGTTGCATTTGCTGGGGGTCCTGGGTCTCATGTCGCCCTGTGTTCTGTCCCGAGGAGTGTAACAGCTGGAGTGCTGGGATCTGGGATGGGGCTTGTGGTTTTGAATCATTGGGCTTTTTAAGGACAGCATTTGCTGCTTCTGGGAGGGGAGCGGACGGTGGGGGGTCCGCCTAAGCAAAGCCTTTACTGAAATGTGAATAGTGTTTGCTGTACCTGGATGTAAAATACAGTCTTCTTTCCATCTTGTTAAGCAGTTGCTTGAATAAAGAAAGCATTAGTACTATGTGTGTGTGACACATACTGATTGCACTCAGTTTGGGGATTGATCCCTACAAATACCGCTTCTTGACTACCTTTACTCCCCGCCCCTTTCTCCAGTCCTCTTCCCATCTCTACAGTTTGCTTCCTTGTTTCTTAACATGTCTTTTTTATTTTGCTGTTTAGATTTTTTTGGGGGGTCTCATATTAGAGAAACCACGTGATAAAGCCCTCTTTCTCCCTTTCACTCCCTGTCCAGTGCTGGGAATAAGCCTTGTCCTCCACTCTCAGGCTAGCAGTGAGCAACATCCCCACCTCCCACCCCCCTCCATTTTTGCCCTACTGGGGTTCAAACCCCAGAGCCTTTACTCTGAGCTGGGTCCCCAGCCCTTTTTATTTCATTTTGAGACAGGGTCATGCTTAGTTGCTTAGGCTGCTTTCTGCCTTAGCTGCCAGAGTAGCTGGGATTGGAAGTGGGAAGTGTGTGCCACTATGCCTGGCTAAATATATCTGTTTCTATTGATAAAACAGAACTGGTCGGTGACACAATAGAATCCTTACTGTAGTCCATTGGTGCCGCAGGTTGGTTGTTGTTGAAAGTTCTTAAAGGTTCTCCAAGCCAGGCATGGTGGCGCACGCTTGTAATCCCAGCACTTGGGAGGCTGAGGCAGGAGGATCCTTGTGAGTTTGAGGCCAGCCTGGGCTACAAAGTGAGCACAAGGCCAGCCTGAACTGCGTAGTGAGACCCTGTCTCAAAGACAAAATAAAAAATAAAAATTTAAAACATGAAAAAAATAAAAGGTTCTCCATCACTGCTTTAGTTTTTTATACCATCCCAGGTTTTAATAATTTCCAGTTACTTTGCAAGTAGTTAAAATTACAATATTCAAAGTCAGGCTGAGTGTGGTAGTGCTTGCCTCTGATCCCAGAAGTCAAGAGGCTGAGGCAAGAGGACTGCTGCAAGATCAAGGCCAGCCTGGGCTACATAGCAAGGCCCTGTCTCAGAAAAAAGAAGTAAACCGAAAAACCTCAGATAATCATTAAATCGTAGGTAAAGTTTTACAGAATGATATTCCAGGGCTGGGGAGATGGCGCAGTGGTGGAGTCTTGCCTTGCATGCACAAGGCCTTGGGTTTGATCCCCAGCACCACCAAAAAAAAAAAAAAAAAAAAAAAAAAAAATTCAAGTACAGAATGATATTCCAATACTTTTTGATCTCTTTTGCTCAGTTTCATTAATAAAATACTAAAAAAAATTAAAAATACTGTAGTTATTTCACTGTGTACTGAGTTTTGACCTGCACTTTAAAAAAATCAGTTTTATTTTAAACTTTATTTATTCTTTGTTTTTTGTTTTTTGAGATAGTCTCACTCTGTAATACAAGCGGGTCTTAAAAAGTCACTGTGTGGCCTAGGCTGGACTCGAACTCAAAGTGGTCCTCCTGCTGCCTCCCGAGTGCTGGGATTACAGCAACACCAAACCTGGCTCACAGCCCATCTTGTACTTTTTTTTTTTTTTTTTTAAATTTCTGGTCTTTTATCATAGTTTGGAATTTATTTATTTATATTTATTTATTTATTTATTTATTTATTTGGTCTTTTTGAGACAGGGTCTTGCTATGCAGTTCAGGCTGGCCTTGAGCTCACTTTGTACCCCAGTCTGGTTTTGAACTCGCAACAATCCTCCTGCCTCCGCCTCCCGAGTGCTCGGATTACAGGCGTGCGCCACCACACTTGTCTTGGAATTTATTTATTTTTGATACTGGGACTCGAACTCAGGACTTTACACTTGCAGGCATTGTGCCACTGAACTATACCCGTTTCCCCCAATCCCATTTTGTATTTTACATTTTGAGACAGGGTCTCACTGAGACACCGAGTTGCCCAGGCTGGGCTCAAGCTGAATTTGTGATTCTCCTGCCTCAGCTTACCACAGTGCTGGGGTTACAGGTGTGGGACATCAGACTGGGTTACAAAAAGTCTTAATGTAATTCTGAAGGTTGTAAATAATTACCCCATAGGTGAGGGAGCTCTTTTAGTACCTTGCATGGTACAAACCATGTACTTAAAACAATATCAGCAGGTAATAGCAAATGTGTCTAGGCCATGTGTTGCTGAGAGAGGCTGAGTGCTGAGGAGCATCCGCTGAACTCCATAGAGGTCACCAAACCAGATGGTGACTCAGAGATAAAGCACCATCCTGGTTCTCTGGTGGGGCCACAAGAAGGGGACATCACACTCTGTGTGTTGGGCAGTGCTGTAGGTTATACCCAGGACCAGCCTCCCCAAAGCTTCATACATATGGGTAGCGTCCACAAAGAGATGTGTGAAGCATAGCTTACAGAGTGATGCAGAACACAGCTGTGGTGTGCAGAGCATGGGGCATGCAAATTTGGTGGATGGTGTTTTGGCAGGTCAGCCTATGCAGCCTCACACAGCACCCAGCTCCTAGGATTGCTAGAGAAAGTCAGCAGACTCATGTATAGCTCTATTTTCTTTAGAAGCCACTTTGAAGATACCAAAGTATAGTATAATAACTATTGATAATCTCCTACCTCTTTTGTCTGTAACTCACTATTTGTCTATTTGTTTTCCTGAGAAACTATCTTGTAGATAACAATATGTAAAACAATAACCATTGATAATTTCCTACCACTTTGTCTGTAATTTGGTAAGCCCCCCCATGACTGTGTTATCCTTCTTTTACTCTTTAAAATAAAAAAGAAATTAAAAAAAAAAAAAAGTCAGCAGAGGCAGAGCAGGCACCTGAATGGTGCCTGGTGGCCGGTGGTAAGTGCTGTGTGTGTTCATTACTTCCCAGGAGGTTGGGCTGGACTTTCCTAGGGACTCTGTGGAAATCCTAATCAGGATGCTGTTGATGAAGCTTTTCCCACCTGTGCAGTGGAGAAACGTGACATAAAGATGGACCAGCCCTTCTCTGAGGGTCTCCTGGGTTCATCTGCTCTGTGCTGACAATAACGGGTCTGCTCAGAAATGAACAGTCAGTGGGTGAAGCAGATCTTGACTAGCTAGAATTATTTTGCATTTCTATTTTTTTTTTTTTGGTACTGGGAATCGAACTTAGGACCTGGCACTTGCCAGGCAGGAGCTGTGCCGCTGAGCTATATCCCCGGCCCTGCAGTTCTGTTCTAAAATAGAATTTTCATAATGTTCATAATTGTATTAAGTGAAAAAAGAAGCTTGCAGAGCAGTGTTTATAGCATGAACCTATTTTTGTACAGTACTTGTGTGTGTGTGTATTTGCATAGGGAAGTCTGATAGGGTGTACATCAGTGCATCGTGACAGACGTGGCGGCCTCATTTGTTCTTTTTTTTTGCACGTCTCAAGCTTTAGGGCTGGACTTTCCTAGGGACTCTGTGGAGCACTGCTTGCTTACAGAACAAAAGGTGAGCGGTACTTTTACAATCTGGTATTACTAATATTTTTTCGTTTTCAAATAAAACTAATTTGGGCTGTTCCTACCTTTTTTTTGGTAGCCAAACATTTAGGTATCATATATAAAATAAAAATTATTTTCACCACCAAAGCTATATTTTCTAATGAGTCTGAAATTAAGCCATACATGTACTCTTTATAAAGCCTATAATTCCTCTGTTTCTGGGAAGTGACCTGTGTCAGTAGCTGTTGGAATATCAAATTATGTATGATTTACATTCATGGAGGGGTGGGCTGGGAATTTAGGGTTATGTTTGTAATGTTAGAGATTTATAAAAGGATGCTGTTTGGTTTAGGGATCAAAGCACATTTTCAAGCAGATACTAAAATTTTAAAGCCAGAAAAACAAGCCTGTGATTGTGCAACATTTGTAATAAAGTGAGTCCTGACTGGGGCAGCAGTGGTGGTGGTATACACCTGTAGTCCCAGGAGGGCCAGACTGAGCTACATACTGAGACCCTGTCTCAAAACAAAAACAAAAACCAGTCTCTTTTTCATTGCTAAAAATGGAGGCAGGAGGAAACGGATTTAACACGTAGGACTACCTTACAGTGCATCCTGAGGTCAGGTAGTGTGATTGCTGTGTGAACAATCCTCGTATGACTATAGGTCTTTGGGGATATCAGGGTGCACATAGCAGTTTTCTCTGGTAGTAAAAATTGCAGCTATGCTGAAATGAGCTTCAGTCATAACTCTAGTTCGCAGCTGCCTTCCTGACCAGAGGAGGTAGGTTGAATAAAATTCTAAAAGGTCAAGTGACTTTAGAGTAAACAGTTGCACTTAAAACAAATTACTACTATGGAGGTTTTAGGAGTATAGCAGCTACAAGGGCACCTTTTTGTGGGTTAGTGGTTTTTTTTTTTGTTTTTTGTTTTTTTTTGACAGGGTCTCGATACATAGTTCAGGCTAGCTTTGAACTCACTATGTAGCCTAGGCTGGCGTTGAACTTGCAACAGTCCTCCTACCTCAGCCTCCCGAGGGCTAGAGATTACAGGTGTGCACCACCACGCCCACCCTTGTTTATTTACTTTTTGTTGTTGTTGTTGTTTTTCCGGTACCTGGAATCGAACTCACCACCTTGAGCTTGCCAGGCAGGCGCTGTGTCGCTGAGCTAAATCCCCAGCCCCTTGTTTATTTACTTTTGAGGCAAGCAAGGTCTCAGGCCAGCCTCTGAACTCGGTGTAGAACAAGTGGACTCAACTTGGGATCCTCTTGCCTCAGCCTACCAAGTGCTTGAAATCACAGGCGCCACCTGTACTTGCCATGACTCAGGGTTATGTGTGTATATGCCCATGTAAGAAATACAAGATACAGAGAACATTTCTAGTGCCCAGAATGTTCCCTGCTCCCTTTCATAGTCATTCTCACCACTGTGAAGCTTTTTCGAATCTTTGCTCAGAGGCAAATCCCAAACTTTTAAAAAATTTGTCTTTTGAAGCAGTGTCTCCATTAATTGCTAAGGTGCCTGAGCTGGCCTTGAACTTGGAATCTTCCTGCCTGAGCCTCCCAGAGTGCTGGGGTTACAGGTATGTGCCACCACACCTGGCTGATGGATTTTATTTTTGAATTTTGCATAAAATAACTTTTGTATGCTAGGGTTTGGTGTTACATTTGAGGTGCTTCTTGGGTTGCTATAGCATTTGATCATTTTTCATAGCATGTAACTTTTCCATTGTGTGACTTTTACACCGTTTATTTGTTCTAATATTGATGGATGTTAGGTAGTTCTAAGGCTGGTATGAATTGAGCTTTTCTTGTACACGTCTTGGTGGGCATGAGCCCTTGTTTGAGTTGAGTATGTACCCAGAAGTGGGATTGCTGAGTATATATGTGGTTTGACCAGGTTCAGCCAGCCACTTCTCCTCTCCTAAGTGGTACTGGTGTCTGCTTAGTTTTAGAAATTAGCATATAGTGAAAAAAAAATTTTTTTTGATGGGATCTTCATATGCTGTCCCAGGCTGGCCTTGAATTCCTGGATCCTCTTGCCTCAGTGTCCCACATATAGTGTAGGCACTCATTGCCATGTCCAGCTTTGATTGATATGTGTGTGTGTGTGTGTGTGTGTGTGTGTTGCTGAGGATCATACTCGTAGCCTCATGTATGCTCAGGTGGTTATTTGCCAGACATGGTGGCACACACCTGTAGTCCCAGCACTGGGGAGGCTGAGGCAGTATATTTTAAAGTTTTATGGTCTGTCTCAGTGAATCTTACATGTGCATTTAAAAAATGTACTTTTTGCTATTACTGGGAAGAGTGTTTTCTGAATGTCAGTTGGAGCCCCTTGATTTATC
The DNA here is from genome assembly GCF_000276665.1 of Chinchilla lanigera. Taxonomy (NCBI): domain Eukaryota; kingdom Metazoa; phylum Chordata; class Mammalia; order Rodentia; family Chinchillidae; genus Chinchilla; species Chinchilla lanigera. The sequence continues at coordinate 1,541,715 of NW_004955514.1, forward strand.
ATTTTCACTAGTTCTTTTACACTCTTGAATTTTTGTGTGTACATGTTTAAGTTGCTAAGAGAGGAGAGCTGAAGTCTCTGAGTAGTGTGGGTTTGCGGATTTGCTGACTTCTCCTTAATGTGTGGTTTAATTTCCCTTCATGTATTGGTGAATTGGCTCTGAGTGTGTTTTGTCTTTTTGAGATACGGTTTCACTATGCAATTTCAGCTGGCTTTGAACTCACTTTGTAGCCCAGGCTAGCCTCAAACTGAGAGTGATCCTCCTACCGCAGCCTCCTGACTGCTGGGATTACAGGCGTGTGCCACCACGCCCAGCTTCTTCTTGTCACTTGTGTTCCTCTAATCCTAGGTAGTTTTCTGAGCTCTGAAGAATACTTTGACACTAATGTAGCTACTCCAACTTTTTTTTTAAGGGAGGTATTGGGGATTGAACCCAGGGGTAAATTGCTAAAATGCAGTTTTTTTGCCTCAGCCTCCCACAGTGCTATCCTTAAGGTGTGTGCCACATGCTGGCTGTCTTTACTTTTAACTACAAGCATCATTTTATTTGAAATGATTTTCCTTTTTCTTTTCTTTTTTCTTTTTTTTGAGACAGGGTCTCACTATGTAGCCCAAGTTGACCTTGAACTCACAGTGATCTTCCTTCCTCTGCCTCCTAAGTGCTAGGATCAGGCATTTGTGACCATGCCCAGCAGAGTGAGTTTCTGGTAGACAGCTGCTTAATTAATTTTTATTAATCATGCCTGTAATTCTAATGTGTATGTGAAATGTACTTTCTAACTTGAGGTTTTTTTTCTTGGCTTAATTACTAATTGAGTATTTGGTGCTGGTAAGGGATGCTGCTTCTTGGACATCATAGTGGATGTAGTTCTCTTGGTCTTTTTCATCAGCAGGCTTTGTAAACTGATTTGTTGGGTTACACTAACACAGAGACGCAAATACCTTGTATCTCATGGGTCCATGAAACATTTACTTTGGTTTTACAATAGAGTTCAGTTTTAGTTTCTAAATTGCATTGGAATAATTCTATTGATGTTTGTTGTATTGCACTTTGCTTGTTATTTTAAGGAGATGGGACTTTTCCCTTACACATATTCACAGATTGTTATGTCAGGTGAAGAACATTTTTTTCATATATATATATATGTTTTGGTACTGGGAATCAAACTCAAGACATTGCTCTTGCCAGGCAGGCAGGTCCTTGTGCCACTCTTGTATATTTTGAGTGCAATATTACTTACAGTTTGAAACTGAGTGAAGAATTGGGGAATCTAGCTTCTTACAGGCCAGAATGTTTTTAAATAAACTTTTTATTTTGAAATAATTTTATGTTATTGTATGTTCATTCATTTATTTTTTTGGTGCAGGGATTGAACTCATAGCCTTGCAACTACTAGGCACATACTTTTTTACTACTGAGCTATACTTCTAGCCCTTACAACCTGGGTGTTTTGGTGTGCATCTAGATGGTCCCAGCTACTTGGGCAGCTGAGAAGGGAGGATCTGAGTCTGGGTGTTTGAGACCTGCGTGAGCAGTACAGCAAGATCCCATCTCGAAAGGGGCAAAAATCATACATTGAAGGCTTGGCTTAAAAAAGAAATAAAAGTGAAAATTAGATTTATAGAAAGGTCACTGGCACAGTATAGTTTCCTTTTTTCTTTGTTTTTTTTTTGAGACAGGATTTCACCATGTAGTTCACACTGGCTTTGAACTCACTATGTAGGCTAGGCTGGGCTTGAACTTGGAGCGCTTCTCCTGCCTCTGCCTCCGGAGTGCTGAGTTTACAGGTGTGCGCCACCAGCCCACTCACAATTTAGTTTGTGTATTTCCTTCAGCTAGCTTTCCCTAATGTCTACATCTTTGTCAAAATTTAAGAAGTAGGGGCTGGGGATTTAGGTCAGCGGCACAGCACCTGTCTGGCAAGCACAAGGTTGTGAGCTCAATTCCTGGTACTGTGGGGAAAAAAAAAAATTAAGAAGTAAATGTTCATATAGTAGTGCTAACTACAGACTTTATTTGGATTTCACTAATATCCTGTTTCTCTTCCAGGGTCTAATACAGGACACTACATTGATTTAGTGGCCAGAATTTTAATTTTGATTCTTTTTTAGCTCCCTCATCTATGGTCGAAAAGATTTTTATTTTCCTTAGAAGGGTCCTGCAAAGACTCATTAGTATTCAGATGGTATTTTACTTTCATGTTAAAATTTAGTAACCCTGTTAACCCTTCGTAGTTGACTGCGGTCTCTGTTAGCTCTCTAGAAATAGTTGACCATCCCTCTCTTGTGAAGGTAGCAGCGGTGCAGGAGCGAGCAGTCCCTGGCTGGTTCCCTGGCTGTGTGGAGGTGCAGCCTTCTTCCTGCTCTTCATCTCCTTCCCTTCCCTGTGCACTGCTGTTGCCACACCTGCCAGGCTGCTGGTCCCACTTGTGCTGCTTTGTGGTGTAGCCTGTGTGCTATGTCCTGCTCTTGCTGTAACTGCTGGTAACTACTGTTCCCCTTGGAGAGGGCGGTCATACGCTGACCCTGTGGGAAGTAGGCCTTCCTCCTGGGCCAGGCGGTTTCCTCTCTTCCGGCTTCCTTTGGTGCCTGTCCTTGGCTCTTTCACAATGCTTAGATTGCTGGGGATGAAACTCAGGGTCACACACATGCGAGGGAAGTGCTCCAGCGTTGAGCTGCACACAGTCCTGAGGTGTGTTGTGTAGGCTGTGTTGTGGCTTTGCATTGAATTCATTTGACAGCGGTGCTGGAGACCCAGGTTGCTCAGGGGAGCTCCTGCAGTTCCATCCTCCTCCTTTTCCTCTGGAACCTCTTGTCTTCTTTGCCTTCCTATTTGGAGGAACGTACTTATCCTTCTTCCATAGTTAATCCTAGCTGGGGATATAGCAAATCCTAGCTGGGGATATAGCTCAGAGGTACAGTGCCTGCCTGGCAAGCACCAGGCCCCAGGTTTGATTCCCTGTACAAAAAAAAAAAAAAAAATCCTATACTGCAGAGCTTCTTTTTTTTGTTTTGTTTTTTGAGACAGGCTCTTGCTATATAGTTTGGACTGGCTTTAAACACACCATGTAGTCCAGGCTGGCCTTGAACTCGAAGCAGTCTTCCTGCCTCAGCCTCCTGAGTGCTAGGTTTACAGATGTGCACTACCATGCTGAGCTCTGTGGAGCTTTTTAATTACTGGATTTTATCAAGTCTGTTAATTTATGGAAACTCAGTGCAGAATTCATGGGTGGTTTTGTCTTAGGCCCTCTTCAGCATATCTTGTCCTTTCTTTCCTGGGTCTTGAATCTTCCCTCTTCTATGGAGTTATTTTCCTTAGGATTGAAATTTTGAGTCTGTCTTCCCTTCCCCTGCCTCAGTACCTCCCTTATGCCCCCTGCAGCACCAGGGTTTGATCCCTGGGCCTTTACACTTAGCTACATTGCTAGTCCTTTTAAGTTTTTAATTTGAAATAGGGTCTCACTAAGCTGCTCGGGCTGTGCTTGGACTTTATAGCCTCCTGCCTCAGTTTCCCAGAGTGCTGGGATTATAGCCTGTGCTCAGTTCTTCCTCTGAAAATCAGACTTCTTTGGTATATATGAGCACATCCTGGTGATTTTTGATAATAGTTAGAAACCGAAATAGGTCAGTAAGCCTTTAATGTCATAGATACTCACTTATCAGCATGATGATTTGAGGTCTTTTTTCTCCTCAGCTGGGAATTTAGCTTGTGCATGTTGAAACTGAATTCTCTCTATACAATGAAATAGTGCTCAGGCTCTATTGGTTTGTTTACTAAGCTAATTTATCGCAAAGAATTTTAGCCTGAAGATTGCAGGTCAGCTAAGAATATTGTGCTATATATGTAATTTTTTTTTTTTTTTTTTTTTTTTTTTTTTGGTACCAGGAATTGAACTCAGGACCTTGTGCTTGCTGGGCAGACACTGTGCTGCTGAGCTATATTCCTGGCCCTGTGCTATATATGTAGTCTTGCAAGTCTTTGATACTTTTGTGGTGGTTCTGGATTTCACCGTGTCCTATGGTTTCAGTGGTGACGCATCCTCTGCTGCAGTGGTGTCTAAAGTGGAGTGTGTGGCAGAGGCATTCCAGGGAGCAGGCCTGAGGATTCTTGGGGCTGTAGGAAGACTATACATATGTATGTATTGGTTGCTTTTGAGAGAGTCTTTGCTGTGTAGTCCAGGCCACCCTTGAACTCACTGTATGGACCAGCCTGGCCATGGACTCATGATCCTTGTGATTCAGCCTGCGAAGTGCTGGGATTAATAGACAGGTGTGCCCCACAGAGCTGGGCAGTGCTTAAATTTCTTTTTTTTTCTTTTTAAATTTCTAAATAAAGATATTAAACTTTACAAAGTAATGCCTGGGCCTCATGGGCAGGTGTGCTCACTTGACATGCACAACTGTTGAGGCCTGGCGGATGGCGCCTGCTGTCGGCTTTTAGTCTGACTGGCCCTCACAGGGTGTGTGTGTGTGTGTGTGTGTGTGTGTCCTCGTGCGAGGAGCCCAGGGCCAAAGGTGATGTGATGTTCAAGTGCTGGCAACTGGAAGGGTGGCCGTTCTGTTCAGCTCCTTGTCAGCCAGTAGAAAGACAGTTCTTGGAGATTGTTTGAAATGTGTGGAATTTTTTTTTTTTTTTAATTTTATTTCTTTTGAGACAGGGTCTTGCTATGTAGTTCAGGCTTGACTTGAACTCACTGTGTAGCCTAGGCTGGCCTCGGACTTGCAGCGATTCTGCCTTAGCCCCTGAGTGCTGGGATTTTAGATATGTGCCACCACGCCTGGTTTAATTTTACTTCTTACAAGTACGCATGCACTACCAGATAATTTTGCGTAGCTGGCGCGTGTATGTAGCAGACCTTCATTCTTTTCATGTTCTCTTTTTCTCCCAGCTCTCCTTCTCCCCTGCATTTTGTGGTCCCCTTCCCATCTGTAGAAGATCTGTCTGTTTCCCATTCTTTTATTTTGCTCTTTGTTTATACTTCAGTTTTCTCATGTAAGAGAAACCATGTGATCTTTAAGCTTGTGGTGTCTGATTTATCTCATGTAACATTATGGCTTCAAGGTGCATACACATGACTCATTATCCTTCTTTACAGCAGAATAGTACTCCATTATGTGTAACAGCACATTTTTTTTGTCTGTGTACCTGTTGATGGACACGTAGGCCACTTCCAAGAGTTCTTAGCTGTTATGTGTTGTGCTTCGATATGGAATGTGTGTTTATGTCCACTTTTTCTAGTCCTCATCCATGCCTGAGGCAGTTACCTTGACCTGAAAAGTTAGGGAAGGAAAGTATATGGCCTTTACAGTTGATAATTTTTTTTTAAGACAAGATCTCACTGTATATTTCAGGCAGGCCTTGCACTCACTATGCAGCCCAAGGTGGCCTTCAATTCACAGTAGTCCTCCTGTTTCAGCCTCCTGAGGGTGGGAGTTGTATGCCTGTTGCACCACACCTTGCTGGCAAGATATTTTCAAAATAAGCATCCTGGAAAGTAACACCTCAGATTTTGCAGCTGTGCTTCAAATTGTGCATTATTTAGCCTGGTGTTTTACAAAGTTAGTTTGTTTCTTTCTTTCTTTCTTTTTTTTTTTTGTTTTTTTACCTATTGAATAATCATTAACTATTCTCAATGGTTGTTGTAGGAAACACATAATAATAAACATGCATCCATTTATGAAATAGGATAGGAGCAATCCAAACATTACAGAGTTATGGCTAGATTAGTAGGAAAATATCAATGACTGCTGTAATACATGGTGGTATCTTCGAAGTGGTTTCTCAGGAAGACAGAGATACGCAAGAAGGATCTAACAAGTAGTTACAGCCTACGGGGTGTCAAAAATCAAGTGAGCCGTCTGGGGCGAAAGCCATTTTTTGTAGCGTTTTCTCTCCAGCCTCCCATCGCATTGGGACCCCACAACCAGTTAGTGTCCTCTCCTCTCCCCAACTGTCAGTACAGGCAGCAGAAATCCTGCTGCAGACTTCCCCGGAGCTCCACCACAGCCTGTACTGTCAGGGGAAGAATGGCTTCCAGGGAGTCTCTGCAGGTATTGTGCAAGGTCCTCCTAGTTTACAGCTTCCAAGCAGCTCTCATGACCCCAGTCCACTGGACCTCTGACTCCTCGGGCTTAGTCTGCATTCTCATGTTCTCCGAGTCCTTGTTCAGCAGCTGCTCCTCTGCTGACTCTGGATCTTTTGGTTTTTAGAGATAGGGTTTTCCTGTGTAATCCAGGCTGGCCTTGAACTCACTGTGTTGCACACACTAGCCTTGAATTCACAGCAATCCTCTTGCCTCAGCCTCTCTGAGTGCTGGGATTATTGGTATGTACCACCATGCTGACCTTCAAAATTTCCTTAAGTTTGAGTTAAACTCTTTGAGATTTCTAGCCTGTGTTTGTTTTTTGAGGTAGGGTCTCACTATGTAGTTCAGACTCACCTTAAACTCAACTGTGATCCTCCCATGTGCTAGGATTACAAGCATGTACCACCATGCCTGGCTGTAGCCTGTATTTCTATATTGGTTGAGTTCAGTTGCCAAAGTAGCTCTAACTGGTTTTCACAGGCAGGTATTTAATACGGAAAAATAGGTGCATTCCACATTTTTGAAAGGAATGGTCTGGTAGAACAGGATTTCTTCTAGGCCTCCATGGATGATTTCCAGTATGAAAGCATAGCACTAAGCTGTGGAGTTGGTGAGCTAGCCTGCAAAATCTGCTACTGTTGTCCAGTACTGACAGAAAACAGTCACCTGCCACTGGGAAAAGTGCTTTCCAAGGGGGTATGTGGGTGGGCAAAATGAAAGAGTACAGTAGTCCATAAAGGAAATGCATTGCCTTGTCAGCAAAAAGAATCACAGACTTGAGAAAGTAAGTGATTCAAGTCAGTCATGGATGGGCTTGCTCTGGGATTATGGAAGGTGGGGTTTGGAATCGAAGTCTGCCTGTGCTTTTTGTCAGGTTCTTTTTTTTTTTTTGTACCAGGAATTGAACTCAGGACCTTGCACTTGCCAGCAGGCACTGTGCCGCTGAGCAGTGTCCCAGCCCTTTTTGCCAGGTTCTGATTGTGTGTGTGTGTGTGTGTGTGTGTGTGTGTGTGTGTGTGTTGAGAGAGCTAGGGGTGTGGGGGAGAGAGAGAGAGAGAATATAAATTCTGAAGGGATTTTTAGATAAAGTGTTTTGTGGAAAACTAGATACAAGTGGTGATGGAAGGGCCCCTTTGTAAGTAATAGAAAGGACTGCAGAAAGAGCAACCCCTGTGCCATTTCCCCATCCCAGGGCCTGTAGGGAAGTGCTCATAGTGAAGAGTGGGGTCAGCCTGAGGCTCCTGTGGAGAAGTAGATCATACTGTTGTACAGTGAGGGCAGAGCGCTGAAGATGCTTGGCGACACTCGGAGCTTTGCAGGTTTCTTGTGACAGAGTTCAAAAATTCCCTGCTGTGAGGTGAGTTGGAAGGTTTTTTTTACTTAAAGATAAGTGGTCTAAATTTGCTGATCTTTTCTGTAACAAGTGGTCATCAGTGGAAAGTTACCCATCAAATTCAGTAGTTTTGAGAAAAATAAACACTTAATCTGCCACCTCAAAGTAAGGGTGATATTCTAACAATGAGTAGAAAATTGCTTTTTGGGAAAAATTTGCTATAATGAGTGTTTTGAAACGGTTTTAAATTGTCTCCATTGTGTATGTGTGATTGCTAAGAATAATGTAAATAGTGATCTTATTGCACACTTAAATTTAGGAATGAGTTTTTTATCCTGTTTAAAAGCTTCCTGTTGTACAAGTAGGATTACATATTTTCCCCGTATTTTCTTTATTACTGTATATTCCTTTTTATTTAAAAACATGATACCTTTTGGTTACTGAGAACGAGGAACCGTCATGAGGAAAGTGTAAATGGACTAGCTGCTTAAGAAAAAGCCAAACCTTGCATTGATAGATAGGGTTGAAAACTGCTTGTCCTCAGTGAGCTCTTGCTCGGTTAGCTGCACTCATTGTCTTCAAGAGGGCCCTTTTCCAGCAGAGACTGCCAGTAAAACCAACGTGACAACTGAAGTTAGCCTGCTCCTAGAAGACAGGACTTTAAAAAAATAAAAAAACAGAGGACATTCAGTTGTATAGTTTTCTTCAATTCTTTTTCCTCATAAGTTTTGGAGATTGATTTTCAATATTGTTAAAGAAGAAAGCAAGTATGCAAACTCACAGTTTTTTTGTACTGGGAATCAAACTCAGGACTTTGTGCTTGCTAGGCAGGCACCATACCACTGAGCTATATCCCCGGCCCCTGTGGTTTTTTTTTTTGTCTTTTTGAGACGGGTCTCGCTATATAGCCCAGGCTGGCCTCAAATTCACAACGATCCTCCTGCCTCAGCCTCCTGAGTGCTGGGATTACAGGTGTGCACCACCACACCTGGCTTGTGTTTTGTTTTTATACTTTATGTTTCTATATTTTGTGTTTGTGTTTCTAAAGTGTGTGTGTCTATATTTTGTGTTTATGCACTAAGTATGTGCTCTGCCACTAAGCTACACTCCAACCCTACTTTGTGTACTTTTTACTGTCTGTAAATCACTTTCGTCAGCAGCACCTCCAGTGTCACTGTGGGAGATACTGGTGAGCTCGCAGGGAAGTGCTGTTGTGTGGCCCACATTGTGTGAGCACATGTCCTGTTGACCAGGGTCCTTGTGGGTACAGCTTCCCAGGTGACTCCATCACCAGGTTGGACCTGTTCAGTGCTCCTCTCCCTTTCATCTTGGGCCTGTGTTTTCTGACTTTAGGATCAAGGCCCCCTTTGCTCTCCACAAATGTGTTTTCTCCCATTTCCTCCCACCCTCAGGCTCTGTCACCAAGCCTGCCCCCCAACCCTTTTAACTTTTTATTTTGAGATAGTTTGGGAAAGTCGATAAGTTGCCCAAACTGGGTTTATCCTCCTTCCTCAGCATCCCAGAGTGCTGGAATTACAGGCATGTGTTCTTTTGCCCAGCTGACACTTAACACTTCGGTTTTTTACCCTCCTATTTCTTTTGTTTTACCCTCATATTCATTGTTTGTTGTGAGATTGGAAGTTTATCAGGTGCAGGACATTTTGAAGGCATAGAATCTTTTTTTGTTGTTGTTGTTTTTTGTTTTTTTCCGGTACCAAGAATCGGACTCATGACCTTGCGCTTGCCAGGCAGGCGCTGTGCCACTGAGCTAAATCCCCAGCCCCCTTTTTTTTTTCTTTCTTTCTTTTTTTTTGAAGGCATAGAATCTTATTCAGAATCAGTAAGTATTTGTTGAATGAATCAAATGAGATTCAGAATTAAGGGATTTTTAAAAAGTTTTATAAATATTTTAATGTCATATTTGGATTATGGAAGTTTTCTACCATGTGAATTCATTTATTTAAGATTATTTTGATCTTGTTTTTTCTTGGTTTAGAAGTGAAACAGACTGAAATATCCTCTTTAAATGACATCTTCCCCAACTAACATCTATTTTTTTTTTCTTTGTTTTGAGACACTGTCTTGCTATGCAGTTCAGGCTGGCCTTGAGCTCACTTTCTAGCCTAGGCTCGTCAAGAACTTGCAATGGTCCTCCTACCTCAGCCTCCTGAGTGCTGGAATTACAGGTGGGCACCACCACGCCCGGCTCAACTAACACCTATTAACTAGAATAGTCATTAACATCCTTTGTAAATTATGTGTTTATTTACTTTTTATTTGATTTTTGTTTCTTTTTAAATTTTTTTTATTTTAAAGAGAAAATAATAAAAACAAAATTGAAAAAAGACAAAAACAGCAACACAAAAACTATAAAAATGATACAGATTTGAAAACAAGATGATAGGAAATCAATAATGGTTGTTTTATTATTGTTATCTTCAGAGTAGTTGCTCAGATTACCAGAAACAGGTATGCAAGATTGATCAAACAATTAAACATTAACTGTTCCTTTCAATAAACCAATAGAAATTAGTAGTACAATTATCTTAGCTATCTTGTGTATATATACATATATTTTTTCCTTTCCTTCTTTCTTTGTTTTTTTTTCCTTCTTTCTTTTCTCCTTTCACTCATCCTACTTGTTCTTATTGAGCAGTTTGGTTTTTGTTTCTTGAGAGAGGGTCTTACTGTGTAACCCACGCTGGCCTTGAACTCGAAGCAATCCGCCTGCCTCAGGCTCTCCAGTGCTGAGATCATAGGCATTTGGCACCATGCCTGGTTTATTTTGTTTTTTTGAGACAGGGTGTTGCTATGTTGTTCCAGCTGGCCTTGAAATCACTAGGTAGTCTAGGCTGATATTGAATTCACTGTGTAATCCCAGGTGACTTTGAATTTATGGTGTTCCTGCCTCAGCCTCCCAATGCTGGGATTACAGGTGTGTATCACCACACTTGGCTTTGTAAATGGTATTTTTAAATAATACATACACCATATTATATAATGTCTGTTGTATAATAATGAACATGATATATGTAAATAAATTAATTTTTAGATGTTTTAAAAATTAAAAAATTTTTAGATAGATTTTTTAAAAGTAGGTATCC
>NW_004955514.1:1552336-1566098 GCF_000276665.1 Chinchilla lanigera
CACCCCCACCCCCGTACCAAGAATCAAACTCACAACCTTGCCAGGCAGGTGCTGTGGTGCTGAGCTAAATCCCCAGCCCCTTGATTTTTGTTTTTTGAGACAGGCTCTTGAGGTGTAGTTTGGGCTGTCCTCAAACTTGTGATGCCTCTCCTGCCTCAGCCTCCCAAATTCTGGAATTATAGGTGGGTACCATCATACCTGGCTTGATATCCATTAACTTATATAATCTTTTTTTAGACTCTTACCATCACTTGGGAAGCTGTTTTTCTTTTTGAGACAGGGTTTCACTATGCACTCCTGGCTGGTCTTGAACTCAGTTTGTAGCCGAGGCTGGCCTCGAACTCACAGCAGTTCTCCTGCCTCAGCCTTCTGAGTGCTGAGATTACAGGTGTGAGCCACTACGCCTGGCTTGGGCAGCTGTTTCTCTTTTCCTCTTTTTTTTTTTTTTTCTTTTTCTTTTTTTTTTGTGTGTGTCTGAAATTGAGCTCACGACCTCACACTTGCCAGACAGGCGCTGTGCCACTGAGGTATATCCCCGGCGCCATATAGTTTTGTTGTGTATTTCCTATTTTGTGAGTTTAGACTACAGCTAATTTAATCCTCATTTTCAAGCATGCTAAACTGAAAGGTCCAGTGAAACATGTGGTCCCCACAGTGAAGTGTGGAAGATGCCAAGTGTAGTGATCAGGATGTAAGCAGAAAAGAAAGCATCGCTGTGAAAAAGGAAAAAGGTAGTTATTTGGAGAATAGGATATAAAGTTAGGAAATAACTACTTCATTGTATTTGTTATATACAGCAGGACTGATTCTAGATTTAGTTGAGGGGCTGGGGATTTAGCTCAGTGGCACAGCACCTGTCTGGCAAGCGTAAGGTCATGAGTTTGATTCCTGGTACCGGAAGAAAAACAAAAACAAACAAACAAGCAAATAGATTTAGTTGATTCTGGTTCTGGATTGGAGTAGCATTCTGTTAAGGCTCTTTTCCCTTCCTGGGCATTTATCGGGGCATTCATGGGTTTACCCATCCAGGCTTTTGTAAGAGCCATATACACTAGTCAGAAAGCTGGGTGTGGTGGTGCACATCTGTCCCCCAGCACTGGGGAGGCTGAGGTAGGAGGATTGCTGCAAGTTTGAGGCCAACCTGGGCTACACAGTGAGTTCAAGGCCAGCCTGAACTGCATAGCAAGACCCTGTCCCAAAAAGACCAAAAAAGAGGTTAAATATAAGTTCCTGAGGTTTACTGTGACGTATTTTACTGTGATGTGAAAGCAGCAAAAAGTAGATACTTTGGTTACATTTAAACATGATTGTACAGTTGTGCATCTGTCAGTTTTAATAATGAAAACTCATTTAGAAACCTCACACACTCAAGAGCTAGGAGGGACCTTCAGTCAGAGGGTCAGCATGCCTGAGACATGCCTAGCTTAAATCACCAGTTCGTTATAACCTATTTAGAACATCTTCTGGCTGTTAGGATTGTTGATGAAACTTAGGGTACATCAGTGACAAAACAGATGAAGCCAGGCCCAGTGTGTTCCTGTGTAATAACAGCATTCTGGGAGGCTAAGGCAAGATGATAACAAGTTCAAGTCCTGCCTTGGCAATTTAGCTAGACTGTGTCTCAAAATAAACAATTAAAAGCTGGGGTGTGGTGGTGCCCTCTTGTAATCCCGACACTCGGGAAGCTGAGACAGGAGGATCATCATGAGTTGGAGACCAGCCTGTGCTACAGTAGTGAGTTCAAGGCTAGTCTGAACTGAATAGTGAGACCCTGTCTCAAAAAAACAAAACAAAACAAAAATGTGAAAATAGCTGGTGATGTAGCTCAGTGTAAAGGCCTAAGATTCAGTTCTCAGTACTGTAGAAAACCTTCAATACCATGAAACAAAGACCTCTCTGTCCCTTTCTGGCATTGGATAGAATTGAAGTAGGTGAGAAGGAATAGGAAGAGCAGCTGGGTGGGATGGGACTGATCTCCCTAAGAAGGTGGTGCTGAGACCCACAGGCAAGGAGGGAGTGAAGCTTTCAGGCATCACAAAGCTAATTAACTACTTTGCTCAGTCATGTTTATTTATTTGTTGGTACTTGGGATTGAACAGGGCTTTTACTTTTTTTTTTTTTTTTTTCTTTTTGAGATAGGGTCTTGCTCTGCAGCTCAGGCTGGCCTTGAGCTCACTTTGTAGCCCAGGCTGACATAGAACTTGCAGTGATCTTCCTGCCTCAGAGTGCTGGGATTACAGGTGTACACCACCACTCCCAGGGCTTTTACATTTTTTGTTTCTTATTTTGAGACAGGGTCTTGCTAAGTTGTCTAAGTGGATCTTACATTTTTTTTTTGTTTGTTTGTTTTTTTCTGGTACCAGGAATCGAACTCATGACCTCACGCTTGCCAGGCAGGCGCTGTGCCGCTGAGCTAAATCCCCAGCCCCTTAAATGGATCTTGAATTAATTTGCAGTCCTCCTATTTCAGCAAACAAAAATGGTGGATTATAGGTGTATGCTACTAGGGCTGGCTATTTTTTATTTTGTAGTGCTAGGGATTGAACACAGGGTTCCAAGTTTCAGGAATTTTAAGTATGACGTTTAATCATCACTGGGATATCTTCTGAAACTGTGGCAAAACTAACTACCCTAGCCTTTTTTTTTTTTTTTTTTTTTTTTTTTTTTAAGATAGTACCTCACCATGTAGTCCAGGCTGGCCTGGAAATTACTATGTAGAACAGACTATGTAGGGCCTTGAGTTTATGGTGATCCTGCTACCTCAGCCTCCTGAGTGGTGGATTCCAGGCATGTGCCACCACATCTGCCCTACAGTCAGTGAACCTGGTATTCTGACAGTGGGGGTCTTTGCTTTGCATGCGTGCTTCGAGTTTGGATCTGGACTGTTCCCTAACAGCCCGTGTGTGAATGGCTTGGTCCCTAGCCTTGTGCCACAGGGAGGTGGTGGAAACTGTGAGACTTGGGCTCTTCAGACGAGTCTTTAGTACATGGGAGTGCACTTGGAGGACACTGGGCCTCTCTAGCCCCTTCTTCCTGGAGCTCTGGCCCTGAGTGAGTGGCCTGCACCTCATGCTTCTGCCTGGGTGTGTTGCCTGCCACAGGCTCAGAAACTGATTCAAAAGAACACCCCCGCCCCCATGTAGTGCTAGGGATTGAACCCAGGTCTGCTGTACTACTTATCCTTAGCCTTTTTTTTTTTTTTTTTAGTTCTGGGAATCAAACTCAGGATCTTGCACTTGCCAGGCAAGTGCTGTGCCACTGGGCTATATCCCTGGCCCTCCCTAGCCTTTTTTTTTTTGAGGCAGGGTCTCGCTCTGCCGCTCAGGCTGGCCGTGAACTCACTGTGTAGCCCAAACTGGTCTTGAACTCACAGTGATCCTTCTGCCGCAGCCTCCTGAGTGCTGGGATTACAGGCATGCGCCATCATGCCCGGCATCTCCCTAGCCTGTGGTTTTTTTTTTTTTTTTTGTCTTTTTGAGACAGGGTCTCACTGTGCAGTTCAGGCTGGCCTTGAGCTCACTTTGTAGCCCAGGCTGGCTGCGAACTCCCAATGATTCTCCTGCTTCAGCTTCCTGAGTGCTGCGATTACAGGCGTGCCCACCACGCCTGGCTCCCTAGCTTTTTTGAATCTTTTATTTTGAAGCATCCTCTCACTAGGTTGCCCAGGCTGGCCTTGCACTTGTGATCTTCCTGCTTCAGCCTCCTGTGTAGCAGAGATTACAGGCATGTGTCACTACCCACAGCCTTTCTTCCTGTAAGTTGACTATTTTAGGTATCTGTTATAGTAGCGGGAAGCTGTCTAACATGCTGTACACTTCGGGTGGATTTATATATCTTTTCTTGGCAGTACTGGGAATCATACCAGGGGTGCACTACTACGGAGTTCCATCTTCAGCCCTTTTGTTTAAACTTCTTGTTTTCAGAAAGCGTCTTCCTCAGTGCTAGGATTGTGGGTGTATACCACCAGGCCTAGCTTATTACTCTTCTTTCTACTGACAGGGTTGAATTCAGTGTGTCCATGTATCCTCTATTTTATATATTCTATGAGGTGTCCTGGATTTGACCATCTCCATTCCCTACAGCTCTTCAGGTTCAGAGATCTGAGCTGAAGAAACAAGTCTACATCTCTGCACTGAGCTTTGATGACATGGCTTCTGAAGAACCCAAATAAACCACTCACCGCGTTCCTGTTCCTCCTTCCTTCACTTTCCAGAGTTTCCTCCGTGGGGAGGTCATTGCAGTCTTTAGGGTGGGACACAGCTGGAAGGGCTCTCCAGCCGCACCCCAGGGTGGTGTAGGTGGGAAGCTCAGCATGTGGTGCTGCGAGGCTGTGTGTATGTGTGTGTGTGTGTGTGTGTTCCCAGAGAGGAGAGAGGTGCACCAGGCCTCTCTGTTCCTTGCCCCTTCCCTGTTGTACTCAGGTATCTTTGGCTGTCAGAAACAGAAGCCCACTCGGTTTAACCAGGAGGAGGAAGACCTGGGACCCTCTGTGCCACCACTCCGTCCTGTGGGGTGCCCAGAGCCCCTGCCAATGCGCCCCTCTGGAGATCTGGCTTCGTTCCCGACCTCCTCCTCCTCCAGCTGGGGGGTTGCTTCATCTTTCAGCTCACATTTCCCGCAAGTCAAGCAGGTTGTGTTCCTGTGCTCCGCCTTGTCACAGGCAGGCTGCCCTAGGCTCTTGTGTCTATCCCCTGTGAGCTAAGAGTGCCGTGGGCTTGGAGAAGAGGACAGGTGTGGGGTACAAAGCAGCTGTGGCTACATCTGTCAGGACAGTGAACTTCGGTTTGATTGTTTACAAAAAGTTCCTATTTGTAATAGAAAGCTGACTTTATTTAAAGATTTCTTGGTGGAAAGGGCTTTGGGGGATATGTGTAAGGTGAAACTCTAGACCAGAATACTTCATTTACAACTTCTTGAACATGCAACCCTCCTGCCTCAGCCTCCTGAGTAGCTAGGATTACTGGCATGTGCCACTCAGTCTCCTGCCTTTCTTTTCCTTGGCTCAATAGTCATTTCTCTTACATCTGCCTTGTAAATATACTTGACTCACAGTTTTATGTGTTTGATACGAATGAATCTTTTGTTCTCAGAGCCTCTGGGTATGTGTCTGTTTTACCCTGGGCAGAGCCCTTCCCAATTCACTTACTCCTGTAGCTCTGTGTTCAGCATTGTCTGTGCCTGTGTCACATCTTGTTTGTACCTGTGTTCTCTGGCTGTTGAGTCCCAGCCTGTCAGGCTCTCTGGTGCCCTGCCTGTGTGGATCTCACCTTCCCATACGGGGGTTGACACCCTCTGTGCCGTGGGGGTCAGAGGTGGGCATGCAGTGGTTGGGGGAGGTCCCGCAGAGGTGAGAAGGGTGCTGTCTGCGCTTTTAGCCCCTTTGAGAAGCAGCTTCCAGGCGGAGGGAGTAGAGCAGCCGCAGCACAGGCCATGGCCAGGAGGAGGACTTTCAGGTGCCCTGTGTGGTGGGAGCCGAGTGGTCGCAGCTGCCCAGGGACAGGCATAGGGCGCAACAGCCACTCTGCTAACCTGGCATTTCATCCTGTCACTGTGGGGACGCAGGGTATTCAGCAGGACCGATGTGCTGCTTCGGTGCTGTGTGGAGCTGAGGGGCCGCAGCAGGAGCAGCTGGTGTCTGCAGGGGTGGACACTTGGCGGGGCCTCCCTGGCCTCTCCCTTTTCTCCCTGGGATGTGCCAAGTGGAGCAGACGCCTGGGGTGGCTAGCCTCTGTTGGTGGCTGTCCCTGGCTCTGCTGCGTCTGCCTCCTCTTGTCCATGCAGTGGCTGGGCCCTGTGATCTGGCTCTAGTGCACTGCTGCCACGGATGCTGTGGTACAGGATCTGGAGTGTGACTGTTGTTTTCAGTGCCTTTGGGATGTTGAAGGGATCTATAGATTAGGCAGTTGTCCTGTAGGTATTTGAACCTCAAGCCAGCTTTTGGGAGTCCTGTGTATCTGACAGTAAATGAATGTACTGGCTGATAGGCCAGGGATGGAGCCTTGGGATTCTCTAACATGGATACATTGATTAGTGGACCTTCTAGGGCTGGCACTCTTTTGTGTTGTGTTACAGTAGTGCCTACATCTAAACTAAAGTGCCTTAAATAAATTAGAAAAGCAGGGCTTTAAATTACTATTAAGTGCATAGCAATTTTTTGCGGGGAGGGGGTACCGGGAATCAAACTCAGGACCTTGTGCTTGCCAGGCAGGTGCTGTGCTGCTGAGCCATCTTCCCGGCTCTGCATAGCAATTTTTACTACACAAATTAATCATCTTCTTAATACAAAAACGTGTTAAGAAATGTTATCTTTTTCCACTGTCAGTTCTAGTTAACAGTGAGTTACTTGTGTAGGCCTTTTTCCCTGTTGGTATACTGAGGCAGGAGGATCATATGTTCAAGCTCAGCCTGGGCAACTTAGCAAGACCCTGTCTCAGAATGTAACAAGGGTATGGGATATAGTTAGTGGTAGAGTGCCCTGGGTTCAGTCCTCAGTCCTGGGGTCAGAGGGGGATCACTGAGTAGCTCCACCACACTCCCGGCTGCTAATATGTTTTAACGTTAGGGGACACTCATCAGGTGTGTAGTAGGAACCAGTAAATGTTAATTATTATTGTGTGCTGTTCATAATTTTTGGACGTTTTTGGTGCTAAGACATTTAGTCTTCAGCTTCATGAAGTAAAAGAAAGCACTCTTGGTGTTTGGGAATATTGTTTTCCTTAAGGTAATTATCCATTTAAGGGTCGGGGATATAGCTCAGTGGCATAGCGCCTGCCTGGCAAGCGCAAGGTTGTGAGTTTGATTCCTGGTACCAAAAAAAAAAAATTACCCATTTAATTGAAAGTTACCCAAAACCAGGCCTGGAAGTTCCTTTTTTTGTCGGGGCCGGGGGGGGGGGGGGGTTTCCGGTACCGGGAATCAAACTCACGACCTTGCGCTTGCCAGGCAGGCACTGAGCCGCTGAGCTAAATCCCCAGCCCCTTGGAAGTTTCTTTATAGTCGTTGGTGTAGGATTAATGTCCTTTCCTGAGTCAATTTTTGTTCTTGTTTTTTTGAGACAGGGCCTTGCCTTGAACTCATATATCTCAGGCTGGCTTACAGTTTGCAGTGATCCTCCTGTGTCAGCCTCCTGAGTTCTGGGATTACAGGTGTGTACCAACACGCCTGGCTCCTGAATCAGTTTTGATAATCATTTACTTAAGTTTTGTGAAAAGAAAAAACAAACTTCGCTCATAGAACTGGCATCCAGCAATCATATCACTGGATGTAGACTCAAAGAAGAAGAAATCTGTGTTGAAGACACAACTGCACTTCCATGTGTAGCGCGGTACTGTTCACAGTAGTCAGGATGTAGAGTCCGTGGAATGTCTATCAGCTGATGAATGGAGGAAGCACTGTGATACCCAGATGCAACAGAATGCCAGCTAACCGTGAACTGAAAGGATCCCAGCTGGCTTGGTGGCACACACCTGTAATCCCAGCACTCCAGGGGCTGAGGCAGCAAGACTGTCAAGAGTTTGAGGCCATCCTGAACTACATAGCATGGCTGTCTCAGAAAACAACAAAATGGAATCTTGTCCTGTACTAGAAGTCATCATGCTGAAGTAAGCCAGGCACAGACAAATGCCACTCACTCAGACGTAGACTGTAATCTAGCTGACCTGGGGTATTGAGAGTAGAACGGTGTTTACAGAGGCTGGGCGGAGAGATGCAGAGGCCGGTAGGTGGCTGTGGCCTTACTGGTGGAGAGCCGGGTAACTTAGCCTGTGGTACTATAGGTGATATATAGGGGTAACTGTAGGGGTAACTATAGGGGTAACTATGTGGTGCTTCACAAAAGCCAAGCAGAAGAGTTTCTGTTAAGTGTTTGCAGTGGGGCTGGCCCTGGGTGGAACCAGGCTTTTGTGCGTGCTGGGAGACCCTTTACCACTGAGCTGTATCCTTCCCCTTACTGGAGAGTTCAGTGGTTATGGAGACAGGTTCATTTGTATGTTAAGGACCGTGTTTTAATTAAGGTTTTAAAATTTTTTGGGGGGGGCAGGGTCTTGCTGTGTAGTTCAGTCTGGCCTTGAACTCATTATGTAGGCCACGAACTTGCAGCGATCCTCCTGCCCGATTATAGCTACCACACCTGGCTTAATTAAGATTTTATCTTCTGCTAACAAAGTAATTTTTGCTACCTAAATTTTTTGGATTTAATGTTGTTGCTTATACATTATTTTGCTTACATTTACCTGCTTTATTTTGTTCTTAAATTTTTGCCTATTAATGGTGCAGCCATTTGGCTAATGATCACTGTTCTGGAGTCTGGACTCCTACTGAGCCCTTGACTTAGATATTTCATTTGGTCCTGCGGTAAGCTTCTGAGTAGGTTTTCTTTTTAAAACCTCCATTTACAAATAAGGAAACAGGGGGGCTGGGGATTTAGCTCAGCGGCAAAAGCGCCTGCCTGGCAAGCGCAAGGTCGTGAGTTCGGTTCCCGGTACCAGAGGAAAAAAAAAAAAAAAAATCAAATACAAATAAGGAAACAGGGTCAGAGGGGTTAATTATTGCTCAGGAGTAAACAGTGGGCAGTTCTCAGCCACTGTGTACTGCTTGTCTTGTAAATACACAGAGACCAAACTCATGTTTTTCAGCACAATATGAGACAGCTCCGAATCTTAGAAGAGAGGAGTCTCCTTCTGCAAAGGCCACAGGACTTCTCCAGGCTGCACAGCTTGTTGGATGAAGGGGTGGGGACTCGGATCCATGTTCTGGGTGAACCGGGCCCCTCACCTGGCTCTGGCATTCTGCGCTGCTTCCTGTTTCACTTTTGTTCAAACTCACTGTTACTCTCCCTGTGGTGGTGATTGGCACACTGATAGAGACGCGGAGCCCTTCTGCTTCTCTGCCTTGTTGATTAGTCCTAGGATATTCTTAAATTCTAAAATATGTATGGTAGGTTTGAAAACCAGATTGTTGGTGACTAAATTATGGTTTGGGGAGGGACATATGGTTCTGAGGTAGTGTTTGGTTATTTTTTCTTCATTCTGTTTAATGACATTCAGATGATTCAGATGGCTGTAAATGTATCAGCATTAATATTACTATTCTTGGAAGATATGTCAACATTTTGGAAGGAAGCTTTGTTTAGAAATAAGTAATTTGTTAAGACATAAATTTTGGGACTGTACTACCTGTGTCATGTTGTCATGGTCTTCTACTCTCAACCGTCAACATCTCTGCTCAATTTATTTTTAGTTTTTGAGCACACAGGGGTTGTGTTGTCCGCTCCCCCCTGCAGTTAACCCCTAGATATCTAGTTCCTTGTGATTCTGCTCCCTTGGGTTGCCATGTCACTCCAGCCATTCCCCTGGGCACATGGTAGCTTTGTGGGTTTTTTTGACCTGTTGGTTTGGAAACATGAGGAGTCCCGCTGAGCTCAGCTCCTGGTGTACTGAGCCTGTCACCTGGTGCAGCTAGTCACTTCTTGAATAGTGAGACTTCGTTAGATGTTCAGTTGTGGACTGGGAAGGAAAAGTTTCCTGTATTGGTCATTAAGTGTAATGGTGAGAAATACTGCCCTCATTTAAACCCTTCTTTTCTCCATCTGTCTGGCTAGACAGGACAAGTGTTGGTCATTTGAGCAGAGTATACTGCTTGCTGTTGCCAACTCTGACCCTAAAGGTCTTCTGTTTGGTGCTATGGGTCTCCCTCAGGCCTTCCCACTAGAGTCACTTGGTTCAGGGTGATGGGAAAGCGACAGAATGAATGAATTTAATGATCATGATCCCATAATCTCACTGTAATTTTTTTTTTTTGTGTGTGTGTGTGACAGGGTCTTGCTCTGTAGTCCAGGGTAGCCTTGAATTCACTGTGTAAGCTAGGCTGGCCTTGAACTCTGTGGCAGTCCTCTTGTCTCAGCCTCCTGAGTGCTGGGATTACAGGTTTGTGCCACCATGCCAGACTCTTTGATCTGTTGTGTGGTAACAACCATTCAGTAAGTCTGTGTGGTGATTTATATTCGAGGAACAAATTGTGTATATTCTGTTCTAATTAGGTGACAAACCCACACAGTTGTTTTAAACCTTGTCTTAAAAAAAGAAACCCAAAATATAATTTTCAGACAAGGTCTTACTGAGTTACCCAAGCTGCCCTTAAGTTTGCAGTCTTCCTGCTTCAGTCTTCTGAGTAGCAGGAATTACAGGTGTTCTCCATATCTGGCTTTTTTTTTTTTTTTTTTGCATGGGGTGGGGCTGGTCTTGAACTCTTAATCCTTCTGCCTCAGTGTTTGGCATAGTTTGGATTAGAGGTATGTACTCAGCTATTACATGAAACATTACTATTACCACTGTTATTATTGAGACAGAGTCTCGCTATGTAGCTCAGGCCAGCCT
Source organism: Chinchilla lanigera (assembly GCF_000276665.1). Taxonomy (NCBI): domain Eukaryota; kingdom Metazoa; phylum Chordata; class Mammalia; order Rodentia; family Chinchillidae; genus Chinchilla; species Chinchilla lanigera. Next base: position 1,562,710 of record NW_004955514.1, read on the forward strand.
TGAAGTCACTATGTATCCCTGTCTGGCCTCAGGCTCACAGCAGTCCCCCTACCTCACTCACCTGAGTGCTGGGATTATAGCTGTGTGCCATGGTAGCAGCATTTACTTTTTAAATTTGTTCTTACTGGTGCATGTTTGCAGTATGCAGTGATCGTATGTTCATCAAGCAGAGTTAGTACGTGTCTATCACTCACTTTAATCCAGTCAGGTCCTGTCCCCTCCCCCTCCTCCCCCTTTCCTCCATCTTTTAGCCCCCTTACCGTTTGCAAGGGCTCCATTTCCCTGTCTCCTGTTACCTTGTCTTTTTTTTTTTCTGGTGTTTTTGAGACGGGGCCTGGCTATGCAGTTCAGGCCGGTTTTGAGCTCACTTTGTAGCCCAGGCTGCCCTCGAACTGAACTTGCAATGATTACTTCTGCCTCAGCCTCCCGTGTGCTGGGATTACAGGTATCCTGTTATCTTTTATTTTACTCCTTAGTTTACTTACACTTTGGGTTTCTCCTATAAGAGACACCATGTGATATTTAAGCTTGTTTGTTTTTACTTATTTACTTAACATTATAGCCTGGAGGTGCATCCATTTTCCCACAAATGACTCAAATTGTATCCTTCTTTATGGCAGAGTAGTTCTCCATTGTGTGCAAACATCACGTTTTTATCCATTTGCCTGTGGGTGGACATACAAGCTGCTTCGAAGATTCAGCTGTTATGAATTGTGCTGCTATAACAGTGTGCATGGATCACTGTAATGTGATGGCTTTAACTTAGTATTATTGAGCTATAAAAAAAGATAAACTCGAGGCTTTTGTAGGTAAATGGATGCAGCTAGAGACCATACTCATAAGTGAAATAAATCGGACCCACATGTGTAAACATCATATTGTCTTCCTGGTGTAGGAACCTGAAAGAATAAGTAAAACTCAAAACATACAGTAGATGATAGGAAAGGGAAAGAAACTGCTCAAAGGAAAGAATGAGATGAAGGAAAGAAGAAAAAAGAAAGAAGGCAGCCCTCCCCCAAATATATATATGCGAGATAACTGTACTGCTGATGTCTGATGGTATATTGAAAGGAACAGTTCATACTTAAAATTTTTATGTTCTGACCAATTTTGCATGCTTTTTTTTTTCTTTCTTTCTTTCTTTTTTTTTTTTTTTTTTGAGACAGGGTCTCATAAGCGGTTTAGACTGGCCTTGAGCTCACTTTGTAGCCCAGGCTAGTCTCGAACTTGCAGTGATCCTCCTACCTCAACCTCCCAAGTGCTGGGATTATAGGCGTGCCCAGCTCAGTTTTGCATGCTTATATCTGGTAATCTGAGCAACTGATTTGAAGACAACAGTATGCAATGAAACAACCATGGTGAGTTCCTACCATCTTGTCTAGTGAAATCTGTATTATCTCTAATGTTTTATCTAATAATTATTTTTTATTTTTATCTTGAATGGTTTGAATAATCTTCCACTTTTAATGGAAATCTGAGCAATGTAGTTAAAGTTGAAGATAACACTATGTAATATAACAACCACTGTTAATTCCTATCGTTTTGTCTTGAAACACTGTATCACTTTTAATGTTCTTGCTGTGTTTCATTTATGTTTGTGATGTTGGTATGCTGCTACTGTTCTTTTTTTTTTTTTTGTCTCTTTAAAATAAAAAATAAAAAATAAAAAAAGGAGAGAAGATACCCAGAAGGAGAAGAGCTGGATTAAGTGGAATTTATAGTTTTAGTTTTTGGAGAAGTCTCCATACTGGTTTCCATAGTAATTGTACAAGTTTACTTTCCCACCAACAACGTGGAAGGGTGTTCATGTATCCCCTCCATACCTCCCCATAATTTGTTACTTGATTTCTTTCTTTCTTTTTTTAAAATTAAATGAATTTTTATTTAAGTAATTTCGCATGCAATTTAATACTCATTAAGGTTACTTTAATGAGGTTCTTTGTCTCCAAGATAGCCCTTTTGAGAAAAACTGATGCTTAATCCAGTCATTCCAATCTGCTTTGTGACAGTTCTTCTGTCTTGAACATGGACAATGACAATTTCAAAACTCCTGTTTGAAGAAACAATTCATATTTACTACACAATAATTTTATTCAAAGTAATGTTTACTACATTTCAACAGTACTGTAATCGCATGCCAAAACCATGAAATTCCAACCTTAAAAAATTTCTCACTAGTTATGTTATTCTTCAGTCCAGTTATTTTCAAGTAATACACAATTTATCAATTTAGAGACTGTGAAATGAACCTCAAGAGACTTCACATTCTAAAACAGCGTACTCAATGTGGATGTTCAGAGAGGCTATTTTCATTCTGCCCATTCAGAGCAGTTGAACATTTTGCCCATCATCATAACATTCATTCTTTCTTTTTTTTTGGTCTTTTTGAGACAGGGTCTCACTATGCAGTTCAGGCTGGCCTTGAGTTCTCTTTGTAGCCCAGGCTGGTCTCGAACTTGCAATGATCCTCCTGCCTCAGCCTCCCAAGTGCTGGGATTACGGGTGTGGCGCACGCTGGCAGTTGCTTGATTTCTTTCTCCATTCTTTCTGGAGTGAGACAGAATCTCAGAGTTGGTTTAACTTGCATTTCTCTAATGGCCAGCCATCAGATGTTGACATTTTTCGTATAGTTGCTGGCCATTTGTGCTCCTGAGAATTACAGTATATCAAAATATTATAGCTGGGGATATAGCTCAGCAGCATAGTACTTTGCTTGGCAAGCACAGGGTCCTGAGTTCGATTACTGGTACCAAAAAAAAATTTTTTTTTTAAGCTCTGATTAGAGTAACTGAAGTGGTAAAAGACCGCTGAAGGACACTTTAGGCCTGAGGGATAATAGTGCCCAAGAAAGGCCCCATTTGGCAGGGGCATCTCTGCAAGGCTGGGTCCAGGCTATGGGGAGGACATGGTTTCATGTAACTGGCTCTCCAAGTTGCCTGGGCCAGAGCTGGTGCACAGTTGACAGGCAGTAGGAACAGGCTGGGCACAGGTGAGCTGAGCCTGGGATGGGCATGCAGCAGAGTCAGAGCTTCTGTAGGGGTGAGGCCAAGACACGTGATGCCCTTTGGGAGGGCCAAGGGAGAAAAGCCTGTAGCAGAACTATGCAAACTTTTGGTTTGCCTGGGCCTCAGTGAATAGGGAAGAGTAGTCTTGGGCGCCTAGTTTACACATATACGTAAAATATATAATTAACAAAGCTTTATTTTTTATTACTATTTTACATTACTGAGGATTGAACCTGGGACCTTTGCACTGAGGTACATCTGCAGTCCTAGGTCAGTAAGTCACTAAGTTGCTCAGACTAGGCTCAAATTTGTGATCTTCCTGCCTCAGCTTCCCACAATGCTGGGATTACAAGCATGTGTCACTATGTCCAGCACCTTAAAAAA
>NW_004955514.1:1566204-1676871 GCF_000276665.1 Chinchilla lanigera
GTTACAACATTAAAAAGAAAGAAGGCAAGTAGCCTACAGGTTGGATACACCTGCAGGGCTTCGCTCAAACAAGGTTGATGGGGTGGATACCTACCAAGCTGGTCAGGGTGTTGCTGCTGTGGAGGTGCTGCTGGCATGGCAGGCCCCGCTGTGGGAATGCACTTCTGTGCATGGAGTGGGATGAAGGCTGGGGTAGCAGGCTCCCTTGACTGCCCGTGTTGCAGATCCCTGGTGGGTTGAGGTGTGGATGGAGTTGAGAGTGCAGGAGCAGGTAACCAGGCTGGGGTGTAGGTTCATGCCCTGGACAGCTCCCAACTTTTCCCAAGTCCAGAGCTGGAGAAAGTTCACATCATCAAGAGGTGGTGAAGGTGTGCCCTGGAGACAGCCGACATTGGAGAATCTTCAGTTAGAGCAGAGGCGTGGCAGGTGAGAGAAGTGCAGGTCACTGCAGAATGCTTCCTGCCTAGATATGGCTGAATTAACTGCTTCCTAGTAGCGATCTCCAGCTTTACTGTGTAGTGAAGGCAGTACACATCCAGTAGAAATGTTTATCCGAAATTTGATTTTTTGGGACTTTTACTAGGCTAGTGACAGGTAGCCCAGCCCTTTCTGGTGATGGTGGGGCGGTGGCACTGAGCCAGAGTGCCCTTCCAGCCCTTTGGCCATGAAGGGAAACCTTCGGCACGCTGTAGGGCTGTTTTGAAGCTCAGGTATTTGTAGGTCAGGTGTATTCAATGTGTTTTCTTTTTTTCTTTGCTTTTATTTTTTTGGTGCATTTTCAACTTACTGTAGGTTCGTTGGGATGTGACCCCATCATAAGTCAAGGACTACTTAGGAGGCCCAGTGTTACTTATTTATTTCTTGAGACAAGTCTCACTATGTATCCCAGGCAGGCCTCAAACTTGGGGGAATCATCCTGCCTCAGCCTCCTGAGTGCTGGGATTACAGGTGTGTGTGCCAGTTCCATCTTTGCTGATTAAGCAGAGACCGAGTGTAGAGAAGAGGCTGTGTATGGGTAGTGGTCCACATGTGAGCAGAAAGGGTGCCAGGAAGTAGTTCGTTGCCTGTTGGCTCTAGACCCAGCTTTCCTGCCCTACTGGTGATTCTTGAGCTGGACTTTGCAGACATCTCTCTTTTGCCAGTTGATAAGTTTGGTCAGTGAGGGCTGAGGATATAGCTCAGCAGCACAATGCCTGCCTGGCAACTGTGAGGTCCTGAGTTCAATTCTCAGTACCACACACACACACACACACACACACACACACTCGTAAGTTTGGTCAGTGAGGGTGCTTGGGGCATTGCAGGAGGCGGGGGCACTGGCGCTGGTTCTGGTGTGTCTTTGTGTGTTTTTGAGACTGGTGCACAGCTGGTGTGCAGGCCATCTGGTGGTACTCACCGCAGCCTGTTTCATTGGCATCCTTGCTCCAGCTTCCGTAGCTAGCGTCCCTGCAAGCTTAGCGGCACCTCCATGGGCAGCTTCCCGAGTTCCACCCTGGAAAGTGGCTTTTTCATGAGATTCACTAGCACCCTAGAGGGCAGTTTTGCTGTCAGCTCCCCCTGTGGAACCTCAGCAGACTTCTTGTCCCCTGCTTCCAGTCAGCCTTCCTCAGAGATGTCGTCTTTCAGCTTTGGCAGGGTGTGGTGTGGGGCAGCTCTCTGGCATTTGTTTCTTCCTGGAGCAGTCTGCCTTAGGCTGAGCTACTGTTCTTTAATAGGTGTGGATCTGCATTTCTGTGGCTAACTTTTCCTCCCCTAAAGGGTCCAACCAGCTGGGCATGCTAGCACATGCATGTAATCCCATGTACTTGGGAGGCTGAGGCAAGAGGATTGCATGTTAGAGGCATCTTTGGGCAAACTAGTGAGACCCTTTCTCAAAGTGGGGGAGGTGGGGAGAGGGAGAGAGAAGGGCAGGCTAGGCTGGAGTTCAGCACTCTGGTTTCACCCCCTAGTAGCAGAAAAAGAAGAATATACTCCAAGTGTACTTCTTCAGCTTTTGCTCACTGGTTGTATTTTTTCTCCCTATTACCCTTCAGGGCCATCTCCAGACCTCCAGGCACAGTGTCGTGCATGTTTCTGTTACCTCCTTTAGGATGGTGCCAGCATAGCATTTAGAACCATCAGTGTAGAGGCACCGGGTGTGGTGGCGCAATTGAGACAGGAGGATTGCTGCAAGTTCAAGGCTAGCCTGAACTGCATAGTGAAACCCTGTCTCAAGAAAAGACATACACACACACAAAATCCATAGAATGGTCAGTGTATGGTCTCGATTACTCCCTTCCTACTGTCACGGAGTTTGCATTGAGTCCGAGAGGGAGGGAACAAGCACTCCTCAGAAAGCTCATGGTGATTGCTGTGAAGAGCACTGGAAACAGTGAAGACCTGGAGAGAGGGAGTAGGGTGAACTGGGCTCTAGGGAGAAGATGAAGCCTGGAGTCTGAGCGAGCAGGGCTGCTTTCCTGGTGGCTGAGGGAAGCCTTCCCTGACCTCCCGAACAGGCCTGTGAGAGAGAAGCAGTTACTTGTAGCGGAGAGCACAGGCCATGGATTCAGATCCTGGCACTGATAGCATGTGCTCCTTCATGGGTTCCATACCTTTCATACCTTTTAAAGTGAAGGTGACAGTGCCGATCTCTCCATGCAGATGGAGAGGGAAGGTGCGAGCTGGGTGTGTTCAGCACAGTACTTGGGAGAGGCTGTAGTTTCTCCTTGGTGCTTTGATGGCAGCATGGTCATGTTTTTACATTAATCTCTTTCGCATTGTGTCAACAGTTCTCTCCCATGGCATTTTCCCAAAAGACAAAACATATATTTGGCCTTGTACCCATCATTAGCACTCTGTATATGTCAGTAAATACTGACTACTGTGCGTAGTAGGCAGGCAGCCACACAGGAGAAATGGGCTGCTGTCTAACCTCTTGAGAATCATTTCTGTAAGTAGGTGCTGGGGACTGTGTTTCTTGGAATTTATTTTTGTTTGTTCTTACCACAGGCTCTCCCATGAGAACAAGCACTTCGTTTCAGCCCCTCACTGGCAACTTCTTTTGCACTGTGGTGATTGCCCTTGAGCAGACCTAGCCCAGGGCTTCAGTTGGTGGTGCTTGGCTCTAAGATCCCTGGGGTCCCTGTGGCCACATGACTGTTCTAGGTCCTAGAACCTCTCCCACCTTGTGTTCTCTTGGTGCTTGCCATTGATCTATCTTCAAGTCCACTAAGTTTTTAGTTTCCATCCCTGGTGAAACTACCTGTCTGGTCTTGGTGTTGTAGTCTTTAATGTATGTGGTGGTTGATACATTGTGTCAATATGAGACCTCTAGTAACTCAGCAGTTGTACATCCTGGGGTGTGGAGGACTTGCCTTTACCTCTAGGATGTTGTTCACTGTGTCATCTTGAGAAGTTTAACTAAGTGACTCAGCAGGGGGCGGGAGTCCTCATGTTGTAAACATCCTGAGCCTGTGGAAAAGGAGTGGGCAGAGAGGATGTGTGAGTGCTACACAAGGGAAGAAAAGAGGCTTACTACCTCTTTTTGCTCTTACTGCTACTGTTGCCCCTGTGCTGGGCCACCCTGCCTTGGAGCCAGCTGATTACAGACTGAAACCTCCACAAACTGTGAGCTAAATAAACCCTTCCTTCCTTAATTTGGGGCATCAGATATTTTGCCTCAACAAGGAGGGAAGAGTTACTAACAGAACATACTAAAGTTATTTTAAATTTCAGTCAGATAGTTCTAACACCTACATTATATCTAAGTCTCCTTTGCTATTGTTCTGTTTCTTGGGGGATTTTTTTTTTGCTGCCTTTTGTAAGCTTTATGATGAATTCTCAAGCCACACATGTTGAATGTGTTGGTACAGGTGGAAGTAAAGTGTTTGTATGCCTGGAGACAGGTATCCCCCCCGCCCACTTTCTCCTGGGCAGTTTCTGTTGCAGTTTGCCCTGCTCTGGTTTAGAGCTGGCCTGAGCTTGGGATGTGTCCTGGTTGCTGTCTTCTTGGCCCTGCAGGCATCCGTTCCCGTGGAGACAACTTGTGTCCAGAGTGAGGGTAGTTTTCCAGGGCACTGTATGTAATTCTGAGTTTGAAGTCCTATCCCTGTGCTGTACTTTGCGGGTTGTGCTCTGTACCCTCTTCCTGTCCTGTTCTCCCAGCGGTGTGTGTGGCTTTTGGTTGGCATTTGAAGCGTTTTGACTTGGAAGAGTGTGGTGGTGGTGGAGTGCTGCCTCTCGTTCTGAGTAAGGCTCCGCTCTAGGTGTGTCAGGTGATGCTTGGTCTGGGGTGCAGCCTTTCTGGCTTGCCCACCCCTCCCTGATGGTGGGCTTAGTGTGAGTCTACCCCTTCCTTGGGAGCTGCCCTCCACTGTGCCCTTCCCCTATCGCAGTGAGTGCTGCTCAGGGCACACTCTACACAGATGAAGACCTCTGCTCCTAAGTGGAGGTGGAGGGGAAGGGTTGAGGTGAGTTTCCACCCCTCCCTTGTGGCCCTGGACCCCTCACCCAGTTTGGCACCGTTGTCAGCGCTGCTGGGACTCTTTCCGATCTTTTTAGTGACCACCAATGAGTTTCATGGAGAAGGAGCCTGCAGAGGTGCAGACTTCCCCAGCTTCTGCGTGCTCAGGAATTACCGTGCCAGCCTGCTCTCAGCCTTTCCTAATTTGACATTTGTTACTGCCAAATTCCTGTTAGCCAGTTTCCCATTGCAGCTGCTACAGGTGAGCTTCCGTGCTCTTTCCCGGCAGTTGCTTAGGTTTGGGTGGCTTTCACTCTAGCCTCAGCCTTCCAGTAGGTGCAGGAACAGGCATGGCGTTGAGGTTGGGCTGCTTCTCATTGCAGGGGTGGGAGCATTTGCCTCCCAGCTCTGTCCTAGGGCAGAAGCTATGAGCATCCATGTCTTGGGGACAGAAATTGTTGTTTGGGGCAGTATGGTTTATCCATTTTCTCTTTTATGGTTATTGGTTTTGGATTCTCAAGTAACCTTTTTGTACTTTGAGGTTAGCAAGACTTTCTCGTTTTGCTTTCTTTTAGAATTTTAGCTTTTATGAGTAAACTAATGCTATTTCCATTTAATTTGTGTATGATGTGAGACAAGATTGGAGGTGTCCCTCTGCCCGGGGGGCAATCCAGTTGCATATCATGTATTGAGAAGTTCCCTTTCCAAACTGAATGGTTAGCTTTCTGTCACTGTGACAAAGCACTTCAGAAAATCAGCTCAGAAAGAGGAATAGTTTATTTTAGCTCATGTTCTCAGAGGTTTTAGTTCATTGCAGTAGGCTCCATTGGGGCCTGTAGTTGGGCTAGGTGCTGGAAGAAATTTCTCACCTCATCATGGGCAGGAAACAAAGGGAGGTTCTTTTTTTTGGGGGGGGGGGTATCAGGAATCGAACTCAGGTCCCTCTAGGTTCAAGCTCCTAATGACTCTGCCACTGCCCAGGAGCACCACAGGCTGAGGATCAGGCCTTCAGAACATGGCCTTTGGGGCCATGTAACATCCAAAGCATAATAGTTTTCATGGGCATGGTCCCTCAGCCTCTAGTCCCAGGACTCAGAAGGCTGAGGCAGGAGGATCACAAGTTTTGAGTCCAGCCCAGGCAATTTTAACAGTTTAGTGAGGCCCTGTTTCAAAATGAGAAATAAAAAAAAGGACTGGCATTGTGGCTCAGACCCAAGGCTCTGGGTTCAAACCCCAGTACTACAAAGATATTTTTTAAAAAGCCAGACATGGTGGTGGATGCCTCTAATCCTAGCACTTGGGAGGCTGAGGCAGGAGTTCCAGCCTGGGCAATTTAGTGACTTAGTGAGACCCTGTTTCAAAGTAAATAAAAGAAGGCTGGAAATATAGCTTAGTTCAATGCCCTGGATTGCACCCCCTAGAAAAAATCCTTTCGTCCAGAATTTCTCTTCCAAAAAATATTTTTCCTGTTAAATACTACAAAAGAGCTGAAAGTAGATGTTCAGCTTTGCAAATTATTTTAATTGGCCTTTGGCATAAGCACTGGTCAAATAAAGGAATAGAACATTATAAGGATTCAAGTCCACTAAAGGCTACTTCCTGATTATATAGTTCCCTCACTTTCCCCTTATAGGTAGCCAGTAAACATATTATCCTAAACACTATAATTTTCCCTTGTCTTGAACGTCATATAAATGTAACCAATATTATAAAAGTCTTTGGTATGTGACATCTTTTACTCAGCAATATTTTTGTGGTTTATTTTGTGGTTTATTTTGAATTTAGCCACAGTTTGTCCATTTTAATTGCTGAATAGTTTTGCACTGTGTAGCCTAAAATCTATCCGTTTCTCTGTTGATAAAAAATTACATTATTTCCAATTTGGGGCTGATGTCAATAATCTTGTATATGTATTTTGGTGTATACAAGACTTAATATGAGGAAATCTATATCAAATGTAGCAGAGGGTTCAAGTATACGCGTGTTTCTTTGTTTTGATGTAATGGTCTTTGCCCAAAGTGGTTATACCCTTTTCACTCCATCATCAGTGCATGAGAGCTCCCATTGTTCCATATTTTTACAAGAATATGATTTGGGGGGCTAGGGGTTTAGCTCAGTGGTACAGTGCCTGCCTGGCAAGCGCAAAGTTGTGAGTTCGATTCCCAGTACTGGGGAAAAAAAAACAAAAAACCAAACAAACCAAAAAAAAGAATGTGATTTTGTTGTGACTTTACATTCTCCCTGCCTGCCCCTCCCTTGCCTGTTTGTTTGTTTGACAGGGTATTGCTGTGTTCAGGTTGGTTTTGAATGCACAGTGTGTGTAGCCCAGGCTGGTCTCAAACTCAGTGATTCTCTTGCCTCAGCCCCGCAAATGCTAGGATTACAGGCCTGTGCCACCATGCCTGGTTTTTTTCTGCTTTTCTGGTCATTGGTCCTGTTGTTTCTTTTTCCTGACTGCACTGGCTGGGCTCTGCCGTATAGGTGAATAGAAGTGGCTGTAGCAGCTGTTCTTCATTCTGTGGTAGAGTGCTCTTGCTGGCTGGTCATTAAGTGTGCTCTGTTTAAAGGAAGATGCTAGTTTAAGGAAGTTACCTTATAGTCCTGTCTTATAATGGATGCTTTCATTAATGAATAGATGGGATTTTATCAAAAGTCCTTTCCGTATTTGATTATATATTTTTCTTTAAAGAAAGTATAATTGGTAAAGAAATTGTAAAGTCCAGTATTAAACTATCCTTCCACTTTTGGGTAAATTCCTTTGGTTGTTGGTGGTGGTTGTTTGGGTTTTTTCCCCCTGCTTAGGGTTTGATCTCAGGGTCCTGTGCTTGCTAGGCAATACTGTAACACTCCCCCACACCCCAGCCCTATAGGTGGATTTTGGCATGCAGGTTTTGGTTATGCGTTTTGGTTGTACTTTTTTCTATTATCTAGGACAGTTTGTCTAAAATTAGATTCATTGCATTAAATTTTTGGTAGACGCTATCTAGGATTAGAGCTGTATTTGTTTGCATTTATTATGTAACTAGATGATTCTGGTTTCTCTTTCTGTTTTGGTAAATTATATTTTTCTAGGAATTTTTTGAGCTTTTCATTAAGCTTTTACCTAAATATGCGAGTAATATTATTTTAAATGACTGTAGTAATATCTTTCATTTTTGGGTGGGTGTCTTTTTGAGACAGGGTCTTCCTGTGCAGTTCAGGCTGGCCTTGAGCTCACTTTGTAGCCAGGCTGGCCTCGAACTAACAACGATCCTCCTGCCTCAGCCTCCCAAGTGCTGGGATTACAGGCATGTGCCACCACGCCTGGCCTGTATTTTTCACTTTTGACCTTAGTTTTTTATATTTTTCTCCTTGTTTCCTTGATTAGTTATACTAATATTTGTCCTTTTTAATTGTTTTCAAAGAAGTGACTTTTGGGTTTGTTGATCTTCTCCTGCGTGTTTAATTATTCTGTTTCATTAATAGAGTGTTGATTTGATCTAAAATGTTCCCTAACAGGCTCATTTGTTCAGAGGTGGGGGTTAACCTACTCCGAGTCTGTGGCCCGGTGGGCTGTTAGGAGGTGGGCCTGGCTGGAGAGAAAAGGTTGCTGGGGCGTGCCCTTGAAAGGCAGCTTCTGTGGCTCTCTACTTGCTCGCTGCACTTCCTGCTGCCAAGAGGTGAAGGCTCTTCCTCTACCGCGCCCTTCCACCCTGTGTTTCTGCCTTGAAGCTCGCCAGCCACAGATTGAAACCTCTGAAATTGTGAGCTGAAATGAACGTCTAAGTTGTGTACGTTACGTATATTTTTTTGGTCTTTGGTTCCTCCACTGAGGGGATTCACAGCCCAGTTAGCCAGTCAGCGTGTCTTCAGCTCACCCCAGTAACAGCACCCTTGCTGGGAAGAATGCCTTCAGCCCAGTAACAGCTTGAAGCAGGCAGGGACCTCAGCGCATTTCCCATGGCTGAGACCTGCTTGCCTGGCTTTGTGTCCTTGCTCTGAGGCTTGCTAGCCTGGATAAATTTCTTGAACTCTGTGCTTTCACTTCCTCTTCAAAGAAATGGGAGTGATAATTGACTGGCCACATGAAGTTTTGGCATTGATTAGGAGCTATGTGCATATTTGGAAACTTAATCTTCTTTTAAATTTTTTATTTTTTGTGGTACCAGTAGTTGAACTCAGGACCTTGTGCTTGTCAGGCAGGTGCTGCACCACTCTGCTATATCCCCAGCCCTTAGAAACTTAAATCTTTTAACAGGTGTTTTTACAGATGTTTTCTCCAGGTGTGGAATTTTTTAAAAAAGAAATCTCTTTATTCTTAACAGAAGTTTAAAATTTTTGTGTTACAAAATATCAATCCTTTCTAGCTCTGGATTTAAAACAGCTAAACATAATGTGAACAGCTATTATTAGGCACAGTCAATTTCTGATTTTCTGATGTTCTTTTTCCTATTTATAAGCTCATTATTTCTTTGGTTTCCTTTTCTTCTACTGCCCAGTCCTGAATATTTGTTCTTTGATAGCACTCATAGAAGACAAGAAAAGAAATAGTGACTTCTAGTCCAGGTCTGCCCAATAAAACATAATCTAAACCATGTAGGGAATTTTAAACTTTCCTGATAACCATATTATAAAAGTACAAGCTGGGCATGGTGGCACACGCCTGTAATCCCAGCACTTGGGAGGCTGAGGCAGGAGGATCGTGGCAAGTTTGAGACCAGCCTGGGCTACAAAGTGAGGTCAAGGCCAGCCTGAACTGCATAGCAAGATCCTCAAAAAAAAAAAAAAAAAAAAAAAAAAAAGTAAAAACATATTGTAAAAGTAGCCATATTATAAACAGTAACAGTTTTACTAGTGTCTTCTACTTACCTCAAGCACCCACAGTATTAAATACGGCGTGGAGTCACTATAAAAATTTTTAGTGAGATGTTTTACATCTTATTTTCATACTCAAGGCTTTGGAATCTGGTGTATATTTTATGCTTAGGGCATAAGCCCTGATTTGGACTTGCTGCATTTCAGGTGCGCAGTAGCCACCTGTGACTGGAAGCCACCAAGTGGAACTTGCAGCTCTAGTCCTGTGTTAGTTTAGAGATGAGCTTAAAATCTGTCTAACATTCTTTTTTATTCTGCTGTTCTTGTTATGTCATTATTATTATTATTATTATTATTATTATTATTATTTTGAGAGAGAGAGAGTTTTGCTATGTAGTTCAGGCTGACCTCAAACTCTTTATGTAGCCCAGGCTGGCCTCAAACACATGGCAGTCCTCCTGCCTCAGCCTCCTGAGTGCTGGGATGACAGGTACGTGCTGCCATACCTGGCTCATGCCATTAAACTTTTTAGTATTTGTGTATAGTAGTGATCATCTTACTTAGCAGCTTTATATATGATTGTATATATCCCATACTTTTTTTCTTTTTGGTAGATGAGGTCTCACTATATAGTCCAATCTGGCCTTGAACTCACTATATATATAGACCAGGCTGGCCTGAAACTCATAGATCTTCCTGTCTCAGCCTCCTGAGTGCTGGATTATAGGTGTGAGCCACCATACCTGGCAATAATATCCCATACTTAGTGCCAAAAAGATGTTTAAAGAAAGCAATCTTTTTAAATTAAAATACAAGATTATAGTTATAAAATGCTGAAAATTCAACATAGTATGTTTCTGGAAATTCTGATAGTATAGTACTTTTACCATAAATGGAAGAATGTCTTTGCCTTGGCTCTGGGTTTTACTAATGTTGAACAAGGCTAATGCGTCTGACTGTGCTGATCTCATTGCTGTGGTTGGGCTTCTTTACCATTCCTTACCTTGTGCCTGTAACCAGCTGCGTCTGCTCATAGTTAGTTGTCAGATGCTTGAGGCAGATGGACATTGCTCCTTGTCAGCCCCAAGAGTTGTCCTTAGTGCGTTGGTCCACACAGAACTGTGTGGAAGCAGGGGAAGGCAGGCATTGACCTCAGGGTCTTCAGATGCACAGGGGTCCCCAGCATCTATGTTAGCTATGGCTCACCGGGTAGGGATCCCTCAGTCTGCCTGCTCCTTGGGCACCCTGAATCACTAGGACATGCCCGACTCTGTGGGGAAGGCACTGAACCTCAGAGCACCTTCATGCCATCCACCACCTACCCTTCAGGTGAAGTCTTGTTCTGAGAAAGTATGCTGCTTTTCTGATGACGAAGTAGTGCGTGAGCTGAGTTAAACACAGACCCTTACTCTCTCCAAGACTTTGAACAATGTGATAGGTCATATTAACATTTTGTTCATAGCCCCCTACACCACAGATGGAGTTTGCTATCTGTTCAGTCAGATATCGTCCCTTTTTTGAACAGTTGATTGTAAGCATGTTCATCGCATAGAACCATCAGGAGGGGTCTCACCAGTTGCACAGATTGGTCAAGGATCCTGGTGAGGCAAGAGGACTTGACTTGCATCACCCTTCTAGTAGGTTCTGGAACCAGAACTTGCACCCTCGCCTGTGCAGCTCCAGAGCCCACATTTGAAGCAGGAGACCACAGCTTTAAATCCACTGGATCCCTCTTCCTCCCTCTGTAGCATTGGAAGTTGAACCCAGGGCCTTCGCGCTCAGCTCCATCCCCAGCCCCTTTTTAAAATAATTTTTTATTTTGAGATAGGGTTTCACTATCACCAAATTGTTCAGGCAGGACTTAAACTTGCTATCCTCCTGCTTCACCCTCCGAGTGCTGTGATTGTAGGTGTAATTTTGTTGAGGACTCTTGGCCTCAATTCACAGAAATTAACTTGTGCTAGCTTAGAAGGTGGTTTTGCAATTGATATGAGGGGCATTTTGCAGATCCTGTTAGCAAGGATATAGCTGGGCCATGTTGGAAGTGTTTTGTTGCTCATCTTTTCCTGTGCCTCTTTTGTTTCTGTCTTGCCACAGCCAGGCCAGCCTGCCTCTGAGTCTGCTGGGCCTAAAGCATTTTATTCTGCCCTCCTTAAAATCTGAGGCAGGAAAGAGTTCTGTGAAGTATGATCTGCTTTAAGCCTGAGGCCCCAGCTTTAAAGGGAGGTGAGTGAAGAGGCTGGGAACTGATTCTGAAGTTGGAAGTTCTAGTCCAGAGAAACACGCAGCAGCCATGGACCGTGGTTCTGAGAAGGCTAGTGGCCAATGAAGGGAGTCTACCATGTGGGAGTGAGCCCTGTGCCTTCTATCATGGTGCTGCTGGTGTGGAGCATATCTGGAGGGAGAGATTGGGGAGCATCGAGTGTTGGTGTGAAGGGAGAGCCCGCATTTCTCAACAGAAAACCCATCTGTTTTCAGATGGGTTCTCTTAGACACAAGACTTTTTTGCATTTTGAATTAATTGAATTGAATAAAATGCTACTAGAATTCATCTGTGGTTTTTGTTTTTGGGGAGTTGCTTAATAGACTTTTTAGAGCAGTTGCAGGTGCATAGCAAAACTGAACAGAAAGTAGGTTAAGTGGTGAGAGGTGGCCTGTGACTTCACACTTACCACTGTCTTTGGCTTCTGGCACATGTTACAGGGCCCAACCTGTGCTGACACAGCGTTATCCTGAGCCCATGGTTTCTGGGAGGACCCATGCATGTTGGAGATCTATGGGTTTTCACAGGTGTATGATTGTGAGTGTCCGGTGTGACAGTGCCGTAGAGTAGTAGCACTGCCCCAGGTCCTCTGTGCTGCCTGCCATCCCTCCCTGCCACATCTCCTGCACTCACTCACCTTTAACTGTCTCTGTCTCCGTCTCCATCGGCATCCTTTCCGGAATGTCCGACAGTTGTCACAGAGCTTGGGGCCATAGAGGAAAGACTGGCTTGTTCCACGCATTAAAGATTGCTCCATTTCTTACCTAGCTCATCTCTTTTTGGCTTTGCAAAATACTTCATTCTCTAGATGTACCACAATCTCTCTGTTCACCTACCAAATGACCTCTTGGTTCCTTCCAAGTTTTGGCAGTTATGAATAAAACTGCTATAAATACACACATTGCTTGTTTAATGACTGAGTTATAATTCTGTGATTAGGTCATTAGTTGAATTGGTTGCTCAATGAAGAATTGTGTATAGTATGTGCATTACAATATGCAAAATAAAGAAATGATCAAAGGAAATTCCAACTTGATGGCTTTGCTTTTATTTGGATAACTCTTACATGCACTACTGTAATGTATAACAGAATGTAAAACTATGATACTGTACTGTACAGCACAGTCAAGTCACAGTGCTGTATAAACAAGGGGTACTGTGCAAAAAGAGACACTGAGGCTCTGTCAACAAGATGTACAGAACTGTATTAAAAAAAAGATGGGTCATAAATCTGAACCGTGGCTCATAACTCAGAACAGCGTACCTTGGTTGAACAGTCATTAAACAGGTGATTAATGAGGCATATCTGTATCCATGTTCAGGTTTTTATGTAAACATAGATTTTTCAGTACACCTGGTAACATTAAGGAGTGTGATTGTTAGATCGAATGGTAGAAGTATGTGTATATGTATATATGTATTTATGTATTTTGGTACTGGGAATTGAACCTAGAGCCTTGCACATGCTAGGCAAGCATTCTGTCACTGACCACTTCCCATTTTGTTGGTTTGAGAGAGTTTCACTAAGCTTCTCAGGGTCCCCTCAATTTTGAGATCCTCCCCATTCTGTGCAGCTGAGATCAAAGGGTATGCCAGCAGTGAGTGAAAGTTCCTGCTGTCCAACATCCTCACCAGCATCTCAGGCTCTTCTAGATACTGGCTATTGGAATAGGGTTTTAGTGGTATTCTGTTGTTATTACGTGTGTGTTTATGTTGCTCACATTTGTGGCTTGTATGTATTTCTCTTAGTGTCTCTTAGAGCTTTGGCAGGCTCTAAAGGAAGAGGCAGGCAGTGAGTTGTTGAGAAGGACAGTTGAGACGAGGCAGAAAGAGTGGTATATGTGCCCTAATGGAAATGATGCATGAGAGAAGTAAAAATGGATGATGTGAGAAAGAGAGGACAGAGTCACTGAGACAGACCTCAGGGTGATGACAGGGTGGGCCTGCATGTATGAATCTTTGTTGAAAAGGTACTGTAGTTAGGTCAGTAGTAGCCACAGGAGAGCAGGAGATGGGTCATTGTGGTGGTCCTGGGATACATAGTGCCAGCTGGTTTCCCAAAGATTGCTTTTTATGCCGTGTTCAGCAGTAAGTGCATACCTGTGGTAGTTTAGCTTATTGTCAACCTGATTGATTTGGGAGCTGCCCAGTGATATGTGTGTGTATGAGGGACATGTGGATATAACCTTGGAATCTGGCCCCTTCCTCTCTAGTGCCATTCTACTCCTCTGCTTCATGGCAGTGTGAACTAAGAAGTTTTGTTCTGCTAACCCTTTCGGCAGAGTGTTTCTGCCTTGCAGCCAGCCCACCATGGACTGAATCCTCCCAAATCATGAGTCAAATTAAACTTCTGCTCCTTTAAGTTGTGTGTGTGTGTGTGTGTGTGTGTGTGTAGCTGTGTTACAGTGACAGAAAAGCTGATAGTACTGTGCCCTTGTTCCGCCTATTTTCCTGCAAGTCTCTGCTCCTCTGGAGCTCTGCTCTGCATTGAAATCCCGTGTCTACCTCACTCTTTTGCTTCCTCTGGTCTTTTTTTTGGTTTTTGGTTTTTTGGTTTTTTTTTTTTTTTTCCGGTACCGGGAATCGAACTCACGACCTCGCGCTTGCCAGGCAGGCGCTGTGCCGCTGAGCTAAAACCCCAGCCTCTTTTGCTTCCTAATGAGTTCCTCCTAGGATCTTTCTGGTAGACTCAGGAGCCTTGTTCCTTTCCCTGTGCCTTGTGATGAAGGTTCTTGTCCCTCCTTGTCTTGGACTGTCTTGTACATTCTGAATTCACAAACCAAAGTGCTTTATTTAGTACCAGTCCTGGAGACTAAGTGTTACCGTGCTGTGCTATGGGAAGCAAGTCCTTCCTGTGGTTACCTTTACCCTGGCTCCTGGCTTTCTTGTGGCAAATGTGCTTATGGTATTGAGAGTGGGATCCACCGTGGGGACTGTCCTTGTCCCAGCTGCCTGTCAGCAGGGCTTTGTGGGTGACTTTGATGGCTACTTTGGAATTGCTTCACGTCACTTAATTTTCAAATGTTACCTATTTGTTCCTGCATCTCTAGTAAAAGCTTTTTTCAGCCTCTATTCATATTAAGTAGTTTCCTCCCCTCTAAGTTACTGTGATTCTCAGGTACCTTCAGATTTGTTTGTTTGTTTTGGTATCAAGAATCGAACTCAGGACCTTGTGATTGCCAGGCAAGCACTGTGTGACTGAGCTATATCCTAGCAACCTTCAGATTTTAATGGGAATGCAAACTGAAGCCTGAGGAGTTAGTAGTCTTTTGCTATCAACTTCTCATTTGACCTAGCAAATAAATTGTATTATACCGATTGAAGAAGATGAATATGTTAGTTAGAAATACATACTTCTAGAGCTGTAAGTCTGCTATTATTTTGCTCCTTTGCCATATAAGCTTGAATGCAGAGACCTGAAGTATTTTGCCGATATTTGCTGTGCTGCCAGATGACAGAGCAGTGGTGTTGAACTTACCCTGGCACCAGGACCTATCCTGAGGCTTTCTGAGACATCTCTTTTCTCCTGGATAAGTAACATCAAACCATACAGTCATGAGATTGTTTAGTCGACTTAAAATGTAACAACTACACTGGTTTAGGAAAATCATATTAGTAATAGGTGCATAAAATCGTTTTATATAACTCTAGTTCTGGCAGATAACACATGCCACTGTGCATTCATTACTACCATGAAACTGTCCTATTTGCAGTAACAGAGCCACTAGTTGTTTAATAGGTAGGCCAGGTTAGGAGCAGCAGGCAAAAATGGTGGCAGTTTTCTTTAGGCTTTCTTCTCAATATATCAAGTGAAACTAAGGGAAATCCTAAAGAAAACTCACTTTTGTCTTAGCTGTAATAAAGGATGCTAAAGTAATATAATCTGGAATCGATAATTAAAGTTACTGAATTCTGTTGTTTCTGGGGAGTAACCTTAAAATCTATCAATTGCTAAATATTTACTCTGTGAAAGTTTCAAAAATGATATTTTAGAAAACATTAAATACTTCACGTAATTTTTCCCCTAACCCACTGTACAATTCAGTCATCAGTTTTTGGTAGCCACTTAGAAGGGGACTTAAGTGTTTAGTGATTGTTTGCTGAGCAGTGGTCCTTACTTACAGATACTACATGTGCTTTAGAAGAACTGCGATCAGGAAAGGAATAGAGGAATGGGTAAGTATCTTAGTGACACAGTGATGCTTGGACTTTGCACAAGTAGGTAGTAAAAGGCCCCGTATATGAATGAGGAAAATAATTATGGTAGGCAAGACTAAGCTTGAAAAGTTGGTTTGGTCTTGTCACTGTGGTTCCTCAGTGGGCATTTACTGGATGCCTGCTGGGTGCTGGGTTTGTCATGGGCCTTTAACAATGTTGAGTGTCTGATGAGAAGATAGGTGAAGAATAATTTTGTACCCTAATAAGTATAAGATAACCTGTACAAAGGCCAGGCTGGTAGAGGAGTTGTAGCAGTTAGCTGTGTGGCACTGTGTCCTGGTTGAGGTTGGGAATCAAAAATCACAGGGGAAGAAGATGCCACAGTGGAGTTGGAAGAGATGCCCAGTAGTTGTCTGGCAAAAGAAAGGGAGATTGATGGTTCAGGATGTCAGGTGGTAGGTATGGAGGCAAGGAGAGACTCACATGGCTGGACGGTTATGCACGTGGGGCGGCTGGCTTCCACTGGGTAATGATGCTTACGTGGGGACCCAGCAGCTGAGGGCCTTGAATGTCAGGGTTGCTGCCTTGTGAGGACTCTTTTAGGTGGTGGAGTAATGGAAGGGTTGATGTCCTGATCACACGTGCAGTATGTGCCACTGCTCTGTGGGGGAACGGGCTGGATGTAGGTGTGTGTCTCAGTAGTAGTTGAGATAGGTGACATTTGCGTCCTTGTGAATCCCAGCTTTACCCTTTGAGGGTGTGGTCTCAGCAGTGCTACCATCGCCTGGGAAGCTGTGGGATTATACTGTTTTGGTGTCTTAAAGTACCCTTTTTTTCTTTGTACCTATGAGGAGCTTACATGTAAAGTAAGTTTGAGTTTTTCGTGTTTAATTTGGAATTTCATGTTTAATTTGGAATTTCTTGTTGAAAAATACTTTCAAAACTAAAATGTAGGCCTAGCAAGATAATTTTTTTTTTTCTCCTAGCAAGAAAATTAGTGCTACAGATTGAAATCCCTTATCTAAAATGCTTGGGACCAGTAGCGTTTCGAATTTCAGATCCTGAAATGTTTGCATATATATAATGAGGCATCTTGGGGATGGGACCCAACTCTAAACATGAAATTCACATACTCTACACCTTATACATATAGCCTGAAGGTAATTTTATACAGTGGTTTTAGTGTGTCTGTGTTTTGGTTGTGATTCATTCATTACCAGTGGAAAACACAGGTGTGGAGTTTCCCACTTGTGGTTTGACAGCACTCACAACATTTGGACTTTCAAGCATTTTGGATTTCACATTTTCACATTAGGCATGTTCAAGTCTATATTATGATTTAATGTCTTTTGTTAACACCCTCCCCCCCCATTTCTACCCTCATGTATGGACATATACGTTGGTGGCAAGTGACAACTTTTACCTAAGAGCAGAAAATCAGTTTACTCAGAAAGGCTAAAATACATAAAAAGTGAAGCACTGTTTTTAGTAGTGTAGCTGAAATAGTATCACTGAAGTGTTTTCAGCAGTATTGTCGTATCTGGAATATGTGTACATTCTTCTGTGGAAAAATTTCTGGATCACTGTAGTCCCTTACATATATGTTGTGTGTGTTGGATTTTGGAGACAGTGTTTACTTTATATTCATTCTTTTTTTTTTATTTTAAAGAGGGTAGTAAAAGAAAGAAAGAAAGAAAAAAGAACAGAACATCGCAAACATAAACAAAACAAAGCAAGAACATTAAAAGTGATACAGGGTTTCAAAACAAAATGATAGGAATTAACAGTAGTTGTTATAACATTATCTTCAACTACATTGCTCAATATTCATTCTTATGCTTTTATTTATTTTAAAATTTTATTTTTTGGTGGTACTGGGAATTGAGCCCAGGGCCTTTGCACTGAGCTATATCCCTTGCCACCACCCACCCCCCTTAAAATTTTTATTTTGAGACAAGGTCTCTGAGTCACTTAAGTTGCTCAGCCTGTGCTTGAACTTGTGATCCTCCCGCTTTAGCCTCATAGAGTACTGGGATTACAGGCCATGCCTAGTCATGCCTAGCCTAGTACTTTATATATATATATAATGTGTGTGTAATTGGACCTTCCAAGGAGGATGCTTCCAAGCAGGATGTAGTAGCTTGGACTGGATTTGTCCTCTTGCTTTAAACAACTAAACATAGGACGAAATGTACCACCCAGCATTTTTCCAGCACTGAGCAATGGGAGGTAGGAGAAGGGAGCCAGGGTAGTCCTGGGATTGCGTAAGGTCACTCTGTGCAGGAGGTTTGTAGGACACAGCTGCAACAGGGGCTGATGGTTTCCTGGATTTGAGGAGACTGAATTAAGGCCTTGGGGAGGGCAACATGCATTTTGGTGTGCGGAGTCCCAAGAGGGTAGTACTGTGGAGATGCATGTGTCTTCTGGAGTCTTCAGCTGAGTCCTGAGGAGCATGTGCATGTCAGGAATCCATCTGTATCTGGGGGTATAGCCCAGGCTATGCATTCACACAGTGGTCATGGTGGCCAAAGTGCAAACAGGACCCTGCAGAGCATGCACAGGAGTGTTGTCAGGAGCCGTCACCTCAGGAGACATACAGCCTAACCTCAAGAGGACCACACTCCCCAGACATCCACGCCATGGCCTACAGCTGTGTGCAGGTGTTGGAAGGAATGAAAACACGTCTAGCACTGAACAAAGGTAGGATGTACAGTGTCTGTTATTTGGAAGTTAGCAGCATGCACAGGAGCCATGACAGTACGGACTGGGGAGGAAAATCAAGCAGAAGTGACACACATGGTGGAGGTAGGGGGTAAGGATATTGGCACAATTTGTTGCTGTATCCCACATGCTTAGGAAGATAGAGGAAAGCATCAGTCAGCATGGTAAGAAGAGACTCAGAAGAAAATTCAAAGTGAACATCTGGAGTTGCATACTACAGTGTCCAGGATGAAAAATAAACATTCACTGATGATTGGCAGCAGATTAGATACTGCTGAAGAAAAGGCGACTGAATTTGAAAAGATAACAATAGAAAGTATCTAGAAGGAACTCTAAGAAAAAAGGACTGAAAATTAAGATTAAACAATGAACAAAGGAGCTCCTTGTGTTGAGGGTCTTGCTCTGTTGCCCAGGCTAACTCTAAACTCCTGGACTTAATGAACCGCCCTCCCCTGGCTTCCAGGGTAGCTGGGACTCCTTGTGCACACCACCACACCTGCAAGCCTTTAGAAGTTTTTTGTTTATTTGTTTGTTTTGTCTTTTTGAGACAGAGTCTCCCTATGTAGTTTAGGCTGGCCTTGAGCTCTCTTTGTAGCCCAGGCAGGTCTCGAACTCGCACAATCCTCCTGCCTCAGCCTCCCGAGTGCTGGGATTACAGGTGTGTGCTACCATACCCGGCTGCCTTTAGAAGTTTTGACTTCTCATTCTGAACATTGTGGGCCATTCCTCTGTCTATGGCCCATCTCATCTAGTTCCATGGCTTTAGATCTCTTACGGGCTGGTGATGCCAAATCATATATCCAGTTGCACCCTATGCCGAGTGACTTACTCTGTGCTGGTGGAGTCTGCACTCTCTATGAACAGCATCCAGAGCGGACCTTTGGTTCTTGCCACTGGGCCGGCCCGTTCTGTCTCTGGTGTGTGTGTCATTGGCCTGACCTTCACTCACCCCTCTGGGTCCTCTCGAGTCCTACTCGGCATCCCTGAGTCTGACTGCTCTTTTTCCTCCTTGGCTCCCACTGAGCCTAAACCCCTCTTCTCCTCACTGCCTCTGGAGTTGCCTACAGCAGTGTTACTTGTCGCTCTGGAGCTTCTTTTTAAGATGGGGGCAGGAACCATAGCCATGTCAGAACCATAACCTGGTGGCTGCTGCTTGCCTGCCTTCTTTCTGTGCATGCCCACAGGCCCTGTCCTTGGGTTTTACGCACTGTCCCCTCTGCATTCACCTTGTCTCCCAGGTCTTCATGTGGCCATTTACTTCTTCTCTTAGGATTTGGGTCTTGGCTCTTGTTAAAATGCTGTCCTTGGCTGGGTATGATGGAGCACACTGTAGCCCCAGCTATCAGGAGGCTGAGGCAGGAGGATTGCTTGAGGCCAAAAGTTTGAGGACAGCCTGGGAAACCATGAAACCCTGTTTCAATGCAGAAGTAGAAACAAACAAAAACACTACCCTTCAGACCCAGTCCACACGCTTGCAAACTGTTTTCTTCATGGGTGAACACCAAATCTGACTTGGAGTTTGTGTGTTTACTGTGCTAATTGTGCTGTATCCCTGTGGTCTGTCCTAGAAGGCCTGGCTTAGGGTACATGTCAGGCATTTGTAGACTTGTCTTCTTTAGCAGCCAGGCACTTGTGCCACTGAGCTATATCCCTAACTATATCCCCTTGTCTCCTTTGGTTCAGAACTGTGTCACATGCTCTTTCCAGAGCCCCAGGCACTGCCCTTGATCCTTCTCCTCTCCCACACTTTGTCCACTCTCAATTTCTGTGTCCCTGGTCCAAGCCACTGCTGACTGTCCCCTGACCTCACGTCTTCCCTCCCATCTCTTCTCTGCACACAGCCCTGGAGTTGGTTCTCAGCCCCTATCCGTCAGCATCTCCTCTCTACCCTTTCCTCACCTGCCTAGCCATCTGACCTCCCAATTCAGGGCCCTTCTGTTTGCTTATTTCTGTGCTCTTTCCAAGGTGTCTTTGATGTGTCAGGGTCTCGGTCACTCCCTCAAGGAATCCTCACTACCATCCTGAGTAAAAGGGTACCATTCCCAGCATCAGATACTCCTTTCTGCTTCATATATTCCTCCTTGTCTAATGTGTGTTTTTGTTTACCTTACGTATTGTTTTTGTCTTTTATGAGAATATCAGCTCCTCAAGGGCAGAGATGTTTGCTTATTTATCAGTGTGCTTCAGTGCCCTGGTAGATGCTGGGCCCAGATAAATACAAAAAATCTGAAATTAAAAATGCTCCAAAATCTGAAATTTTTTTTGACTGCTGACATGACACTGCTAGTGGAAGTTTCCATCCCTGAGCTCATGTGATGAGTTGTAGTCAAATGCAGGTATGCTTAACATATTGTATAAGGTGACCTCCAGTCTGTATGTATAAGGTATATATGAAACAGATTTTCCATAAATATAAATTTTGGGTACCATCCTTATGATGATGGAACCAAATCATTTGGATAAGGGACACTCAATTACTGCTGGACAAGTGATGGATAGGTCGGGGCTGAGCAGAGTGTCCCCAGTCAGTTATGTTCTGTCCTGGACTTCGGAGGCCTGGAGCCCAGCATTTCCTTCTGTGGTAGATGGGCAGCTATGAGGTCTGATAGTTGTAACTGTTCTGTCAGTGATGGGGGCTAGGGAAAACAGGTGGCTACATGGGGGAAAATCAGTGTGAGGTGTTTGTTTTGTCTTTTGCCGGGTAGGGGTGGAGGCTGGTCCTGGGGACTGATCCCAAGACCTTCACACTGGGCTATATCCATAGCCCCTTTTTTAATTTTTTGAGACAGGGTTTTGCCAAGGTGCTCAGGCTGCAGTCCTCCTGCCTCAGCCTCCCAGAGTGCTGGGATTATAGGCCTGTGCCAGAACACCTAGCATGTCAGTGTGAGTTCTGAAGTTGTAATTTAGACTTTCCAGGTCTGTAGGTACAGAGAAAGTTGTCTGCCCTCCTGTACTCGGTGGTATGGGAGTCTGCAGCCTGCAGAGACACCAGTGGGAGACAGTAGCCAGTTCTCTCCCCATGTCCCCCAGACAGCATTCTAAGGCTTCATCACGTGGCTGCTGAACTATGTCTGGTTAAACCGTGTAGCTATGTTGGGTGCATGCAGTTTTGACCGCTGGTTTGCACAGGCGTCAGAGTGTATGAAGGCATTTTGCTTCAAAAGGTGCTGTCATTCTGAACTCACTTGTTCCTTTGTTCATGCAGCCCTGTTTAAGAACCTGCTGCCCTCATGGAGCCTGGGGACCACTTGAGAGTTCTCAGTTGACTGGGGGAGGGCAGTCATGTCAGCACAACTTGGTTGAGCACAGTGCCAGGATGGAGAGCGTGAGGCTAAGGGAGGAGCTTAGGAGCCAGTAGGGCTGGCTAGAGCCTCTGTAGAAAGCCACAGTGGCTTTGCTGTGGGTCCCATTCCTCTCTCCCACCTGATCGGTAGGCCACAAGGTGCACCAGTTAACAGGAGAGTCCCAGGGGTGCTCTGCCATGTGGCTCCCAGCACGACAGAGCTGGGCCAGCCTTGCATGGCCCCACCTTGGCCCTGTCCTGAGGCTCTCCAGGACCTGTACGTGTCCCTTGTCAGGCTCTCTGGGGGACCATGCACATCATCTGGTGCTGTCCTTAGGGCTCTAGGCCATTTCCAAGCCCTTGAACCCTGGCTTCTATCTGCATGCCTGTGTTTTTAATACTAATTTTACTTTTGGATAGAGTGCTTGGTGATCTTGGGATAGGATCCAGGATCATAACCTTGCCTCTTCTTCAGGTCCTCACCCCCACCTTATTCCCGCAGTTTAGGGTCTCTTTGAAAAGCACTAGTTGAAATCAGGTATTTGGGAGTGAATGCAGTGTTGCTTATTGCAGAGCCTGGACGGGGGCTGGGTCTTGTGTGTATGGCTGTCATCGTGCTCCTGTGCTTTGTATGGAATCCACACCCTGGCTAGCCTGTCTCAGTGATGATCTCAGCAGAACTGCCACCTCAGTGTGAGCCCTGTGGGCTGGTCCCTAGTGGCTTCAAGCCCTTTTTGGTGGAGAGTACCTCTGAAAATTGAGACTGGCAGTTTCTCCCTGGGGGGAGTGATCCCAAAGTCCAGGTGAAGGGCTAAACAGACACCTTCTGACAAAGATTTTCTGTATGGTGTTATGTTTTATTTGAAGTGTAATGCATTTCTGGAGCACTAGTTTCAGTTTTATTCAAGTTTCCTATTTTATGATTCTCTACATAAACATACATGTGCATTTTATTTTAGAACTAAGTATATTTTTAAACAATCTTGGCTTTGTGGATCAGGTTTTGAAAACAGAATTTTTTTTTCTGTTCCAGACTCCTTTTAGTTTTGGCATGAATCATAGGACACCACCCTACCCCGCTGGGGATTATTGTCTTCTGTGCAGAAGTGAACGGAAAGACTCTTCATTCTTAGAGAGTGGAGTTAAGACTGCGAGCAAACTGGCCCTTTCCATGGCTCCCAAGGGCAACAGCGTGCTGCACCTGCCGCTGTGGGTGTGCCCAGACTGCCGGAGGACTGTGGAGAAGGAAGAGAGGCATGGCGGCCTTGACCAGCCGGTGAGTGGCTGCCGGGGAGCGGGCACGGCGCGCCTCCCTGTGGGCTGTGGGCTCACCGGCAGCAGAAGGGAAGGAACGCACCTGCTGCAGGGTGCTCTCTGCAGTGCTGTCTGGATTTCCCTCCTGGCCTCTGCTGGCCATGCCTGACAGAGTCAGCCAGCTGGCAGTCCACAGGGTGTTTTGGCTTTGTTAGTCTGGGCTCAGGATTTTGTGAGTGAAGCACTTTCCTGAGGAGCTAGCAAGCCTTTCATGTGTTTGGTTCTAGACAATTCCATGTGCTAGCAATGCCTGGAACTCTCTCCCAGATGCAGTTCTGTAGCTTGGCTTTCCTTCTCCCTTTTCTCCATTCCTTGGGTGAGCTTGGCTTAATAGAGGCTATCTGGAGGTCATTCAGCCTGCAGGAGAACCATACTCTTTACCTGACCTTTGACCTGGGAGGCTTCCACATCTGCCTGGATTCTAGGAATTGGCTGATGCCACTGCATAAGGCCCCACTTTTGAGCTGTTTCCTTTGATTTCTGCTGCAGGTAACTGTTTCAGCTTTTTCATCTGATCCCTTGCTGTAGGTGGCCAGTAACACATAGCACTTGCTGCCTTGTTTTCTAATCTGGGCTTGCTTTCCAGTTAGTCCCTGTGACAGTGTGAGAGTGCTTGGCTGCTGTGTGGATAGCTCTCCACCACCTCACCCATCAACCAGCACCAGTCCCTGCATCTCTCCTTCCTTTGCTGACAAACCCCTTCCTGCAGTCCCTGTTTCCTCGGACTTGCTTCCAACGTACCGTATATTTCACTGCTTATTTTGCCTTTTGGAGTACAGGCTCTGAGAAGGCAGCTGTTCTTGTGTACTTTCTGCCTAACATGCACAGGTACTCAAAATATTTGAGTTAATGACAAAGTGAATGGATGAACAGAGGAGTGAACCTAGAGGATGGAGAGAGCAGTTAGTTAGTCTGTGTTTTGGTCTCCTCAGACCTTGCTTTAATAATTTTTCACGTTTTCTGTGTTCATTTAACATATTTGGTTTTTTCTGTATTGTGTTTAATGGAAGGCTGTTTACTATTATTGACATGTTTGTTTTCTGTGCATTTCCATTTGGAATTCTTGTCTTTACACCAACTGAAGCTTTTTTTCTTTTTTTTCTTTTTGTTTTGTGTGTTATGTGTGTACTGGACTTCATTACTTCTGATTTCAGCCTTGCCTTGGTACTCGGTCTGCCTGTGTCCTTAGGCAGGCCCTTGTTCCCTTGGGGCTATATGCTGGAGACAGCCCTCTATCCAGCAGGCTTGTTCTTCTCACCCAGTGTGGCAGCCTGGGCTGCCACTGAGGTGCAGTGCTGGCCAGCATGCACCCATAGACACCTGTGGCCTTTGCGGGGTGAAAATTGGGGGCCTCGGGCCAGGCAAATGTGAGATCCTAGATTCGAATCCCGGTACCTAAAAAATAGAATAAAATAAAATAAAATTGGAGGCCTCTTAAGACAGCGATAAATAATTTACTTTCAGTATAAGTTCAATTTTCTTCATAAAACAAAACACTGACTGTGACTAGATTGCAGAATCTACATAGAACTCCCTTGCTCCCCCTGGTGGTCAGCCTCTTGTTATTATAGGCTTGACTTTTGTCCCCACAGCTCTGCTTTTTTAAGTGTCACATAAACAACAACTTCTTCCTCTCCTCCTCCTCCTCCTCTTCTTTTTCTTTTTTCTTCTTTTGGTGTGTATGTGTGTCTTTGAGACAGGATTTTGCTATGCAGTTCAGGATGGCCTTGAACTAACTTTGTAGCCTGGCCTTGAGCCCCACCCCCCATCCTCCTGCCTCAGCCTCCCCAGTGCCTGGATTGCAGATGTTCACCACCACACCCAGCCTCACTTAAACTTCTGTCACTTGACACAGTGCTCTTGAGAGTGATCCATGTTGTTGTTTGCATCAGTAGTTTGCTCCTTTTTATTGTTGAAAAAATTGTACAGGTAGAGCTGTGTGTGGTGAAGCACACCTACAGTGTTAGCATACTAGAGGGTTGGAGGCAGACTGTTAAGTTTCAGCTCAGCCTGGGCAATGTAGTGATTTAGTAAGACCCTGTTTCAAAGGAAAAAATTTAAAAAGGGCTGGAGGTGTAACTCAGTGGGAAGACCCAGATTCAACCTCTAGGACTGTTAAGAAAAAAAAAAAAAAAACAACCCAAAACAGTATAGATACAGAAGTTTACCCACTCTGCAGTTAACCCATGGCCCTTTGGGTTGTTTTCGGAATTGTGCTGTTTTGAAAAGAGCTGCTGTGAGTGCTTCTGAATGTGTCTTCCTGAGGGCATCCCTTTTACATGTCATTGCGTTGGTTTGCTGGAGTTTGCTAAGGCTTTGTGTCTGTGCGTGTGAAAGGTGACTATAGTCTTTTTGTCTCATGATGACCTTTAGGGCCTCATAAGACGAGGTGAGGTGTGTCCGTGTTCCTGTTCTTTCGCCTTCTGGGAGTATATGTAGAATTGGCATTGCTGTGTTTTCCTTAAGCTTCAGTCTTACTTTGTGCTCCTCTTGTATTGTCTGGTCCAGTGTTGCACAGTGCGTAGAGAGCGCCAGGTGGAGACTGTCACTGTGGTGTCTACATGGTAGGCTGAGCCAGTGCTTGGGCCAGCTCATCTCCAGTGGCATACACTGCAGCATGGTGCTGTTGTGGGCCTGGAACAGGCTGCCTGTCTATCTACTTCCTGCTTATGACTCCTGGGAAGGAGTGGGAATATCCCTGTGTTTGGGGTTTCCTGGGGTTAGACTCCCACTGTCACCATGCTTGCTTGTTCCTTTCTTCCTGCTGTATAGTCTCTTTCCACCTTCTTCCTCTGCCAGAGGTGAGTCCCTTTTCCTTAGGGCTTGTTGCACCGTGTCATACAGTTGATCTGCTCTTGGTGACCCCATGTTGGGGTTTTATAGATTGCCTGGCTCTTTCTGTCCCTAGGGTAGGAGCTCTGAGTGCACTCCCTGCTCCCACTGTGGGGAACTGGGACTGACCTGTTCTCTCTTCGGTGAACATCCTTTCACATGCAGCAGGAGGAGAGTGGAGGCTCCTCCCTGCTCACAGTTCGCATCCAGACTTCCTCAGAGACCTCTTCTGTAGCACTTCCCTTCCAGCTCATGTTCTGCACACTATCCTGCCCAGAAACCTAGACTTCATGTAAACTGTTCAGTTTGATCCTAATGGCAAGTGAACCCCAGACCTTTAGGACTTGATTGTCCTCTTTTTTATGTGTGTGAGGTTACTGGGAATCACACCCAGCAACCCTTTACCACTGAGCCACATCCCCAGCCCAGGTTCTTGGCATATTGTCCAGGCTGCCTGCAACTCATGATATTCCTGCCTCGGCCTCCTGAGTATCTGATGTGTATTACTGTGCCCAGCTCTGCTCTCTTCTTTTGCCTTGGTTCTCAAACACTGCCATACATGTCTGGAGGTGTATATTCTGGTCCACTTTCCCCAGTGGATAAGGTCTTCTGGGGTTTGTTTTGCTAAGTTCCATATTTTAGAAATTGTCAAAGCTAGCAGGACAGAGTTGCTTGTAGGGTGTCTTCAATTCCTGTCTTGTCTGTAGATAGGACTTTTTAAAAAAAAATTTCTTGTACTTGTGCTTTCTAAGTCAGATTTTTAAGGACTCTGTCATTTTGTCTTTTCAAAGAAACAGTTTTTAATTTCTAAAATATTACTTTTTTTACTTTGTTATTCTGTTTCATACACACATTAGAAAAAGCATGAGAACATGGAAGAGAACAGTGCAAAGCCCATTTCCTCTAGCACCTGCCTCGTCTCCTGCCCTCCCTGTCTTCTTCCCTCCCTGTCTCCCTCTCTGGGAGGGCAGTGTCCTGACCGATGGTGTTGATTGGAAGGGGTTGGGGCAGGTACCAGTGTCTTGAGCTGCATCGTTCTCTGGGTTTCCACTTAGAGGAAGGTGTGCCAGACTGCAGCCAGACAGCCTGCAGGGTTCCTACCCTAGGGTGTGCACAGCAGCGGTGGTGCTGCTCTTTGGGCCTCTTTTAAGAGTGCTGCTTAATGGGTCTGTGGCTCCTGAACCTCAGGTGCCAGCTTCGCTGTGAGTCAGGCTCCTTTTCTATGGTGAGCAGACTGTAGATGCCAGGGGATACTTGCTTTGCACTGTTGTCTTTTTGTCTCTGACTTTTTTTTAACAATCATGTGTCCCTGTAGCATTTCTGTTCTGATCCTGCGTGGAGCCTGCAGGAGCTTCAACTGCATTATCCCTGCCTGCTTTCCTCCCAGTGCTACTTGGTAGGGGGCTCATTGATCTGTTTTCTTTACAGTTAGTCTTCTGCTTTGGAACCCAGGACCTTTGCATTGAGCTACATTCCCCACCCTTCATTTATTTACTTGTTTGAGTCAGGGACTCATGAAGTTGTCCAGGTTGGGGTCAGCCTCTCAGAGTGCTGGGCTTGCAGGCGGATGCCATCGTACCTGGCTGTGGCTGAGCTCTTTTAAAGGCTTTTGTTCTGCATGTGTCTTTGTCCATCTTTCCTTACAAATATTCCCTTCTGAGATTGTGCTGGTGACCACCAAGTGAACTTCCTGACTCTGGCTGCCTGGGTCTTTTACTGGCCTGGGACCATCTGTGGGAGACACTCTTCTGAAGCATTGTGGCAAGTTGGCCAGTTCTTCTCCCTCCTCCTGCATCCTTTTGCTCCCCATCTTTGATAGTTGGTTTTAGGTATCCTTGTGCAATCAGCAGAGAGGTGGACTCTATTTGTTCTCCACTCAGTCTACTTAATGTTGAAATTAATTCTTGTCACTTCCTATGATTGATGATATATTTGAGTTGTTTCTGCTACCATATAGGTCAAAGATAAATCATTGCCCTCACCAGAGCCCTGGCCCTAGAGTCTGCCTTCCTGCTGAACTGTCTCTTACTTCTGCTAGTTACATCACTCAGGTATCTAAATCTAGTATTGTAGTTTGGCTTTTCTGGTGTTTTGAATTTTATAAAGTATAATCATACATATTCAGCATTATATCTGAGATTCATAAGTGATGTAGTTTATTTTCATTGTATATTGTCTACCTTATGAATATACTGCATTTTGGTTTGCAAAGTTTGCCTTTATGAGTTTTTTTGGTTAGAGCTCTCTAGAGGAGGACAGCTGATAGAAAAATCTATGTGTAATCATGCAAAGGGATTTATTAGGGAGGCTACAGGATGAGAGGCAGGCCTTGAATTCATGGCGATCCTCCTACCTCAGCCTCCCAAGTGCTGGGATTACAGGCATGCACTGCCATGCCCAGCCATACCCATGTTTATAGCAGCACGACTCAGAATAACTAAGTCTTGGGAGCAGCCTATAGGCCCACCAATAGATGGCTGGATAAAGAAAATGTGAGATAGGTAGATAGATGCGTGGATGTGCGGTGAAGTACTACTTAGCTATAACGAATAGATTTGAGTCATTTGTAGGAAAGTAGATGCCCCTTGAGAACATAATGCTGAGTGAAATAAGTCAGATGAAATAAAAGATAGCAAAACAGGGAGATAAGAGTTTATGGAGATGGGGAGAGAAAGTGGAAAGGGAGAAGGGGAAGTAAAAATGACGAAGATGTAATGTGTATATGCACCAGTCCCCCAAGATGAATGTGATTATTATGTATTGCAAACATGTACTAATCAAGAGACTAAGTGAACTACAAGTACAGTAGTTCAACATTATATTACATAGAAAACAAAGACACCTGTTTAATGCATGTGTATATGTATAAGTACAAGCTTATTAACAAAATAGGGAAGAAGCATTCACGACAATTAGAACCCTCATCGCTGTAATTGGCCATGTGGTCATAGCTGGTAATTATAACTGCCTTCTTTGTTATCCATTCTGTATTTCCTTGGCCCTTGGCAAGTAGCACCTCAGTGGGACTTGGTTCTAGATGGGTGATGCATGCCTTTATCCCTGAAGGTTCTGGGCCAGGTGTCATCATCCTACCTGGACTGGGTTCTTGTGGGTCTGGTAGTATGAGGAGATACCCTAAGGTGTCTCCTGCACTCCAGAAACACCCTCTCTTATCTCCATTGTGGAGTATCAGAGCAGTTTACCTGCGGTAATCTGGATCAGGTTGTTCTCCATCCCCTGACCCTCACTGCAACTCCTTTTTTAGCCTGTTGAGTCAGAGGCATGAGGAGCCCAAAATGGTGACAGGGAGCTCTTTGCATCAGTTCAGTGGGATCGTTGTGCCTCCTGGTAGAAGCATTCTGTCCTCTGAAACTAAGACTTCTGGGGCAATAGGGCATAAGGTTGTGGGAACAGGAAGCAAAAATTTTGCTAGTGGGTCACTAGGGGTCATGGGGAGTGATACTATTCCCATTTTTTCTCCTTTATTCCTGGGCCCATGAAGCTTGGCTAAATCTAGACTTTGTAGTTTGGCTTTCCCAATGTTATGAATTTTGGGGCTGGGGATTTAGCTCAGCGGCAAAAGCGCTTGCCTGGCAAGCGCAAGGTCGTGAGTTCGGTTCCTGGTACCGGAGAAAAACCAAAAAAAAAAAAAAAAAAAAAGACCCTGTCCCAATGTTATGAATTTTATAAAGATATAGTCGTAATCTGAGCAACTACTTTGAAGATAAATAATAAGTAATACAACAACCATTGTTGATTTTCTATCAACTTGTTTTGAAATTCTGTATCATTTTTATAATTTTTTTTGTCTTTGTTTTTATTTTGTTTTTGTTCTTTTCTCTTTAAAATAAAAAGATACCATGCAGTATGCAACATATTTGAGGTTCATAAGTGATGTTTCTTCATTTTCATTGCTGTGTGCTCTTCACCTTCATGAATATACTGTGTTGTAGTTTCTAGATTTAATCATTCCTGAGTGATTCTTTTTATAAATGGAGGGAAGGAGTTGCTGAGTCATGGAGGTTTATGTCATTAACCAGTTTCCTCTTAAGATCAGTAGCACTTTTTTAAAATGAAAACCTAACTTCCCAAACAAAAATTAGTAATTAGAGTGTTTTGTATTTTTTGCAAATCTCTTTAATGTCCAGTAATAAAAGAAAGTTGGATTTTCTCTTGTGTGCTTCTGTGTTCAATCTCTTGTGATAGGTTGTTTTGATTGAAGTTTATTTTAAAAAATGGGTTTTTAAACTAATTGTAAGAAGTGAGTTTCTTAATGCTTTGTTGCAATGTGGACTCTAAAATCTGGTCAGTGACTTTTTCTTACTGCTCCATTGGTTTGTCCTGCCCTCTGAATGGATCTCTAACCCATGCCTGGTTTTGTGACAGCATTTGTTGGTCATTCACAAAATAATGGTTTACCAGGTTGGGCAGACCTTCCTGATGCAGATATTCTTAGCTAGATTATTACTGATGTATAAAAAGCTGGTGAAGCCAGGCTTTGTGGCACAGTCCTGTAATCCTAACACTTGAGAGAGTGAGGCAGGAGGATTTCGAATTTGAGGTCAGCCTTGGCTACATAGTGATTTGCAAACCAAGCTGGTCTATATAGAGAGACCCTGTCTCAAAAAGTAAAATTTTCTTAAAAAGAGAAAAAAAGTTATTGATGATTTAATGTATCCTGCTGTTTTGCTGAATTTATTAACTCTCAAAGTCTTTTGCTGGAGTCTCTAGGGCTGTTTGTGTCATTGACAGCTTTTTTTGGTACCGGGAATTGAACTCCGGACCTTGCGCTTGCCAGGCAGGTGCTTGTGCCACTGAGCTATTTCCCCAGCCCCATTGACAGCTCTTAAAAGAGGTTTGTCTTGATTGCACAGGGGTCTTCTAAAAGAGGATCATACTGTCTGCAAATAAGGGTGATTTGACTACTTTTCCTATTTGCGGCCTTTTTCTTTCTTTCTCTTGCCTAATTGGTCTGCCCAATATTTCAAGTACTGTACTCAGTAGGAGTGGTCAAACTGAACATTCTAGTTTCATTCCTGACTTTATTTATTTATTTAGCCTTTTTGAGACAGGGTTTCACTATGCAGTTCAGGCTGGCCTTGAACTCACTTTGTAGCCCAGGTGGACCTTGAACTCACAGCAGTCCTCCTGCCTCAGCCTCCGGAGTGCTGGGATTACAGGTGGGCGCCCCCACGCCCGGCCACTCCTGATTTTAGAGGAAGTGCTTTTCCTGTTTTCCTCATTTAGTTTGTGTGGAAATGCTCAGAGTTTATGATTGGCCACAAACAGTATCAGTTGTTTCCTTTGAAGTGGCAGGCTCATTTTGTCCAGTTCTGGAGTACCCAAGTGCAGATCCCCATGGTGTGTTGTCATTATTTGAGGAAAAGTGGGAAGGAGGCTGGAAGGAGGCTCTGTCTGCGGCAGCGCTTTCCTCCAGGCTGCCCTCCTTGGAAATGCATGCTATGGAAACAAGCACTCCAGGCTGCTTGCTAGGGGAGACAGGGAGACAGATCTAGGGGTTGAAATTTAATACAGATAGTGATTTTACTGTTCCAAGGATATCTTAGTGGGAACTGGCATTTTTACTTCAATTCTGTGCGTGTGACTGTCGAGAACACAGAAGCCCCTGGCACTTTGCCCCCTGTTGCCCTTGCTTCGGCCACTGGCTAGGATCATCAGCTGGGGTCACCGGGCACTGCCTCTGCATGAGCAGCAGCATGAGAACACAGAGGAAACTGTTGATCGCGGAGCTACCAAGGGTGAGGCATCGAGAGCCCTTGAAAAACACTGAGAACCACTGGTTGGGTTGTCTCATTCCTGCTGATTAGTGGGATTTCTCTATAGATTATCTCAAAACATTTTACCTTGTTACTGCTTGCTTTAGTCCTGTTCGTCAGTCTTTTATTTTATCACAGGTCATAAACATTTTTATTATGAATTTTTTTCTATCAGCACTGCCCAAAGAATGTAATATGAACCATAAATGCAAGCCACATAAGTAATTTCAGAATTCTTATTTTTAAAAAATTTTTTATTATTTTTTTTGTGCAGTACCAGGCCTTGAACTCAGGACCTCACGCTTGCCAGGCAGGCGCTGTGCCACTGAGCTATATCTCCGGCCCCAGTAATTTCAGAATTTTTAGCAGTCACATGTCAAAAACTAAAATGATACAGGTGATGCTGTACCTTCAGCAGACCCAGACTATCTTAGCAACATGTAACCAATGCAAAAAAAATTAGTATTTTTTTCATTTTATATTTTATTCAAAATCCTGTGTGTATTTTGCCTATACCACTTTAGAGTAATCACATTTTAGGGGCTTGGTAGTTAGGTATGTAGTTCTCCCCCCCCCCCCAAGCCCCGTTCTGGGAATTGAACCCAAGACCCTGCACTTGCCAGATGTGCAGCCTGGGCAGCACATCTCAGAAACAAAAAAGAGCAAAATAAGAAATGAAGCTTTGTCCTCTTCAAAAATGTCTTGACTGCCAGATGTGGTGGTACACACCTGTCATCCGAGCACTTGGGAGGCAGGGGCAGGAGGATCACTGCTAGTTTGAAGCCAGTCTGGGGTACACCATGAGTTCAAAGACAGCCTGAACTACGTAGTGAGAGCCTGTCTCCAAAACAAATCAAAATTTTAAAAAAACGCTCTGGATTAGTTTTGGCTCTTTATATTTCTACATAAATTGAAGATTATCTGGTCAATTTCTGTTAAAAAATACCTGTTGAATTCTGCCTAGGAATTGTGTGACCTCTGTCAGTGGGAGGAAAATTAACAACTTTTTAATAGTGAGTCTTTGAATCCAGGACTGTAAAATTTTTACCCCATTGACTAATGTTTGGTATTTTTCTGTTACTGTTTTTGTGTGGGGAGTACTGGGGTTTGAACCCAGGACCTTGGCCCTGAGATGTGACCCTCTGGCCCCTTAATTTTGAACTCCCTAAGTTGCTAAATTGCCTGGGTTAGGCTCAAACTTGTGCTTTCCAGCCTCAGCCTCCCAGAATGCTGGGATGACAGGTGTGTGCTAACCTCACCGGATTTACTCATTTTTATGTATATATGTAGTACTGGGGCTTATTGTACCTTTTTTCAAAAACATACTCCTGCAGGTGTTTTATTTTTAAAAAGTTACTTGTTTATTTCTTTATTTAGTGGTACTTTACTTATTTTGAGGGTTGGACCTGGGCTTTCCTCCTAAGCTATGTCCCAAGCCCTTTTTACCTTGAGACAGAGTCCTGCTCAGTTGCTGAGTTACTCCAGGCTTGGCTTGAGCTTGTGACCCTCCTGCCTCAACATTTTATACATTTTTTGATACTACCTTAAATATTACCCTTTATATATTTTTTTTCCTCTAATGTTCCCTTTTTCATTTGTGAGTTGGACATTTCAGAAGCCCTACTTCTAAGAGGTGGACAGGACTTTCACCTTGTTTGTCTCAGTATTGCACTTCCCAGTTTAAGAGCCGCAGTTTAGTGTGTGGCCCGTTGTGTTACATCCCTGATGTGGCTGGACTGCACACTCATCTTTCAGTAACTCCACATGGATGATTTCTGTCTAGTTTCTCAGCTTTGGGCACTGGCACACCTGTCCAGGGCAGTGGGCAGAGAGAAATGCAGAGCAAGGAGGACCCTTGAGGCCTGAGAGATAAAGTTGTCCAGGCATAGTGGACAGTGTGTGCCTATGTCCCAGCTATTTGGGAGGCTGAGGCAGAAGAGTCAGTTGAGCCTAAGATTTTGAGACCAGCCTGGGCAGCACATCTCAGAAACACAAAAGAGCAAAATAAGAAATGAAGATGACTGATAATAGACTACAGAGATGTGGGAGAAGAACAAGGGACCTTGATACCTGGAAGTAGGAGAAAGCAAGTAGCTAGAGAGGCATTCAGGTAGGAGCTGGTGGTTTGGGATTTGACTTGCTGCTGCGGCAGTGGCTGCTTTGTTACTATTCCTGCACCACAGAAGACTGGACATGCCTGGGTCAGACTGAGGGCCCAAGTCTTCCTGACACATTGGCAGCCTAGGTATCCCGTGCTAACGTTGACTCCCTGTCCTGTGACTGTGACTTGGGCTCCTCATACCTTGAGCTTGTGCCACACCTTGGGAACTCCGAGCCATGACTGCGAGCATGGAGCAAGTGTGCTCTTTGTCTTCAGGGATCAGTTCTCCACTTGAGAGCACGGCCTGGCCCTCAGCCTTGGCCTGGTCTTGCAGCCTCAGCTGACTCCACAGGACATGGAGGAGCACACGAGGCATGAGGTAGTGAAGGCCTCTCCCAGCTGGCCCCCAGTGGATCATAAAATAAGTCATCAAGTCAGGTGTGGTGGGCACATATATCATCCCAGCACTCTGGGAGGCAGAAGCAGAAAGATCACAGGTTCCAGCTCAGCCCAGGCAACTTAGCAAGACCCGGTCTCAGAATAAAAAATAGAAGATGCACTGCAGATGTAGCTCAGCACAAGGGCCATGAGTTCAGCCCCAGTACCCTCCCCCCAAGAAAAGGCATCAAGAAAAGACATGACTGATGCCAGAGAGGTGGTGGTGGGTCTTGGCTGGGTTGACCTTGGTGGAAGGGTGTGGAGACTAAGCTGGTAGTGAGGGTGCTGAGTAGGTCAGGTATATCCAGAATGTCCAGAGAGGCAGTGACATTGGACAGGGAGGGGTGCACTGATGGGGAAGGGAAGCTGGTGTTGGGATAGGTCCCCCCTCTTCCTGCTGACCATGGGTACTCGAGGTGTACTCTGCATCCATGTGGCTGTGTGTAGGTGTGTGTTACTGTAGAGCCAGTGCAAGATGAAAGGGCGACAGCATCAACCTAGTGTAAGAATCAGGCCATCCCTGACTGCCTGTGTCCCCATTTAATCCTCCCTTTTCCCCATCCTCTACCTCCCCTTCTGAATAGCGCTGTCCTCGATTCTATATCCATCATCATTCTTTTATTTTTAAAATGCCTTAAACATTTGATTACCTATGTGTGTATCTTTAATAATCCGAATTTATGTATTTCTAAAATGGTATGTGTTGATGATGTCTTCTGTGCCTTGCTCTGAGTAGCTGTGGTTTCATTTTCACTAATAAAATTCCCATAACAACTCACCTGTCCTTGTGTACATAACCATGTCACACTGTGTCAGTAACTTTGCTGAAGGATGCAGAATTGTTTCCCCTTTTTACAGTCATAAACAGCAGTGTAATGGACATTTATATTTCTGTCCACTGGCACTTATGTGGCAGAGTCTTGTTAAGGGGTTTCACTTTGGAGGGGCATCACTGGCTTATATGGTATTTGAGATGTTTAATTGTGTGAGATAAGACTGATCTTCCCAGTGATTCGCACCGCTGTGTTGTACTCTGGTTCTCTGTGTCCTTGCCCTCACTCGGCACTGGGTGGGCAGAGTCTGACTTTGGGGTGGGAGGGAATAAGGACCTGGTGATGGCCTGGGGTCTCACTTGGGTAGGAGACTGCGGCTGCGTGCTCTAAAGGAACTGAGGTCAGATCTGGAGACAGGGCTTCACTTGTAAGTAGGACAGGTGGTGGGGATTGGAGAAGTTGAGAACATTTCTGTCAGAACTCCTCTTATAAACTTACCTTTCGTAAAACTGTTGTTTTTGGGGGGGCAGGTACTGGGGATTGAACTCAGGACCTTGTGCTTGCCAGGCAGGCACTTATGCCACTGAGCTATCTCCCCAACCCGTAAAATTATTTTTGACAGCCAGAGTAGATTCAGCAAAACTGGGAAGGACAGGAGAGTGGGGACAATTTCCCAGGAGAGCAGGCGCCCCTGCGGCAACTGGGCTGGTGGCCCTGACTGGGTTGCTATGGAAGGCAGGACCTCTTCCTCTCTTTCTCCTTGCACAGGTTCAGGCAAGGACAGATCTCCAGGGGTTCACTCAGCAACATGGGTGGCCACCAGTCCTGATCTGCTGTCCGTGCACCCTGACTGCGGCCTTTGCCTGGGCTCCTCCTTGCCCAGTTCAGGCATCTATCCAGACCTGCCTCAGAGCAGGCACCTAGACATGGTAGTCAGATGAAGGGACAAGCCTACCACTGATTTAGGTCCAACCATAATGTTGGGAGGGAGAGTATGGGTGTACTTTCAAGGGTCTGAGTTAAAGGCCAGCCTGAACTACATGTAAGACCCTGTCTCAAAAAAAGAAAAAGAGGGGCTGAGGATTTAGCTCAGCGGCACAGCGCCTGCCTGGCAAATGCAAGGTCATGAGTTTGATTCCCGGTACTAGGAAAAAAAGGAAAAAAAAAAAGCTGGGTGTGGTGGCGCATGCCTGTAATCCCAGCACTCAGAAGGCTGAAGGAGGAGGATTGTGAGTTTGAGCTACAAAGGATTGTAAGTTCCAGCCTAGGCTACAAACTGAGTTCAAGACCAGCCTGGTCTGCAGAGTGAGACCCTGTCCCCCAACGCCCCCCCCCCAAAAAAAAAGAATTATTTTTTTGTCTTTCTTTCTTTTTTTTTTTTTTTTTTTTTGGTTTTTCTCCGGTACCGGGAACCGAACTCACGACCTTGCGCATGCCAGGCAGGCGCTTTTGCCGCTGAGCTAAATCCCCAGCCCCCATTTTTTTTTTTTTTGTCTTTCAAGAGCCTGTATAGCACACGTGTGTCCTGCCCCAAGGAAGGCTACTTGAAAATCAATTTTTAGAATTTCTCTTTTCAGGCTGACTGTTTAAAGTCTCTAATTTGATTGTGAACATTAGCAGTTGTGTCTGTACTCATCTGTCATTAAAGTGTGACTCCCGGGGCTGGACATACAGCTCAGAGGTCTAGTGGCAGAGTGCTTTCTCAGCATGGTTAAGGCCCTGGGTTCCATCTCCAGCCTGGGGTTGGGTGGGGATGGGGGGCAGGCAGCGGTAATGAAAAGAGATAAGAGAGCAGCACCTACATTGTACACTTTGGAGCTAGGCTTTGCTGTGGTTCCCATCCCAGCAGGCCTCTAACTCATGATTCTCCTGCCTCAGCCTCCCACATGCTGGGGTTGCAGGCGTGCCCCAGCACACTCAGTTACATACTGCAGTGTTAAGGGTATGACTAACTTGCTAACAAA
Organism: Chinchilla lanigera; assembly: GCF_000276665.1. NCBI lineage: Eukaryota > Metazoa > Chordata > Mammalia > Rodentia > Chinchillidae > Chinchilla > Chinchilla lanigera. The sequence continues at coordinate 1,603,064 of NW_004955514.1, forward strand.
CTGCTATCCTGCTTTCCAAAGGGCTTATACTATTTTGCAGCCATGTATGAGAGTTCCAGTTGATGCCAAGTGCTTAATTATAGCCATTCTTGTGGTTTATAGTTATCTCACCATGATTCTAATTTGCCTTTTTAAGTGACTGTTGTTGACCATCTTTTTATGTTCTTTCCATTTGTATCTGTTTGGGAAAATGGCTGTTTAAATCTGCCTATTTTTAATGAGATTCATCATCTTACTATTATTATTATTATTATTGAGAGGTCTTTTATATATCCTGCAAACCATCTATCAAATATGTTTCACAAATATTTTCTTCTAGTGTATAGTTGCCCTTTTTTTATTTTAAAGAGAGTGGTAAAAGAAAAAAAAAGCAGTAGCAGCATACCAACATCATAAACACAAACAAAACAAAGCAAGCACATTAAAATTGATACACGGTTTCAAAATAAAATGATGGGAATTAACAGTGGTTGTTATATTACATATTGTTATCTTCAGCTACGTTGCTCAGATTACCAGATGTGAGAATGGAAGATTGTTCAAACCATTAAAGAGAATAAGAAAGTAATTATTAGATAAAAATTAGAGATAATACAATTTTCACTAGACAGGATGGTAGGAATTCACCATGGTTGTTCTAGCTTACTTTTTTCATTCTGTAACACTGCTGTGTGTGTGTGTGTGTGTGTGTGTGTGTGTGTGTGTGTGTTGCTGGGGGTGGAACCCAGGGAATCACGCATGACATCCAAGTGCTCCACTGTTGAGCTGCACTTCCCAACCTATAACACTGTCTCTTGCTTTTCTGAGACAGGGTCTCACTATGTAGCCCAGACTGACCTCAGTCTCACGATCTTTTTGCCTCAGCACCCCCAGAGCTGGGATTTATAGATGTGTACTAGTGTTCCACCAACACTTTGTTTTGAAGAGTAATGGTTTTAATGTTGAATCATTCCAACTTAATTGACCTTTAAATGATTTGTGCTTTTTGTGTTCTATTTTAAAAGCCTTTTATACTTACAGTGATAGGCTTTTTTTCCCTTTGTTTACAACAGTTTTAGCTTATACTTTCAGGTCTATGACCTGTTACTTGAGTGAAGCTTTGTTTGATTTTTTTGTTCTTTTTTTTTTTTTTGGTTTTTGGTTTTTCTCCGGTACCGGGAACCGGACTCATGACCTTGCGCTTGCCAGGCAGGCGCTTTGCCGCTGAGCTAAATCCCCAGCCCCCGAGTGAAGCTTTGTATCTGTTGTAGAGTGAGGGGCAGGGCCATGTGGATACCCAGTTGTTCCAGAGCCGCTTCTTGGAAAGACAGTTTTACCTTGTTGAATGCCTTTGGCAGCTGTGTAACAGGTAATTCATGTGTGTGGCTGTTTCTGGACTTGGAATTCCACTTTCTATATATACCTGTCCTCTGCTACTGCCATACTTCCTTTTTTGTTGTTGTTGTTGTTTTGGATTTTTCTGGCTTTTTTGTGCTTTTCTTTGAGTCTGGGTCTCGTTATGCAGTTCAAGTTGGCCTTGAGCTCATTTTGTAGCCCAGCCTGGTCTCAAACTCACAACGATCCTCCTGTCTCAGCCTCCCGAGTGCTAGGATTACAGGCGTGCGCCACCATGCCTGGCCTACCATACTTCCTGATTCATGAAGGTTTTTACAATAAGCCATGGATGTTCTACAACTTTGTTCTTTTTCAGAAGTGTTTTAAATATTCTAGATCCTTTTTGCCTTTCCATGTAAAGTTTAGAATCAGTTTGTCAGTTTTTACAGAAACGCTGATGGGATTTGAATTGATATTGTGCTAAATGTAAAGGTTAATTTGGGAGAGAATTGACATCTTAACACTATTGAGTATTTTAGTCCATAAACATAACAGAGTATGACTCTTCATTTATTAAAATCATCTAAGTTTATTCTCTTTTTTTTCTAAGTTTATTCTCAGCATCATTTTATAGTCTTAATTTCTAAACCTTACCTATACATTATAGTATTAAATTTTTCAAAATTATTTAATTTTTTTTGCTATTTTAAATGTGCTTGTAAAAAGTTTTGTATCCAGTTGTTTATTGCTAGGATATAGAAATGAAGTGTTTTTATTGACCTTGCACACTTTAAAAATTCATTTTTTCTAGTACTCTTTTGATAGACTCATTAGGATTTTCTTGTGAAGTTAGATGGTCATGTTGTCTGTAGGTAATGTGTCTCTTCCTTTCAGGGACGTATTTGTCTTGTTTTGTCCCGTTGTGTGGGGCTCTCGTGTGAGGGTGACCGGGACTGGTGTGAGTGAGTGTCCTCTGGTTGCTGACTGTAGAAGCTTTTAGTCTTTTACCACTGTGCACCATGGGAGCTGCAGGGTTTTGAGGGTTAGATTGAAGTTTACTTCTATTTTAGTTTGCTAAGTTATCATACTGAATTTTGCCAAATTTTCATTGTACATCTCTTGAGATAATCACAGAGTTGTTTTCATCAACACAGTAAATTATGGCAATTTTTGAAATGTTGAACAAACTTTACATTCCTCAGATAACCCATAGTTGTCCTGATATATTATCCTTTTTTTTAGGGTACTGGGAATTGAACTCAGGACCTCACGCTTTCCAGGCAGGCGCTGTTCCACTGAGCTAAATCTCCAGCCCCTATTATCCTTTTTTTTTTTTAAAATTTATAAATTACTGGATTGGATTTGCTGATGTTTGTTAAGGATTATTATGTCTGTATTTATGAAGAGTGTTAGTCTGTAAATTTCTTGTTTTCTGTTGTCTTTTTTTAAGGTTTTGGTTTTTAGAGACAGGGTCTCACTGTATAGTTCAGGCTGGCCTTGATTAATAAGCTCAGTAGTCTCCTTCTACTTGTCAGCTTTCTTGGACGCCATACATTAGGGAGACTGTATGATATCTGTCTGAGTCGGGCTCATCTTGCTCAACACGATGCTCTCTAGATGCATGCATTTTCTTGCAAGTGACAGAATTTTCGTTCCTTCTTATGGCTGAATAATACTGCATTGTGTATGTGTACCACATTTTCTTTATCCATTCATCTGCTGATGGGCACCTAGGCTGGCTCTGTACTATGGCAATGGTTTATTGTCCTACACTAAACATGGGTATGCAGGTCCCTACAGTATGCTGACTTTGTTTTGGGTATATATCAAGGAGTGGTATAGCTGGATCAAATGGTAGCTCTACTTCTAGTTTTTGGGGAACCTCCTAACTGATTTCCATAGGTTGTGCTGACTTATACAATCCCATAAACTGTGTAGAAGCCTGTGTCGTCGTCGTGCCCCTCCCCTTGCCATTCCTCACCGGCATTTATTGTTTTTTGTGTCTTTGTCGCTAGCCATTCTGATGGGTGGCAGGATGGAGTCTCAGTGTAATTTTGATTTGCATTTCCCTAATTGTTGAGTATGTTTAACATGTTTTTGTACACTTACTGGACATTTGTACTTCAGTTCACTTGGCCATTTATTGATTGGGCTCTTGATTTTTTGATGTTAAGGTTTTTGAGTTCTTTATATATTGTAGATATTAATCCTCTGTCAGAAAAATAGGTGCCAAGGAGTTCCTCCCATCCTGTAGGTTGTCTCTTCACTTGGTTGGTTGTTTCTCTGATGTGCTAATTGTCTTTTCAAAAGGCTTTATTAGTATAGCCTTTGACCCACGTCTTTGTCCTGTATGGTGGTCTTTGTTCCTTTGTGCAGAGCCACACTTTCACCTGGTGGTGGTTTCTGTCTGACTCAGCTGTCTTAACATTGCAGTGCATGGGAGCATCTTTGTCTGCACACTGTGTTGTTGCCTTCATTTTAGAAAGAGTTTCTTTCTGAGATTCCAGCTTGTTGGCCATGTCCCTCCTTCTTGATTGGAAACATGCTTCCACCCTTACTTTTGCTCCTGTGGTGAAGATGTCTCTTCCCCTGCTTCTGAGATTGTGCTTTATCACTGGCTTCCAGCAGCTGACTGTGTGCCATGCTGTGGTGTGGTTTTCATTCACTGTGCTTGAGATTCATTGGAGTTATTGGATGTGTAAATTTAGTATCATCAAATTTGTAGAAATTTCATTTCTTTATTTAGCCCCCTCTTTTAGTTCTGGGAGTCCATAACCTATACGGCATATATCTTGATTTTTGTGTCACAAGCTTTGTTCACTTTTTAATTTCTCTCTGTGCTTCATTTTGAATTATTTTTATTTTTATTTTCTGTCTTCAGGCTTATCAATACTTTGCTCTCATCTGCTTTTTTTTTTTTTTTTTTTTTTTAAGACGGTCTCACTGTGCAGCTCACGGTGGCCTTGAACTCACTGTGTAGCCCAGGCTGGCTTTGAACTCATGGTAATCCTCTTGTCTCAGCCTCCCAAGTGCTGGGATTACAGGTGTGCGCCACCACGCCTGGCTTGCCCTTTATTTATTTATTTTTAAAAAATAATACATTGTTTTCCATTTCCATTTTCTTCTTTTTCACATCTCATTTCTTTCCTTGTCATGCTTACTTTTTAAAAATATTTTCTTGAACATATGGAGTGTATTTTTAATTGCCAGGTTTTAGATGCTTGACTGCTGATTGTGTCTTCTCTGTACTTTGGGTTCTGCTTCTGTTGATTGACTTTTCTCCCATGTTTCAGGTCATAATTTATATTTTGGGTTTTGTTATTAGATGCTGGACATTGTGAATTTTATGGTGAATGCTAGATCTGTATTTTAAATTTTGTCTGACTTGGACAAAGGATGTGTGCAATATGATTTGTATAAGATGAGTGCTGTCAAGTGCCACTGTTATCCTGTGCCTAATTCTAAGACTTGCCTCCATCTCTTGTCACTGGGAAACGTCACTTTCGCAGTTCTTGGCTGCTCTTCGGAGTGCCGTGTGTGTGAGCCGTCATTGTAGGTACTGGTGTACGTGGTGAGCAGAGGAAGAATTTCCTGCCTGCATGGGACTTGTGTTGCAGTGTTGAAGACAGATTTAAAAGCCGGAAAGCAAGAAGAAGCAGGATTTCAGATAGCATTTTGTGCTAGAAGAGCTTAAGGTGGTTGGTTGCTTTGTCAAGCAGAGTTTGGCCAGCAGATAGGTGCATCACACCTGCAATTAAACTGGGACTTTTTTTTTTTTTTTTTTTTTTGAGGTCCTGGGGCTCAAACCCAGGGCCTCACACTCACACATTCTAGGCAAGCACTCTACTACTGAGCTACATCTCCAACCCTTTTATTTTTATTTATTTATTTTATTTTGGTACCGGGAATCAAACTCAGGACCTTGCGCTTGCCAGGCAGGCACTTTTGCCGCTGAGCTAAATCCCCGGCCCTCCAGCCCTTTTATAAAAATTCAGTTTTATTTATCTCACTAAACTGCCCAGGCTGCCCTCTCACTTGGGATACTCCTATCTTGGCCTCTCCAGGAGCTGGAATTACACTTGTGTGCCACCGTGTCCCAGTCTGGCTCATCTTAACCTAATGAAACTGTAACTTGTGACAGGGCTCAGCCCCCCAGATCTGTGAAGGGAATGCTAAAGAACACAGTCCCTTTGGCGTGGCTGCAAGCTATGCAGAGGGTGTGATCAGGACCCCAGGGCCCCTGGATTGCTGCAGGCCAGGTTAGGTGCTGGCTGCTCGATGGCGAGTCCATGCTGCCCAGTCCCTACTGGGAGGACAGAGGCCCTCAGTGGCTGGAGCTGGGCAGACCCAATTCCTCAGTGTCCTTCTAGTGCTCTCTGCCTCCCGCCAGCAGAGGAGAAACATGTCCCTTCATCATAGAGTATGGTCGTCATGGGTGTGGGGTCAAGAGGAAAAGAAAATCGGTAACTGACTCCACCATCCTCCCTGAGTGGGGGCTGTTTCTGCTCAGGCATCACTGCTGGAGCTCTCCTTCTTCCCGTGTGTCAGAAACTGTCCAGAGATGAGTGGATGAGTGCTCTGGGCAAGGGGAGCAAATGGCAGGGATATAAACACAACGCTGTGCTCCAGTCAGCCTTGGAGACTCGATGGGAAGCGCAGGGTTTAGTTAGAAATTGTGTGAGGAGGGCAGATTTCATGCACAGGAGCCTGATGAGCTCACTCTGACTGCTTGGGAGTGGGTCGCAAGTGGGTGGCGTGGGAATAGGGCTCCACAAGAGGCCGAGTGTTTGCCAGAAGAGAGGTGCTGGGCTAGAAGGGGACATTGGGAGGGCTGGAGGAGCTGACCCCACAGCCTTTCAGTCACTTGGTGTTGGAATTGTCTCATTTTCAGGTGTTCAAGTCCAGTCCGCATAAAAACTTGACTGTCACAGCTATTCGAACACCTTCTTGAGGTGTAGGAAGTAATGTCTCAAATTGCCAGGATGCAGGGTGCTCTGGGGTGTGGAGAAGGGCTCTGGAAAGGAGGAGTTGCTGCCCTGTCTGTGGTTCTGTTGGGCTGACTGGGGCCTATGGTGGTCGCACATTGTTGACCTTACCTGCAAAGGCTGTGTCTGGGCTGCTGTGACAGAGTCCCAAAGCCGAGCAGGTTATAGCAGCAAGTGGAGGCCACTGTGGTCCTGGTGTGTAGCTGGCCCCTCCTGGCCCATTCCGGGTGGGCTGTTCCACCGCAGCACAGCTCCTGGCCTCCCATGTGCTGTCTGCTGGGTAGCTTTCAGCCCTACTGCCCCAGAGGCCTCAAGTGTCAAGTCAGTGTGCATGCCAGTCGGCTGTGAGAGGTCCTGGGCTGGGTTTCCGCAGTAGACGGGGTGGTGCTGCAGGTAACGTGTGCACAGCCCAGGCGGGAAGCGGGGGAGATCATGCAGTCCTGTGGACACAAGTGAGGTCCCTTTGGAAGCTTGTCCCATGGCTGCACTTCTCATGCTGTCAGCTGTCAGGGGTGGGGTCAGAGCTGGCTGCCCCCGGGAGGGGTATATTCCCCAGCACCCAGCTCTACGTAACTCGTCGTTCTCAGGCCCCGTCACTTGGGGACCAGGGCCGGGCTCTCTGCGTGACTGGGAGGAGGCAGGTGGGTGGCCTGGGTTGTGTCTGTTCTCTGCAGCAGTGCTTGCACACCCTTTCTGTCCTGGGGTGTGGGCAGCATCACTGGCTGACTCTGCTGCTTCCATGCATCCTTGTCCAAGGAGTTTTTCCCACATGGCTTTCTCCAGTCACAGTGAGGAGCGTGGATTGTTGGGCCCCCAGAACAAAGAGGTGTTACCCTCAGCTGCTGGAACCTGGGCTCAGAGTGGCTGCAGGCTTTCACTCTGCCACCTGCAGATATGTGTGCTTCACCTTCCAGAGGTGGCTACTGGAATGGTTGTCACATGTGCCGATTAAAGAACAAAAGAAATACATTGAACGTCATCCTGTGATTATGTTGTAAACCATGGGAAGGTTTAAAAAACGCACTGGTTCTAAATAAATGTTTTTATTTTAAAGAGAAAAAAAACCAAAATTTCAAAACAGTAGGAGGATAACAATGCTTAATACATTGCATATTGTTATCTTTAAATTAGTTACTCAGAGTATGGTGCCAATTATTTTATTTTCAGTGTCTTAAGTTTTAATTTTTTTCTAAAAAGCATTTTCTGAACAGTTAATACAAAATTGATGCGATGAACATTTGGGTTTAACTGGTCTGTTACATTCTGTTTTTAAAAGCAGGGCCAAGATTTCCTTCTTCACTCGCCACTTGGGGGCACCCAGCCTGATACCAGCAGCACTGGGAGGTTGCCTCTGGGTGCACAGACGCTGCCCTCCACAGGGCTGAGCCCCGCACCCTCGGATGCCCCCTGCTCATGTGAGGCCTGCAGTGAGCGCAGGTATGTGCCATATGGACCGTGCCAAGCAAGCTGGGCCATGGGGATGTCCCAGAACATGTTGGGCTGGAATAGGAAACTGGGCTCTTTTTAAACAACAACAAACTTTTGAGCCACTCCTGAGAGGGAGACAGTGGCCTGGCCATTACCAGGAAGACCACATAAGTAGAGTAACACTAGGACTTCTGTCCTTCAGGGACTAACACTAGGATGGTCAGCATAGTGATGAGACTCTGAGAGGAGCATCAGTGACAGAGAGAGGGTGGTGAGGCAGGCAACGAGCTCCACCCTGCCAGGGGACACCAGAAAGGGCAAAGAAAGGCACAGGCCCTGCGGGGGGCGGAGGTCAGCTGGCCGGCCAAGCGTAACTCGCCTTTGCTGTGTCGCAGAGAAGTTTCAGCGGAGACAGACCGGGAACCTCAGCAGCTGCAGAACTACTGGTCTGAAGTACGCTACATGGTCCGCTGCATATACCGCCAGGCGGGAACCCCACTGGCAGATGACCAAGACCAGTCCTTGGTGCCCGACAAGGAGGGCGTGAAGGAGCTCGTGGATAGGTACACACTCCCCTCTGTGGCCTGGCTCTGTCTGAATCCTGCCCTTTCCTACTACTCCTGGAACCTCTGCTTGTGGGTGGGCTTTGGCTGCAGCCCTGAGTGGCGCTTGGCTGGGCAGACTCAGCTCTGGGTGGGTCAGAGCTTAGCAAACAGTTGCCCAGAGGGAGCCTTCTGGTTAGAGCTGCAGTCTTCCAGTTCTAATGACATGAGATGACTATCATGTCTTCGTGCTAAGACTGATGGTAATACCTACCTGCTTGCCCGAGTCCTAGCTATGCCAAAGGCAGTGCTAAGTACCTTCATAGGCACCCTTGGGTTTTTCAGCTCTGGGAGGAAGGCTGAGTACTGCCCTTTCCTGAGTGCTGTGAGGCTGGTACCTGGTCAGGGGCCCACAACATATGGGTGCAGGGCAGCTGAAGCCTGTGGGGCTGCCTCTCACACAGGAGTGGCTCTCAACCCCCATCTGTTCTTCAGCAGGTACCTTGTGTCCAGGAACTTACAGAAGGTGAGGTGGGCACCACCTCTGTTCTTCCTTAGTGTTTGAGTGTACCGTTGTTTTCTGATTTTCAGTGTTCCAAATAAAAGTAACAAATTTGACCTGGATGAGCATTTCATGGGTCCATTCTCATTTTGATTTCTTTCTGTCTCATGTTTTGAATGCACACTTTGCAGGCTTTTGAACTTAAATTTGCTATCACAGTGGTTTTTGTTCTGGAAGCAGCAAGGTGATAGGTAGTGGGTTATGTTACCTTGAAATCAGTGTGTCACCATGAGCCACTGGTATTGTGTGAGACAGTTCTGGGTGGTATGTGCCTTTTCTGGAAGGTAGATTTTGTAGTGAATGCTAGGAAAAACTATGTAACCCTCACATCAAACCCATGACTTAGCAGAATATTAATGCCACATGTTGGGTCTGTTGGAGTAGCATCCTGTACATGGTTAGTGCCAGTGTTTGCTGTGTGTTCGCTGAACAAGCAAGTGAACGAATTGCTGCGGCATGTTTAGCATTTTCATTCCCCTTATGTAGGTTCTAAGAAAGTGTTTACCCAAGTACCACGTGGTTATTTTCTTAAATTTGTAAAATACTGAAATGGACAAAGAAATAAAATGCATGTAATCTTAGCCTTGCTAAGAGATCTAAGGAGATGTCCAGTCTACTTGTGAGTTGATTATTCCTAGGTTGTTTGAGTCCTCTATGTCTTTCCTTTAAAACAGATGAAACACATTCTGTTTCAGGGATGCTTTCTTATATTAGTAACTTTAAAAAATGATGGTCATGCTACAGCAATTAAGATATCTATTTGAACTATAGCAGCCATAGGTCCTTCTGGCTCAGTCTCCTAAAGAGTAGCTGGGATTACTGGCATGTGCCACCATGCCTGCCAACTATTTTCCTAACCACATTTTATATAAGACTTCCCATATTCCATTGCACGATTTTACTTGACTCTTGTTTTTTGACTACCTAGTAGCATGCTAATTTTAAAGTGGAATGGGTGACCCTGCAAGTTCTTTTGGTAGAATGTACTATAGAAGATGCTAAGAGGCAGAGTTCACTGGTTCCTGGTAGTGCGTAACTGTAGACACCTGGCTGTTGCATCCATGGTCCAGGGCTTCCATCTAGAGGCATTTTGGAGGTGCACAGTGAAAAGAAGTGGTAGCATCCATGCACAGTAATAGCTGAAGGGTGCAGGACGTGGTTTTGTTTTGTTTTGTTTTATTTTATTTTGTGAAAGGGTCTCACTATGTAGGGCAGGCTGGCCTTGAACTCAAGGCGATTCTCTTGCCTCAGCTTCCCGGGTGCTAGGATTACAGGGTGTGCCACTGCCACCCAACAGGACTAGTCTTAAAAAGTGGATCCCCTCCACATGTGGAAAGAAGTTCATGGCAGTGTTCATTGCCATTGTGGTTAGTGGTGGGCATTTGTATTTTTCCCTTCAACTAATTGTATTTTATACATTTTTATTATTCTTTAGTTGGGATAATTTAAAAATAGGGGAAGTTGTGTCTGACATGTCCTCTAATCATAAAAATAGCACAAGCCCATTTGTATCCTATACCGAATTGCTAGAAAAGACTGTACCTATTAAATGTGTAACGACCTTTCAGAAAGGATTGGCCTCTCTGGGCGTGGTGGTCTGTAATCCCAGCACTTTGGGAGGCTACAGCAAGCGGGCTGCAAGTTAAGAGTCCCTGTGGCACACGCAGCTGGGGCCCACTTGGAGGTGTACTGGGACAGTCCGCTGCCTGCTGATTGTGTGAGCTCAGAGCCCTCCCCAGCCTGGGTGGGTTTGGGTGTCTGTGTTTGGGCAGTGGCAGGAAGCCAAGTCTCCATGTGGGCTGGCTGAGTGAATACACACGTGTAAATGGACTGTCCATTTTGACTGTGCTGTCCGTGCCTGGCTTCGTCATCTGCCAAGGGAGTGAGTGACCTGGTGCCTCTGCCAGGTCAGCGCGAAGAAGATAACTGCTGTGGTTGCCAAGTGGATGTCTGCGGAAAGACTTCAGAAGAGATGATCACTGATGTCAGAGTTGTCCGGCCGTAGGCCCTAGGTGAACAGTCTATAGCTGAGTGGTGACTGTCTCTCTGCAGGCTCTGTGAGAGAGACCCCTACCAGCTGTACCAGCGGTTGGAGCAGCAGGCCCGGGAGTATGTGCTAGAGATGAAGGTCCGCTTGCTCCGACAGCTGTCGTCAGCAGCAAAGGCCAAGGCCCCGTCTGGCTTGCAGGGTCCGCCACAGGCTCACCACTTCATCTCCCTCCTGCTCGAGGAGTATGGGGCCCTCTGCCAGGCAGCGCGCTCCATCAGCACGTTCCTCGGCACTCTGGTAAGAGACAGCCACCTCTTTCCTGCCTGGTGTGGGGAAGGCAAACTAGCGAGCAGCAGTGTGTGGCCGGAGGGAGTGTCATGCCCGCTGTGCACTGGTACAGGCCCTCTGCAGGGTCAACTAAGGGTAATTCTCAGGACTTTGCCACCAGAAAGCAACTTACCTGGAGTGTGGTGTTTCCACCATGACTTTGATTTGATAAGTGGTACTTCAGTGGACTCTAGTTTTAAATGCTTTGTAGTCATCAGACTATTATTTTTAGTTCTAGGGATTAAATTCATGCTAGGCTATTGCTGTATACCACTGAGCTATATCCCTAGCCCAAGTTCTTCCTTTGAGACAGAGTTTCACTGTATTTCCCAGGCTGAGCTTGAACTTGTGATCCTCTTGCCTCAGCATCCCAGGAGGCTGAGATTACAGGTGTGTGCTACCACTCCCAGCTCCAGCCCTTTACAGTTTAGAGATAATCTCACAGAGTTGCCCAGACTGGCCACAAACTTGTGATCCTTCTGCCTCTGCCTCCCATGTACAACTGGGCTTAGAGGTGTGTGCCACTACGCCTGCTTTAAACTAACATTGTGAAACAGATAGAGTAACCATTGGTTCCCAAGATTTTAAGTATAATGATCTTCATGTGATTCTAAAGTTGATGGGCTTCTCCAGAAAAATTGCCTTACTTGCCACTTGGCAGTCACTACAGGGGTCCTAGAAAAAATTAGCCAGGTATGCTGATATGCACCTATATTCCTAGTTATCCAGGAGGCTGAGGCAGAAAGATTCCCAAGTTCCGACCCTGTCTCAAATTAAGAAACTGGCTATGGATGTTCCTCAGTTAAAAGTTCTGAGTTTAGTCTCTGACCACCACACCCCCGCCACAAAAACCTAGAAATAAAAATGTGTAACTTGTTTAAAAAAATTCTAGCAGGTTAATGGAGTAGGAAGCTGAGAAGAGAATTGGTGGAGCTCTGTAGGATGTAGCCCCAGTAAGAAGGGGCCATCTTAAGAGAAACATGGAGAATACTGAGGAGTCTCGTGCCCACTAGGGAGAGCGCAGGAGGAAAATGAAACTCAGGCCAGGGGTGGTGGCTGCAAGTCCTGCTAGGAATCCACTGCAGAGGCATCTGGAGTGCTGGTGCTTCCAAAGCCTGCCCCAGGTCATCAGATGGTGCCCATGACTTTGTGTGCATTTGTTAGGGAAATGAACGTTCCCTTGCCAGAGTCACACTAGTGGAGAAACTGTTTGCATCTATCAGATGGAAGACTGCTCAAGACAGATGAGAACAGTACTGTCTCTTGCTAGCAGAAGATTTGTATGCATCAAAGTTGTTTGAAATGTAGGATTTTCATTACATCTTGAAAGCTTAGTTGTAAGAAATCACAGTCAAATATATTATTTCTTTCTGTTCCTTCACCTGTGTGCACCTGCTTTCCTCGTTTGTGTGGGTTTATGTAAGTGGCAGATGAGGTGGAGACCCAGGCTACTCCATGTCAGAGTTCAGATTCAGTGAGTGCCTTGGGACCTCTCAAAACAGAATGTTCTAGGCCTGTGTAGAGGGCTGCAGCGAGTGGAGGGAATCCTCCTGGGAAATGTTCTGTCACCATCAATTCACTACATTTTGTTTATTTTTTTTTAAACTAGGAAAATGAGCACTTGAAAAAGTTCCAGGTGACATGGGAACTGCATAATAAGCACCTGTTTGAAAATCTGGTCTTTTCGGAGCCCCTTCTCCAGAGCAACTTGCCAGCACTGGTGTCACAGATCAGGTATTTGGTCTCAGCCCATGTGCGTTCTGCATCATGACAACCCATCTTTGTGGGCCAGGGTGTGTGCAGCTGAAGACCACTGAGTGTGACAGTTCTTGCAGGAAAAACACCAGGGCCTAGGGGAAAAGATAGTGGGGAGAAAACTCAACGTCTGAAGAATCACATAATAAAAACTTAGAAATACTAAAATAGTATAAATGTTGCTAAGACTGGATAGTGCACATTCCTCATAAAAAGGAAAGCCGTGGTAAATGGAGCACTGCAACTCTACAGGACTTGTGCTTGGCCAGGTAGGCAGGGAGAATAGGGGAGATGGGCACAGATCGGGGGTGCCAGGGATGCTGAAACCTGCTTTAGTTTCTTTTAAATATTGCCTGCACACCCCAGTTCTCCGTTAAACCTCATTTGTCTTCCCCTGTGGCGTGTCCTCATGGTGGGAGGCTGGATTCTGTCCTTTCACCAAGGCAGGTGTGCACGTGCAGAGCTCACTCGTGGGCATTTGCTGGGGGTGGCCTGGGGTAGACCTGTGCTGGGGCAGGCTGCCCTCCTTCCTCTGATTTCACTCAGTAGAGTGAGACCCCACTAAGCTCACAGATGTGTCCATTTCCTTATAGACAGACATAGCTTGACAGCGGTCTCCATTTAGCCATACTGAAACAGAGTGGCAAGTAAGTAATACATTATCATTATCTAGTGGTGATTATTAATCTCTTTGACTTACCACTAGTTGTGTTTTTTTCCCTTCTGAAATCCATGTATTGACCCAGTTGTTGTTTTATAGAGTCACGAATCTATTGGAGGGGATCCTCATCGTGCCCCCTTTACACTCTCATCTCTAGAGGAGTAGCTTCAGAGCAGGCTGGTGAGAGGGGTTGGCAGCGAAGAGGTTAGGTGAGGGCTTGGGCAAGAGCGACACAGGGCAGCTTTGCACCTTCCCCTTCTGGTGCTTCTCGGTGCCCTTTCCCTTTCGTGCCGTGTCCACTGTGTGAGAGCATGCAGTTCTCATGCAGGTCCATGCAGCATGAGTGACTCTGGCCAAGGCCGAGGGCTCACAAGAGGGTTGGAAGTCATGGATTGAAATGAAGAGCTGACTTTCCTCCTAGCTGGGGTTCGTGTCACCCCTGCAGGGGTCTGGTTTGGCTGTCATCCACTTTGGGAGGCTGGCAGAAACATGAAGGCAGGGCAGAGTTCTGTGTTTTTGCACATTCGACTGTTTCTCAGTGTCAGTAATGGTTAGACTTCACAGAGCAGTGTCTTTGGGTCTTGACTGTTCTTCTGGGGTTCACGCTGCAGCATTGCTTTCCAGCCCAGGGTCGGATGAGGAACAGGGACAGATGTTCCTGCTTCAGCTTCCCAAGTACCCAGATTTGCAATAGTGTGCTGCTGTACTCAGCTTAAATTTTACAAATTATGTTGAAATACATGTAACATAAAATTTGCCATTTTCGTCATATTAAGTATATAATCTAGTAGCATTACATACAGTCATCTCTACAATTTCTGTAGGCATCTAACAGTAGTAACTCCTGTCTGCTCCTCCTTTTCCTCTGTCTTTTGAGAGGCTTTCATCTGCAGTACCTCTACCACACACCCATGCTCAGCCACCACCACCCCTTTTGATAATATGGTTAGGAGCCTGGGCTGCTTGTCCTGCAGAGGTGCAGCAGCCTGGCTCCTCCCTGAGTGTGCACATGCAGGAGGCACAGTGCGCCACCAGGAATCTCCAGGCCCCTGTCTGCTCTGTCCTCTGTGGCTTGATGTGATCCATGTTCTGTAAGTCAGAGGAATGGTGCACTGGATTTTGATGGGGTGACTTGTGGGGAGCGGCCTGGCTTGGATTACGCAGAAGTGGCATTTAAAGGAGGAGTGGGAATCAGTTATGGGAAGAGCAAGTCAGTGGCAGCAGGAGTCAGGAGAAAGCCCGATGTCATGGCTGCAGCAAGGCAAGACACGCACTGTGCTCGCAAGCTTGGGTGCAGAGGCAGACATGAGGTGTCACTGGAGCCATGCCCTGAAGTTTCGTTAACTGAGAGGCAGAAAGCATGTAGAAGATGTGGTAGTTTCCTATCGTTGTGACAGAACACAGAAAATCCACTTACAAAGAGGGGAGATTTATTCTGGCTCATGGTTTCAGAGGTTTCATCGATGGCTTTTGGCCTGGGGCCTGGGATGGCGCCATCCAGCTTGGTTGGGTGCATGGCAAAGTAAAGCCACTCACCTCATGGTGCTGGGAAGCTAATTGGGGAAGGGGCCGGGCTGAGGCCTGTCCTTTGAAGACAAGCCCCAGTGACCTGTTTCCTCCCCATGGGCCCCACCTCCTAGCACTCTCCTCATCTCCAGTGCCCCATTAAGTCATGACCCCATGGTGGCTAATCCATTGATGTGGCCCAATCCCACGGGATCCAGTCATTCCCCACAGCCCCAACAGTGCACCTTTAGGGACACTGCATATCCAAACCAGAACAGGAGGGCAGCCTGGGTGTTGGGAGTGGCCCTGGGCACTGTGCATGTTAGTTTTGTCCTGTCCATTTTATTTCAAATAAAACATCAAAAATCAGAGAGAAAGAGGTACTAAAAGTGCTTCATACACATTTTTCCCATATGTCCACACACAGTTTTAAGCAGGGCAGAGTTGTATGTTACGTAACATGGGCAAGTTTCCATTTCAGAACTACACATGTGAATGTGTGTATGTGTTGTGTGTGTATATGGGAAGGAGTAGGTACAGTGTAACATTTGTAGGGAGTACCTCGTTACCTTGTGTCCCTTCATCTAAATGTCCCATGATGTTTTTATTGCTCTGCTGTGGGTTTTTAATGTAAACAGTCCTAATTTCTAACCTGCATGTAATCTTAATATGTGTCTTTGATTCTGAGTAAGTCAAGATGTCTTCATTTTGTTTTTTTTTTGTTTTTCTCCGGTACCGGGAACCGAACTCACGACCTTGCGCTTGCCAGGCAGGCGCTTTTGCCGCTGAGCTAAATCCCCAGCCCCTTCATTTTGTTTTGTTTTGTTTTGTTTTTGTCTTTCTTTTTTTTTTTTAAATTTTTTAAAATTTTTTTGTTTTTTTTTTCTGGTACCAGGGATCAAACTCACGACCTTGTGCTTGCGGGGCAGCACCTGTGCTGCTGAGCTAAATCCCCAGCCCTGCTTTTTGTCTTTTTGAGACAGGGTCTCACTATGCAGTTCAGGCTTGCCTTGAGCTCACTTTGTAACCCAGGCTGGCGTCAAACTCACAAAGATTCTCTTGCCTCAGCCTCCCGAGTGCTGGGATTACAGGTGTGCACCACCATGCCCGGCGAGATGTCTTCATTTTGCTTGACATATTGATGTATATAGATATTGAGGAAATGAAATTTTTTTTTGGTCTTTTGGAGACAGGGTTTCACTGTGTAAATCAGGCTGGCCTTGGACTCACTGTGTAGCTCAGACGGGCCTTGAACTCATGGTAATCTTCCTGCTTCAGCCTCCTGAGTGCTGGGATTACAGCACTCAGCACCACCATTCCTGGCGAGCAAATACATTTTTTAATGTAATCTGTGACCCCTCACACCTCTTGCGCTCCCACATTCCCTCGTCACCCTGGTCCCACCTTCTCCTCTCTTCCAAGCTGCCCCTTGTTCTGTTTTTTTCTCTTTTAGAAACCTGCATTTTTTTCTCATGTCCACCTGTGTGTGTCTTCGGTTTCCTATTTGTTTTCTCATTTCCCATTTTACTATCTTAATACAGTATAACTGTATCTCTGCAGTTGAGTCAGCATTTTCTGTTTTATTTTATTTGAAAACCATGTCCCAACTTTTTGTTTCTCATTACATGTCTTCTCTGGGTCATTGTGTTTTTATTAGGAAAGGATAGCATACACCCTGCGTGTAGTAACCTGTATCACAAGGCCTTAAACAACAGTGTTGTTCCCTGCTGATTGGTTTTCCTGGGCATCATGTTTCGGGCATCACCTTTCTTTTATGTGAGGTTTTCTGGGGAGTGCTTGCACACATAGCTTCAGTCCCTTGCAGCAGCCCTGCTATGGTACAGAGCAGCATCCTGTAGGTCATGGAACAGGTGCACTGACACAGCTAGACAGTAGCCACAGGAAGAAACCACTCCCATCTGGCTGGGAGCATATGGCTCAGGGCCTTCCTCCTCCTAGGCTGGGAACCACTACGCACGACACCTGCAATGAGGACACGTACAGCACCTTGCTGCAGAGATACCAGCGCTCTGAGGAGGAGCTGCACAGGGTCGCCGAGGAATGGCTAGAGTGCCAGAAGCGGATTGACGCCTATGTAGATGAGCAGGTGGGTGCTGTGCATGTGCCAAGGCTCTGGAAACCAGTCGCAGCACAGTCAGCCTTCCTGGCTGGGCCTTGCTGTTGCATGGTGACTGCAGTTGGTGGGTTCACCTTGCCAGATCATACGTACTATCACAAACGCTGTTCTCATTTAGGGACGCTGGCAAGCTGCCAGGCTGTGTAGTTCCGGGATCCCTGTTCAGAGTCCATTCTGTCTGTCTTGGGCAGTCTCTGAGGGACCACAGATGTACATACAGCTCCAAGGGCTGGTGGCCAGAGGCTCTGTTGAGGAGGGACTTCTTTCCTGCCCTGCCTCTTTCTTTGAGAGCCTCTGGCAGGTGGGCAAGGCAGGCCTGTGAGTGGCAGGAAAGGAGAAACCCAGAACTCTGTCGTGCTTTTGAGACTTGGTGGTGGAAACAGAGCTGTGCTGGCCTGTGTGTCATGAGATCCTGGATCTCTGGCATCCCTTGACACGGGCATCCATGTCTGAACACTGAGCTTTAGGAGGAGGGGAGTGTAGCCTGGTCACTGAGTTGAGAGCCTCAGACTATGCTTTGTATTCATAGGTCGGTGGTCTCACTGCTGTATCGGCACTGTGGCTGCACACAGTCTTCGGTGTAGAACTTGGCAAATTCTGCCTGTATTCTCTGTTGTGCTGCTTTTAACCTTCTCAAGTTGAGAGTTCCACCTGTCCCATTAGGGAATCAGTGCTGCCAAGCTTGTCGTAGGGCAGGTGGCCCCCAGGACCTGGTGTTTCTTGTGTGTCCTGCTGTTAGGCAGTGGCCTCTCTTTCTGCTGCCCTTGGCTGCTGGTAGGTTTGCAGGAGTATGGGTTGGTTGTGTTTAATTCAGAGTGGGTGTGTCCCTGAATGATCTTTTGTCTGGTTGTGTAACTGGAGACCTATTCTCCAGCTTGCCAGTGTCAGCGGCTTTCTTGGCTCAGGCTACTATGAAAGCGGATGTTCCCAAGCTGCTCTGCTGAATGCAGTTTGCGGATGCTGGGTCAGGTCGGGCAGCGTGCAGCTGCCCGTGGCTTGCCTGTGTGATGGTGGTGGAGCTTCCATCCTCAGCCTCCCTTGAGCCTCAGCCACAGGCCCTGACCGTCCAGATTGCTGGCAGCCCTGGCACATAGAGGCAGCAGCAGAGAAGGCGTGAGAGCTGCTCTCCCTTCCGCCGCCTTCCTGAGCAGCCTGCTGTCGAGAGACTGCTGTTGGATTGGAGTTTGCTGTTCCGGCAGAGACAAGAAGCTGGAAGGGGAGGGGAGGCCAAGGCTGGGGTGTCAGCTCAGCATCTGCCCCAGTGAGTGTGTGGCCATGGCAGTGTGGGGCAGCCTGGCTTTTGGTCCATGGCAGTGGACCCTAACCCTAGGCTGCAGTTCTGCAGCTGCCCTGAAATCCCTACGGAAGCTTCTCCCCTCCCCGGGGCTCACGAGTCACATTAGATACTTAATTTTGCATGAGTCTTCGTGTTTTACAATCCCTGGTACCTGTTTTTGGTGTTACTTTGAAGAAAAGCAGGATTGCTGTAAATGGTTCCTGTGCAGTGGATTGTAGCACAGCAAGCTGGCTGTGCGTCACAGCTGAGCAAGGTGGTTTATTAGGACTGTCAGGGTCAGGGACAGGCAGTGAGAGGTTGTGTTTTACAGTGTTGAGCCATGGGTACCCTGTGAAGGACAGAAGTGTAGGAGACTATGTGTGTGAGTCAGCATTCTGTTGCTGTGACGAAATACCTCAGATCACAAAAGAAGAAATCACTTTTTTTATTCTGGTTTCAGAGCTTTTGGTCCACGTTCCCTTGGCTGATGTTTTGGACCTGTGGTGACACAGTACATCGTGGCCTGAATGCAGGGTACAGGAGGTCCGTTCAATTCATGGTGGCTGGTAATCAGGGAGAGAGGAAAGAGCCAGGTTCCAGTCTCCCCCTTGAGGGGACCTTTTACCTCAAAATGACCTAGCTTCCTCCACGAGGCCCCACCGCCTCCTGAGAGCACCATGGGCTGGCTACAGCCTTTCCACTTGACCTCTGCAGGATGTTCAGGACCAGACCACAGCACTGAGCTCAGTCTCTTCCTGACTGAAGCTTGTCACAAGGGCTCAAGTGCATGTGGAAAGAAGCTGAGGAGCTGGAGGGGCTCTAGGGAACATAGTGGTGTTAGCACGTCTGTGCCCCTCAACCCACAGGGCTGGAGTTCCAGTCAGGAGGAGCTGTGGGGTTTAGACTTACCAAAAATGGGGTGGCCATAGTAGATAGAATTCTGGTTTTAGAAATTCTTTCTTACTAACTAAACAAGAAGGTGCCCCCATGTCAACCCTTAGGAAGAAGGGAATTTCCTCCTTGCTAAGACTCAAGACTCCTTTGGGAGTAGCAACCTCTTGTTGCCTGTGTTTAGCTTCACTTAGGAACTCAGTATGCATTGTTACTGCTGCTGTGCTGCTGAAAATCGGGGTATGTGAAAGTAGCCAATAGCAATGTACATATTTTCTCTTGGGAAAAGAGTACAGTTTTGCTTAAAAAGTCCAGGCCCAGCACCAGGAGCCTTACACATTTCCCCTGAAAGTTTGATGTTCACCATTTAGCCTTTTGAATTCAGACTTTTTTAGCAAGTAAAAAAAAAGCTTACTGTGATTTCTAGGTTATTTTAAAAGAAGAAGCAGAGATAGGTGTCAAATTGTGTTTGTTTATTTTTTCCTTTTTGAGACGGGGTCTCATTATGCAGTTTAGGCTGGCCTTGAGCACACTTTGTAGCTCAGGGTGGTCTCGAACTCTCAACAATCCTTCTGCCTCAGCCTCCCAAGTGCGTGCGCCACCACGCCTGGCATAGATGTTAAATTGATTGTATGATTTATCTTTTATTTCTTTACGACACAAGACATTAAGTGTTAGAAATATTGTTGGCATTCTTGGAATTAAACCTTATAAGCACATGATATACTGTTCTTTAATCCACTCTTAATTTGCTGATATTTCATTTAGGACTTCTGTGTTTTTTTCTAAGGTATGATTGAGCTGAGTTTTAGTCTTTGTGTTTTACCTGTTTTATGTGGAGATCATGGAAGCTTCATAGAATGAATTAAGAGATTGTTTTTTCAATTTTTTTTTTTTATTAAGTTTATTGGTATGTTTTAAGTATACATAATGATCACATTCATCATAGGGAATTTGTTCCTATACACGATAGATCTTTTTTTTTTTTCCCCTTTCCCCCACCCTGTCTTCAACCTCTTCAGTTCTCTGAAATAGTTTAAATATTCTATTCCAAAAAGGGTGAGCTAGAGCCTGCCATTCCTTTGAAACTTCAATGTCTGATCATGTTTGCAGGGAGCAAGAACAAGGAAGATACAGCTACTGTCTTTCAACCTGTGTTATGTTTATTAGTCTGTTTCACATTTCCTTCTACTTCTTGAAGTACATTGAGCTTTACACATTGATTTTTGCATAGGAAAGTTGTGTACATCCTCTGGACAGTCGTGAGCTCGTAGGTCCAGGGCTGGGGAAGAGCATGTGAATGGATGCTGGACCGGATGTCTCCTTGGTGCATCTGGCCTGTTCCCTGGTGCTCACTCTGGACAGAGGCTTTTCTGCTCTGTCCAGAGAGAGAGCACTTCTCTGCTGGCCACAGCGAATGCCCTGCTTTCTTCAGCAGGGGGACCCCTAGAGGCTGTTTCTGTGTAAAGAAGTGCTTGTGATTTTGAGTGGTTCGATTAAAAGGCTGAAATGGAATGCCTGGGCATGCATTTGTAATATTGTATCTACTTTGTTTATAGATGGTGTTTCTTCTATATATTATTTTTGTCATTAAAAAAAGTCTTTCCAGGGCTGGGGATTTAGCTCAGCGATACAGCGCCTGCCTGGCAAGCACGAGATCGTGAGTTCGAATCTCGGTACTGGAAGAAAAAAAAATTACATAGTACTTTAAAAAAAAAAGTCTTTCCTTGAAAATATTCTATATAGTTACTGTTGGTATTAAAGAGGGTTTCTTGGTTTGTTTTTTACATCCTGTATCTAGATGACAATGAAAAGCAAGCAACGCGTATTAACAGAAGACTGGGAGATTTTTAAGCAAAGGCGATTCATTGAGGAACAGGTAAGTTTGTCCACAGGAAAGGCAGTTACAAGAGACTGAACTCCCTGTGTCCAAAGCAGCGGTGCCTTTGCATGCTGGCACAGGACACTGTGGGAGGACCACCCTGGGACCTCCGCCATGTTACAGCACTGTGAAGGACAGTGGCTTTAACCTCCAGGAGAACTGACTCTCCGTACCTGTTTCCTATCTTCCACATACTCGTCAAGGCGAGTGCATGTTCACCCCTAGGCATTCTGTTAACAGCGTTGTTCTGAGTTACTCCTCCGTGAGGCACGTGCTGCTGTCTCTAGCTTGCACACAGGGAGGGGTACGGTATGAAGTTAAGTACATTCCTAAAGTCACAGACCAGGACTTCAGCCTAGCTTCCCTGACAGCTCAGGTGTGGGCTTTAGCTGGCTGCTGACAGAGCAGGTCTGCCCCATTTCCTCCCCCCAGCGGTGCCTCCTACAGACAGGCTTGCCCTGTACCTCTGCTAGCGCAGCTTTGGCAGAGCTTGCTAGTAACTGCTATGGTTGGCCTTGGGGCTTTTAGCTTTTTTTATTTTTTGGTACCAGGAATCAAACTCAGGACCTTGTGCTTGCCAGTCAGATGCTGCGCCACTGAGCTGTATGCCCGGCCTCTTAGCTTAACTCCTGATCTCTCCTCCACATGCTACTCTGGCTCTTCTTGCTTCCTGGATCATTTTTCTCAGTCTACTTTGTGATCCTTTTCCTTGACCTGCCTGTAAATGTCAGTGGCATCGTGCTCTCCTCCCCAGTTCTGCATGTGCCCTGTCTTGTCAGGTGGCCCTTCCAGCTGCCACCTATCCCATTGTCACAGTTGGTCCAGGGTTCCTTCTCCGTAAAGTGCAGATGCCTCATAGTTGCTTGGATGTTTGGGTGCTATTTCCTGGCACCTTCAAAGTCCAGCCTTCTCCTGACATTGGTCTCCATTCCTGCAGCTCTGTGCCTGACACCTAAGACTCAGGGTAAAAGCTGGCTGTCTGCCCTGGCCTTTCCTTCCTGGTGTCTGCTGTCAGGGCCCAGGACAGCATGCTTGCTGGAGACGAAAGCATTTGAGAGGTTCCTGGTTTGGCCCTTGTGTGGTTCGGCCCTCTCTGTGGGCTCCAGGTCTGCTGCTTCTATTTTCCTGGTCTTGTCTGCCTCACAAAGCTGTGTGCCCCTTGGCTTCTAAATGAGTACCATAGACATTACCATAATTGCTAAAAAATGTGGTCTGTGAAAGAGGGGAAGTGTCTTATGAAATCGAGCTGTTGTTTGATGATTTTCTCTAGTTAACTAACAAGAAAGCGGTTACTGGTGAGAATAACTTCACAGACACCATGAGGCACATGTTGTCGTCCCGCCTGAGCATGCCCGACTGCCCCAACTGCAACTACAGGAGAAGGTGAGCTGGGCTGGCGGGAGCAGCACCTACACCCTCTGACTAGGTGGAGGTCTGGAACCGGCCTCAGAGAACATGGTGACCTTCTGTATTGGCTCTCTTGGTAACTGTCCTTAATTCCCGATCAGATGTGCTTGCGATGACTGCAGCCTCTCACACATCCTCACTTGTGGTATCATGGACCCCCCCGTCACTGATGACATCCACATTCACCAGCTACCACTCCAAGTGGATTCTGCTCCCGACTATCTCTCTGAGATGCGCCCTCCTAGCGTATCATCCGCAAGCTCAGGGTCAGGTTCCAGCTCTCCCATCACAATTCAGCAGCATCCCAGACTCATCCTCACAGACAGTGGCTCTGCACCAACTTTGTAAGTTGTGACTTTATAATAAAGCTTGAGAATCTGAGTATCTGATAATGAGAAATACAGACAGTAATGTCTACAGAGGTATGAGCATCATTATAGTGCTTTTCCTGAAAGAAAAAAAAAGACTCATTGTTTTAAGCAATTTTGAAAACATGCAGTCAGTAAACTCAAACTTGAACACTATTTTATTACCTGAAAAAAAGACAATAAATTAACAAATGCCAGTGCAGAACAAACACGTTGGTATGCAGGGAAGTGTCTCCCCGGTCCTGGCCCCATCTCCGCTCTCTCCTGGAGGGTGGCCAGCCCGTGGTCATCGCCTCATTGTCTGCTCAGCGTTCATGCTTGTGCCATGGCTTGCTAAGAACTCAGATGATCACTTTAGCAAGCAACAGAGTTTCTGTCTTCTGTGTTCCCACATTATCAGGAGTGCGTCTCGTGTGAGCAAGGTGGCTGTGCCGCTCCCATCACTTCACGTTGTCGGTGGCTGGTCCCCCTTTCTTCTGAGTTGTGATCTTGTCCTTTGTGGCAGCTGCACATGCTGACTTGAGGGAGGGTGGAGTCAGCTCCGTGCGCCCTGTAGTGAGTCTGGCACAGGGGCCTGGTGGAGGCATCGCTACCCTGGCTGCCGAGTACTTGCTGCTCAGGCTCCTCCGCTCTGCCCTTGTGCTCGTCCCCTCCATCACAGTTTCTTGTCTGACTCCTATGTTGTCCTTCAGTCCTTCAGTTTTCACTTTGGACCTGTTCTGAAATCCAAAAGAATTCTTCTTTTTTTTCCCCCCTGTGGTACTTGGGATTGAAGCCAGGGCCTTACGCGTGCTAGGTTCTTTCACTTGAATTATACCCCAGCCTCAAATCCAGAATGTTTCTAGAGAGCTGGTGTATATTCCATGACTCTTCATTGGAAGATCCCCAGCTGTTTTGTAATCTTAGGAACCCTGCCTGTCTAGGAGATAAGAAAGAGTACTGAGGGTTTGCAGCTATTTCCTGGCTTCTTACAGAAGCAATATGGAAATTAAATACCTAGAAATAGTAAAACCCCTCATCATTACACAGCGGCTGGTGTTGCTTGTGGGCTCTGGGCACAGTCAGTGCAGGAGCCCTGGCCACGGGTGCCTTTCCTCTGGGCCTTGGAGCCTCGGGGCCTCCTGCAGCTTGTGATTACTGCCTTACAAATAGTCACCACTCTAACTT
This sequence comes from Chinchilla lanigera, assembly GCF_000276665.1. Taxonomy (NCBI): domain Eukaryota; kingdom Metazoa; phylum Chordata; class Mammalia; order Rodentia; family Chinchillidae; genus Chinchilla; species Chinchilla lanigera. Next base: position 1,627,262 of record NW_004955514.1, read on the forward strand.
TCAAATCTCCAGTGTGGCCCTAGACTCATAGTGTCTGTCTTGGTGTCATATCTGAATTGGTGAAAACAGACGGTATGATGTCAGTCACTGTATAGCCTTGCTCTCCTGATCTTACAGGTGTTGGGGTTAGAGAATCCTCCCTGTCACTTGCTGCCATTGGCTGAGTCAGTGACTTCACTTTAGAACCCCAGTAAACCACGGTGATAAAGGCACTGCAGGAGGGGTGTGCACGTTTCCTGGAGCAGCCTGAGCGCGCTCACTGCTGGGGGTTGTGTGTACCTCCTTTGGTGAACTCTAGCTCATCATACAGCGTAGCAGGTTGACTGTTGTCTTAAAGGTGGAAAGCACATCTGAGTCTGGTAATCATGACATTCTTTACTAAGAGGAAAGGTTGCCACTTCTTCAGGGTTCTGCCGTCTGGGAGCCACTGTGTGCTGAGGCTGAGGACAGACTCAGGCATATTACAGAACCGGAGCGGTCACGTAGGGTTATGCCTGGAACTGTGAACTCTGTGACAGCTCTTCCCACCTACCATGAAGTCATGTTTAAGGTTCTGTAAACTTAAGCCATGAAATTTGTTTACACTTTTTCTAGCACTTGCCCATTGCTTAGATGTCTTGCTAAAGCTGATAATTAAGGTCATAACTGACTTGACCAGAGCTGAACTTGTAGAGTTGTTAAAAAAAAATTTTTATTACATAAATGTGTTTAAAGATTTGTTCGGCTAGATCTGAGAGCTTGGTGGTGATGAAAGCAAACACTGAAGACCTGAGATTGCCGTCGGTACCCTTTAACTTTTAGTAAAACATGATGTCTTCTTGGGAGTAGCAGAAAGAGTAGTTTTACACCAGACCATTTCAGCTCAAATGAAAATGTGGTATCAGTTAGCCTGATTAAATGTTTCGTTTCCTCACTACTACTTCTGGAAGTCTTCATATTCTTCCAGCAGGCCCAGCATTACTCTCTGGGAGCCCTTGTGGGGAGGGCTCATAGTTGGTAGTGGTGTGGCTGATCCTTGCATGCCCCTGGAATGGAGGTCATGCTTTGTGGAGGTATCTGGCTCTGTACGGGGTTCGGTCTTTGCTGTACTCCTCACCTGAGGGCCTCAGGGTAACTGTCTCTGCTTGTCTCAGTTGTAGTGATGATGAAGATGTTGCACCGTTGTCAGCCAAGTTTGCTGACATTTACCCATTGAGTAACTACGATGACACTGAGGTGGTGGCCAGCATGAATGGAATCCACAGCGAACTGAATGGTGGTGGGGAAAACCTGGCCTTGAAAGATGAGGTATGGGTGTGGCTTCTTGGTAGCAGCAACAGAGGGCATGGTTTAATTTTTCTATTGTTCTGCTTTGAAAAGTATAAGTCACAAAAGCCTGTCTTTAAAGTCTCCTCAGGTTAGCAGTACCAGTAGTAGTTCTTCCGAAGCTGATGATGAAGAAGCAGATGGCGAGAGTGGGGGGGAGCCCCCAGGAGCACCAAAAGAAGATGGGGCCCTAGGAAATGGGAGCCCCGTGACAGAGGAGAGTAAAGTAGACACTCCACCCCCGTCTTACCCTGCTCAGCAGGTAGGGCTTCAGATTTCACATTTTCTGTTCTGACAAATGAAAGTTACATAATTTAAAATTAATTCATTAAATTTGTTCGAATAGGTAATACAAATATATGGTTTGTATTAAGTGTATGGTAATATAAATATGTGGATCAGATACTGTAGGAGTCATTAAAAGGCAAACAGAGAGAAATCCTGCCCCTATACCCTTTGCTATCATCCTGTCCAGTATGTGCAGAGCTCTGGTCCTAGCCCCAGTGGGTGGCCGGTTTCATTCGTTTGTTATGTGCAGACCCAGCCCCTCTTACGACCAAGGCTGTGTGTGACACTGCACAGGCTGCTGCCCACACCTCATTTTCCTTCAACAGTGCATGCTGAAAGGTGACATACGCAGAGCGTGGTCTCGTCCTTTCTGCTGGCTGCTGTGCGCTCCATCCCGTGGACATGCCGCTGTTTGCTCTGATTTTCTTTTCAGGCCCCTGTTGAGGGGTACTTCTGTTGTCCCCACCCCCATTCTTGACCATGTAAACTACGGAGTGACCTTGTGCATCTGACAGTGAGCACGTACGTGAGTAGACACACCCCTAGGATTGATGCCATATGAGTACTGCGTCAGAACTGCACATGGGACGAGGGGCCGTGGTGGCCTCCCCTATGTCCCCAGAGAGTGGCGACATAGTTTTACAATCTAATACATGAAAAACAGCCCTTACGGGGTTTTTTTATATTTTACTTTTATAGTTAAATGTCTTTTCATACAGTAAAGGACTGTTTCCCTTTCCATCTTGTTATTAAGTTATAAGAGTTCTTTATATGTTGGAGAAAGGTCCTTTATCAGATGTATGATTTGCACTATTTTCTAATGATCTGTGGTATATATTTTATTGTCTCTTGTAAATTAGAAGTTTTTGGGGGCTGGGGATTTAGCTCAGCGGCAAAGCGCCTGCCTGGCAAGCGCAAGGTCGTGAGTTCGGTTCCTGGTACCAGAGAAAAACCAAAAAAAAAAAAAAAGAAGTTTTTGGCTCCAACTTACTAATTTTTTTCTTTTATTATGTTTCTGATACACAGGGATACCTCAGTTGTCCAAGTTTGTTCCAGATTCATGTTCAGACACCAAAAAGTTTGAGAACTAAACATATTTTTCCCGTAAGAAATAATGGAGAGGCTGAGGCAGGCAGATCATTGCGAGTTCAAGGCCAGGCTGGGCTACAAAGTGAGCTCAAGGCCAGGTTGAACTGCGTAGAGACCCTATTTCAAAAAGACAAAAAAGGAAAAGCAAGTAATTGGTTTTGAGTCCCAGAAATTACACTTACAAATTCATTTTTCCAGGAATTTAACCCAGTTTACAATGATTTCTTTCTTTAACTCTGTTATGGTTCTCACAGTTTTCCTGTTAGGTTTATTGCTAGTGTCACTTAACTTTCTTTGGAGCCATGGTTACACTATTTTATGCAGATAAAGTGCAAAAAATAAAAAAGCACAGTGACAAATGTTTTACCGCACTAACACAAGCATCACATGATGAGAGCAGTGCTTAGAATTAAACCTCACCCCTTTGTGTCTGCACAGGATGTGACAGGTGACTCACACTTGGACCTGTACAGGTTTTTTGCACAATGGATTTTTGGTTTCGACTATCGAGCAAAGTCATGAACACCGAGCATATTTTTTTTTTGAACTTTACTTTTCAAGTAGTGGGAAGCTGTTCGGCAACCAAAGTCACTGTATTGTCTAAGAAAACTTTGCCTGTCACAAAGCTGTTTTCTTCTAAAAGATTTATAACTTCCACCTCTTACTTAGGTACTGTGGTCCATTTGAATCATTTGCTTCTGGTGTTGGGTTAGAGTGTTTTTATTTTTACACAGGTGGATATGCAGTTGCCCAATACTGTTTGTTAGAAACTGTCCTTTGCCCCATTGCATTGCCGTGCCCATTTGTTGAAAATCGATGGATTGTAAATATGAGGGTTTAAGCCGAGACCTCACTTTACTCATTGGACCTCTGTGTCTGTCCTTACCCCCACAGTGCACTTGCCTGTTGGTCTGTGATAAGTTTGAAAATAGTTGGTTCTGCCCTCCAACTTGATGTCCACATAGACAGCTGTCTTCTCATTGTAGGCTCCAGTGCTGGGAAGGGCAGGGCACATGAGCAGGGGCCTCTTCTAAGGGCTTTTATCACTGTTGGGGGTGGGTCCTTCCAGGGGACTCCCCCCCATATCATCTACTTGAAAGTTATGCAGTGTGAAAGTCATGAAGTGTCTGTTGGATCATTTACTCCCCCTTTCAGTTCTGCCAATTTTTGATTCATATATTGGGGGTGATGTTGTTGAATGCATATACATGTATGACGGTCATATTTCTCAGATACGCTGACCCTTTTATCATCAAGAAATGTTTTTCTGCTGATATTTTACCTGATATTAATAAAACCACCCCAGCCTCTTAGTATTTTTTCATCCTTTTACCTTCAGATTTCAATTCCTTTAGTTGAGTTTAAATTTTTATCCTGTCAATTCCTGCCCTTTTTGATGTTAAACAGGTTTTAGGTCTGCTGTTGACTCTTATTTGTTTTGTTTCTTGAGACAGGGTTTCGCTGTGCAGTCCGGGTTGGCGTTGAACTCACTATGTAGTCTTGTCTTGCCTGAACTTAGTAGTGATCCTCTCCTGAGTGTTGGGATTACCGGCCAGGTGTGTGCCACCACGCCTGGTCGGTCACTGTTGTCTCTTTACTTTTTTAGTTAGTTTCTTAATGGGTGCTCTGAGGATTACAATATGCATTTTAGTTTATCATAGTCTACTCCAGGTTAACACTAACTTCCTTCTAACATCAGGCATGGCTGTAATGCAGTTCCATTTTCCTATTCCTCCTTTGAACTGTTATTGTTCTTATTTCTTACATTTGTATGTTATAAATCCAACACCGTTTTGTTTTGTTTTGTTTTTCTCCGGTACCAGGAATCAAACTCACGACCTGGCACTTGCCAGGCAGGCACTGGCCGCTGAGCTAAATCCCCAGCCCCTCCAACACTGTGTTGTAATCAGTGCTTTCTACAGTTTTTTTGTTGTTTTTGTTTTGTTTCGTTTTGCTTTGTTTTTTTGAGACAGGATCTCACGCAATTCAGGCTGGCCCTGAATTCATTATGGCCCAAACTCACGACCTCAGCCTCCCTAATGCTGGGATTACAGTTGTGTACCTCCACTCTCGGCTCTGCGGTTTATTTTTTAGAAAAATTAAGAGCAAAGATAAGAAAAATACATTCATATGTGGTGTCTCTTGACATCTTGCTTACGTTCATGGCATTCTTCATAGTTTTCCCTGTGGGCTGAGTTACTGTCTGTTGTTGCCTTTCAGCTGGAGGATGTCCTTTCATACTTGTACAAGTTTGCTACTAATGAATTCCCCCAATCTTTATGTGTAAATGCCTGTTTTGTTTTCATTCCTTTGAACAGTTTATTTTTAAGAGTTGCAGCAGAGTTGAGTGGGAGGTACAGAATTGCTCTGCGCCGTATACCCTACTCCTCACAGCCTCCTGTTGGAACCCACAGAGTGGAGTGCAGTGCTTCCACAGCAGGAAGCACTGAAGCAGCTGGCTCCCAAAGGCTGTGCTTTTTCACTGGGCTGGGTTGTGGTCCTCAGGATCTCTCCATCTTTCTCTATGCAGGACCATGCTGTGTAATTTTCTGGCTAGCTGCGTACTTTTTTTTAAATTTCTTTTCCACGACCCCCCCCCCTTTTTTTTTTTGAGACAAGGTCTTGCTGTGTAGTTCAGGCTGGTTTTGAACTCACTATGTAGCCCAGGCTGGCCTTGAACTTGCAGCTATCCTCCCGCCTCAACCTCCTAAGTGCTGGCATTACAGCTGTGCACCACCATGCCTTCCACTTTATTCTTCATATGGAGAATTTCTGTTTCTCTGACTGGCATTCACATGTTCTTTTTCTGCCATCTTAAATGTGCTTTTAGAATTTTTATTTCATACTTTCTGTTGCTTTTATTTTTACTAGTACAAGTTTGCAGTGCTGAATCGTTGCATTCATTGTGCAGAGTTGGTAGGTGCACATTCTGTTTAATCCCCTTTCTCTCCCTCCACCTCTTGGTTCCCTTTTCATTCTTTTTTGTAGTTTCTCTTTCTTTATAATCCCATGTATGTTGACTCTTTGTTTTCATATTTTGTTTAACCTCTGAAAATGTAGTAGCAGCTGCTTTGACATTTTAGGGTGTTGATCCAGTGTCTGGACTCACTCAGATCCAGTTTCTAGAGACTGACTACTCTCTCTTTGCAAAAAAACGTGTGTCACAGTTTTTTCTTTACGTGTCTCATAATTTTTTGTTGAAAACTGGGCACGTTAAATAATGTAGCAAATTTGGGTTCTACCTTTTCCCTCTCAGGCTGTTGTTGTGTTTCTTTGTGTATTATTACTCGCCCTGGCTTAAATTGCAGAATCTGTGTCCCCCACATTGTATGGCTGTTGATGGCTCAGCTCCCACTTTTTCTTCATTTTACTTTTTAGCTTATCTTTTAGAGAGCTCCCCTTTGGTTACTTGACTTAGCAGGTCAGCTGGTGATTTGGGCAGAGGTTGTTCATGCACTCCACCTGCCCTTGGTCAGCTTTGGGAGTTCCGTCCTCTGTGTGCACCATGGTCTCCTGGTGAGCCAGTGAACTGTGGACAGCTGAAGAGTCTTCCTCCAGCTCATTCATTTCTAGTTCTCTCTGTAAGGTTTCTGTTTCACCTGCTGCTTGCCTCAAGCAGGACTCCTGCCTCAAGCTGGCAGCTGGAGCTGAGGTTCCCCTGCCACTGCCCTCAGGGTCCACCACTCCTGTGAGCTGACCTCTGCATCACGCACACTGCTCTCTGTGGTACTGCTGCACCAGTGCCCACAAACAAGTAGGAGAGGGAGGACCTGGGGCGAGAAGGCCAGACCCTCACTCTTCTCTGCACTTCTGCCGACTTACAGTGTTCTGCTTTGGCTGATTTCTCAGCCTCCAGGTGGTTGTCTTCAGCAGGTGTGTCATTTTTACATTTACTTGGAAGAAGGGGAGCTGCCAGCCTCCCCACTCCCTTCTCAGTGGCTGTGTAGAGCTGTGCCATGTGGATTGAGCAGCACAAGGCCAGCAAGGCAGAGTGAAGCAGAGCCACTCGTGATGTTTCCCGTGCGTGGTCCCAGCTTCTTCTCGCCACTCTATTGTCTTTCCCTGGTCCCTCGTACCCTCAGTTTGCCCAGGGACCCAGGTCAGTGGCTGCTACCTCAGCTGATCCAGTCTCTGCAGTCCCTCCAAACTCTGCAGGGAGAGCCCTGAGATGTATCTTTGTTTTTCCCTCTGAACTGTTTGTCACAGTGTGATAGACTTTGACTGAACTCACACCTATCTTTCTTTCACATTAAACAAATGCCTTTTCTTTCCTTTTAGGCTGAACAAGCTCCAAACACTTGTGAATGTCATGTTTGTAAACAAGAAGCCTCTGGGCTGACGGCATCGGCAATGACGGCTGGAGCCCTTCCTCCTGGTCACCAGTTCCTGAGCCCAGAGAAGCCCACACACCCCGCACTGCACCTGTACCCCCACATCCATGGCCACGTGCCCCTGCACACCGTCCCACACCTGCCTCGGCCCCTCATCCACCCCACCTTATACACAGCGCCCCCGTTCACACACAGTAAGGTAAGCTGGGCAAAAGGGCCTGAAAGCCCACTTGTCACTGAGCTCCCATAGGTGGGTGTGTTTAACCAGGCAAATGTAGCATTGGTAGCACACACAGGACAACATGTGCTCTTCATAGGAAGGCCTGCAAATGTCTGCTTGTACTCCATTCTCAAGTACTTGTAATTTTGAACCTTCCCAGTTGTAAAAACCAATCATGAAGTTCATGGTTTATTCATTCAGAATAAACTAGAACATAGCAGATTTTCAGGTGATACTGCTAACATGCAGAATTTGGAGACCCTTCATACAAGTCCATTGACCTACTCACGGCATTCTGGGGCCTGGCTCAGATGGGGAAGATCACTGCCATTGTCTGACTTCTGCAGGGTCTAAATAATTATGTGTCCTTCGCATGAAATCGAAGGCCTAGAAATACACAAGCCTGATGTGCAGTGATGTAGGAGCCATCCCACCTTGAAGTGGGCATGGGAGCTAGACAGCAGATGGGGGCCCAGCAGCAACTGTGCTCAGAGCCCCTTCAGGAAACATAGTGAAGATCTAGGAGATGCTGGTCAGTCAGCATTTCTCCTCAGAGAACCCTGGGCCTGTATTTATTACCTTAGACTTGGTGATGAAGTGTTTGGGTTGATTTCACTCTTTGTACTTTTAGTAGCTTTCTTTGCCTCTCTGTTTTGAATGTACTTTTGTTGACTCAGCGTAATTCTGGCTGCATTCTATCTTTTTATATGGATTATTCTGTTTCCAAGTTTGCCCTAATCAGTCAAAAGTAGACTTTTCCCTATATTCTAACGTATTACTGAAAACAGTGATCCTCAGTTGAAGGAGATGGAAGACCACCCTTGGCAAGAGCTACTGAGGCTGCCTGCTTTCTTCCCTGGGGTCCTTACATTGGGGGTGCTCCTTGGGTTTGCCAAAAAGCAGCGAAGGTGGGAGGATAGGACCATAGGTTTAGAAAAGACTAGAACGAGTTGGCCGTGTTTTATTACAACATTGCACAACTATTGTATCGGAATGCATGCTTAGATGTTGTTAGGTTGAATATTGCTCAGTTTGAACGTTCAGTGATGTTTTTACTCATAAAGTAGTTTCCAAGCTCATCTTTAGTTAGGTGGTCACAGGCTATTTTCATGGTCTTTGGGCCCTGTTTTCCTCTGAGAGAATGTGTGAGCTTAGGAAGCTGTCTACTTACAATTCTTACCTGAACAAAGCTCTGGCCTAGTCCTGAGAAATAATTATAGAATGTTCTCTTACATATTTTTGTTGATTAAAGCTATTCAGGAATTAGTTCCTGAAAGTATTTTAGTAAAATAATGAAGTTGATTATTCCCAAAGTTTATTGGCATACTAGTTAAAAAATGATCTTTTCCCCTGACTTTGTCCTTTTTTTAGGAAGTTATAGGAGCTTTACATAGGGTAAAAGGTGTAGAAAAATATTTTTAGAATCCCCCCCCAATATCTTTCCCTTTGACATTAAACTTTAGTGACATAGGATGCCATAAGTCAGTGTGAAAGATTCACATCTAGAAAAGCAAATATAAGGCCGTCGTGGTGACACATGCCTGTAATCCCAGCAGTCTGAGGCTGGGAGGCTGAGGTGTGAGTTCTAGCCCAGTCTGGGCAATTTAGCAACTCAGTGAGACCCTGTCTTAAAGTTAAAAAGATAAAAAGGGCCAGGGAGGTAGCTCAGTGTGAAAGCCTTGGGTTCAGTCCCCAGTACCCCCCAAAAGAAAAGCTAATATAGCAGTTAAGCCATATGTGGTAGAGGTCATATAGAAACTTAGGAATTTATATTGAAGGCTTATTTCACCCACTTTGCTATTAATATCAAGATTATGCACATCATTTAAAATACATTTGTTGGAGGCCCTTTTTATTTGAAAAAATAAGATACAGTCACCAAAAGATCACTCATGCCTAAAACAAAAATAAAAAGCTTCTTACCAGATCTTGCGAAGTAGTTTGTGAATTGGTACAACGCGCTTGACTGCTGTGGCTGTGTCTGTACCTAGCGCACAGTGCGTGACAGCCCCGGGAGCTGGGGAAGCGGTGTCTGACAGAGCTTGGCTGGGTTAGGGTGGCGCAGATGGCTTCATTTATATGACGGATTTCTTAGAAGTGCCAGAGGCCGCTGCGTGCTACTCCCAGCACAGTTTTGAGGGATAGAGTAAGTACTTAGTATGGGGTAGTTGCACCCATTGAGGCTGTTTTTTCTGCCTCTGTATCTGTGTCCCTTTCTGCAGCGTTCGGGCTTTTGGAAGTTTCTGTACTGAGAAAATCACAGTTGTTGCCTTTAAGACTTCATGTCATTGTAGTTTTAATTTTTCTTGTAATTCTTACTTTGGCCATTGTGTATAAATACTTAGCACAAAAATAAGTTTAGGATGAGTACTATGAAAAATGGTCGTACACCAGGCATGGTAGTATACACCTGGAGTTGCAGCCACTTGAGACACTGAGGCAAGAGGATTGCAAGTTTGAGGCCAACCCAGGCAACTTAGCAACTTAATGAATGAGCCCTTGTCTCAAAACAAAATAAGGGACAAGGGATATAGGTCAGGTGAAGGCCCTAGGTTCAATTCACAGTACTGGAGAAAAGAGGGAGGGAGGGAAAGGAGGGAAAATTTAATTTTCTTGAAAGTAAAACGGCTGAATACTAACTCTGTTTTCAGATGTTTTTATACCAGCAATACATTTAATGTATATGTTGAGATGTAAGTTATGTAAAAGTTCAAAGTAGTTGGAGGGAAAAAAAGGTGGTGAGTGAGTAGAGTGCCCTGGTGCTATCTTATGAAAGCAGAGTCTCCAGGGAGTTCGTGCATCTCTGCCCTTGCACTTGCAGTGAGTACAGTCTGCCGATTCCTGAGCTGCGGTCAAGGCGTCTGTCCTGTGAGCCCAGGGCAGAGCATTTGGCTTCTTTCTAATGGGCTCAGTCTCTTCAGCTACTACGCCTTGTTTTTGGCTTCAGCTTTACACTTGCTTCCTTTCTGGCCAGATTGAGAGTTTCTCAGACCTTTTAGGTAAGCTTTTTACTCCTGGTTTTGATTGTAAATCTGACTAAATGCACCCACTAACACCATGCCACAGCCAGAGTGTTACGCTGTCTTGAAATTTCCTCTTACCAGCTTGACCAGGACCTCTAAACTTGGCCTCCTACGAAGTCTCAGGGCATTGGCGAAATTAGACAAATTCTTTACCAGACCTGGCCTCCAGTCCAGTTCTCAGTAGAGTCTAATTTACAAGGGAAACCTATGAGCGTAGTCTTCACTGTCCACATACCTGTCAGCATGTTAGTCTGCAGTGTTGTTAGAATTTCTTTCTCCAGCTTCAGTTTTTTGGAAAAGTTTGATAAGGACTGTTCTTTAAATATTCGACAGAATTCACCTGAGAAGCCACCAGGTCTGGTGTGGCTTTGGATGTCTGAGTTAATATTCTTACTAGCTATACAGTGAGGTTCTATTCAGATTTTTCTGTTTCTTCATGATTTGGTCTTGTTTGGTGTTTTTCTAGGGATTTTTCTGTGCATTACCCAGTGTGTTGGCATGCAGTTGTTCACGGTGTTCGTAGCGCTTACAGTCCTTTCCCTTTCTATAGCAGTAGTGGTTGTGTCTTGGTCTCTCTCATCGCTGAGACTCAATACCTGACACCCACAGTTTAAAGGAGGCGAGGTTTATTTTGACTCATGGTTTCAGAAGAGCCAGCCCCCAGTTGGCTCAGATACAGTAATGGTGTAGCAGAGGGCCTTCCCCAAGGAAAGTCACTCAGTTTTGTTAGTGAAGAGACCAGTACACGGCTGTTTGTACCGCCAGTGGCACGAGCTGCCCGATGCACAGCTGTGCTGGTAGCGCCGGGGGCTGAAGCCGGTGGGAGCGCATTAACCCACTGATGAGTACAGCACCCCATGGTCCAGTCACTGTCCAGAGCCTCTGAACACAAGAAGGAGGCATTCTAGATCCAAGCCACGGAATCATGTCCCCTATTGCTTCCAGTTTTGGTAAATCTGTGTCCTCTTTTTTTCCTTAGTCCATCTCACTAAAGGTTTGTCAATTTGCTTCGTCTGTATTTTGGTTTAATTGGCGGTCTCTGTTGTTTTTCTTTTCACAATTTCATTTTTCTTCATTCTAATTCTCATTATTCCACCCCATCCACTAGCTGTGGGTTTTTCTTTTTGATTTGTTGAGACTAGCTCTCACAATGTAATTCAGACTGGTCTTGAACTCATTACGTAGCATAGGCCAGCCTTGAGTTCAGTGATTCTCCTACCTCAAACTCCCCACTACAGGTGTACACCACCTTATTTTTGTTTTTGTTTATAGTCCTGAACATTGAACCCAGGGCCTTGAATATGCAAGAGAACCCTCAACCACTGAGCTGTACCTCCAGCCCTTGCTTGCTTGTTTGCTTCCTGATTCTGGAACTTTATCCCTTTCTGCAACTCTTCCTTTCTGTACGTAGATAGATCCAAGTGCCTGACCTACAGTACTTTCCATCTGCTCGAAGACCTTCTAACATTTTTTGCAGGACAGGGGTGCCCTCAGTCTTTGTTTGTCTGAAGAAGTCTTCATTTCTCCTTTACTTTTGAAGGGCTATTTCATTGAGTGCACAGTTCTAGTTTCATGGTTGTTTTTCTTTGAAAACCCTAAATATGTATTTAACTTTCCTCTTCTCTTGCCTGCATAGCTTCTGGCGGATGCCCTTTGTCATTCTTTTCCTTGTTCTTCTAAAGATCCTTTTGCCTCACCTACCTCCGGTGCTTTCTAAGTGGTCTTTTGGTTTCTAGTTTTCCACAGTCTTCATTCCACACACCTGTGTTTGTGGAGCTTGAGGGGATTTATTCTAGTGCACTCTCTGAACTTCTTGGATCTCCGGTGTCTGTCATTAACTTTGGAGAGTTTTTGGCCCTTACTAGTTCTAGTGTTTGCTCACTCCTTCAGACATTCTGATTGTCTCGTATTGTTGTTCTTGGATTTTTGGCTCTAGCGAGTTTTTGTTTTGGGACTGTTTTATCTTTGCTTTTGTTTTCTGTAATTCTTGTTTCTCTGTGCATTTCTGTGTGAGAAGTTCCTGTGGATGTGTCTTGCAGCCCACTGGTTCTTTCCTTGGCTGCGTCCCCTCTGCTGCTGAGCCCATCACCGGTGTCTTCACATCTCATGCAGTGCTCCCGCTGTGAGCGCTCGCAGGACCATCCGTTCGGATGTGTCAGCCCTTACCATATCACTCATTTCAGATTCCCTGTCTGGTCACTTCCACTCATTTCTGTCTCCGTATTCTCAGGATGGTTCCTGTTGTGACTCTCAGAACCTCTGCTTGAATTGCCTTTAGATCTCATGTGTTCTTGTACCTGAAGCTCCTTTGGTACAAGCTCTTTGTCTCTCACTCTTGATTCTGAGAGCTTTCATTTTGGATCAGTCTTCCAGGTCAGTGATGTTCTAATGGTATCTTACCTGTCATAATGTTAATTACAACTGTAATTCTTATTTCTAAGCTTTAATTTACTTTTTCATATCTGCCCAGCAACTTTTTATATTCCTTTGTTCCTTGATTTTCAAAAAAAATTTTCCCAGTACTGGAGACTAATCCCAGGGCCTCATGAATGCTAGACAAGCATGCCACCACAGAGCTATACCTCCAGCCCTGCTTAATTTTTTTATTTCATCTTTTCCTTAAGCATTTAACATAGTATGTATATTCACTGGGGATTGAGCCCAGGGTCTTTTTGCACTGAGCTGTATCTCCAGCCTTATTTTGTTATTTTGAGACAGGATCTCATTAAGTTGTTCAGGCTGGTCTCAAATTTGTGATCCTCCTGCCTCAGCCTCCCAGAGTGCTAGAATTACAAGCATTCAGCACCATACCTGACTAAAGTCATTTTGTATTTGAATGAAACCTTGAGAACCTAAATCTGTTTTTATTGTTCCCAGTGACGTCACTCAAGAATGCTTTTTTCTTGATATGGGTAGTGGGTTTTTTTCCATTGTGAAGTCACGCCTATGCAGTTGACTTTGTGATCTGCCCCCCCAATCCCTGGCTAGGAGATACCTGCTTAGGAGAGGATTTTTGTCTGCTGGTGCAGGTGCAGTATGTACTGACCCTCCTCTTGAGAATCCAGAGAGGCCAGTCTCCCATGGGGCAGGTCTCAGTCGCCATGTAACTTGGTCACTGATGTGTCTGTCACATGTACCCTGGGGGCAGCCTCCCTTCCCTTCACCTCTGCCTTGTGTGTCTCACTACCTTTTACCACTGTATGTCCTTTGTCCTTGTTCTAGCAGTTTGTTGCCCAGGTGTTTGTGCAGGTGCAGAGTTCTGTAGCCTCTATGGTACCACACAGAGCCTTGGCCCAGGGCAGAAGTAAGCTGGGCAGGAGATGCACCCACTTTGCACATCCCACTTGCCCTTCCTCAGGCAGATTTATCCCTGACCTGGAGCTGCTAGGTCACCCTTCAGCAGAACTAGAATCTGCATCAGAACCCAAGGTTTCCAACTTTAAATCTTGTCTTTTCATCTAACGAAATCACTGTACTAATCAAGATATGGTCCACTGTGAAGGGGAAGGATGTTTTGGATTATCCACTGGGAGCCTGGGGAAAATAGAGAATAGTCCCTAGGTTCTGGCTCTTGTGAGTTCAGTGCATTTGTGGAGCCTTAGACTGGGAGGTGGTCCCCATTCAGCTCTGGGTCATGTGGTCTCAGTCCCTTCTTATCTTCGGTCTGAAGTATGCATCTGTCCTGGTTAACTCTGAGACATATGCACAACTGCTGCAGGTGTGGTGGAAATTGTCTGTCTCTTTTCATTGCTGGGACAAAATACCCAAGACCCATAAGTTTGTAGAGGTTTCAGGCCATAGTTGGCTAGCTCCAAGGTAGGGTGACATGGCAGAGGGGCATGGCAGAGGAGAAACAGTTCATAGCAGGGCAGGCAGAAGGCAACAGAAGCAGCTAAAGCAGCACCAGCGGTCTGCTGTAGATCTTCGGTCTGCTTTCTGTTCCATCCAGGCTACTAGCCTATTGATTGGTACACCCACATCCAGGGTTAATCCTAGTTTCACACTCTTAATCCACATTCACAAACCCTAATCTAGGCAGCTCCAAAAACCCCCACCTATGACCACATGAGGCTGTAGAGGAACATCTAGATAGAAGGCATGGTAGAAATAATTAAAACATGGCACTGGTATATGCTCAGGCTGGAATGGGCAGGGTGGACAGGGTGGCATGCTGTGAGGAAAACTAGGACATAAATAGATTGTGACTTGGGAGATCATGTGCACCTGGATCTGAACTTTATTTTAAAGGTAGTAGTCAGCTCTTCCAGCCTGAGAACTAGCAAGGTGGTCCTTTGCCTGTTTACATCTCTGAGAGGAACATTGAAAAGCCTCGGTTAGGCAGAAATACAGAATAGAGCTACTCACCTGAACTCTCTTGTGCCCTGGGATATGTGGATCAATTTATCTACCCCCGCCCACCCCATGTTTGCCAGTCATCTTCTGCACCCATGCACCTGCTGTCCAGCCTGGTATCCACGGTGGAATCAGTGGGGAGGTCTTGCAGAACCCACTCAGACCAGAACGTGCTTACCAGAAGCATTCATTGGTGTTGGCATTTGTGTCAGGGATTTCACTTACAGCAGAAATATCCTTCCTGTGAATTACTTCCTTTGTCTGAAGTGGAGAGCAGTTCAGAACCTTTGTGTGATAGAGCTGTGTAAACAGTGAAATCAGTGTTCGAGTTCAGTCTCTTGTCCACCTTCCTAGACTGTATGGTGGACTCCCTGGTGCTCAGGGAGGCATGGCCTGAAACAATATAGTTGTCAGGTGATGTTTTATTCTGAGAAAAAACCCTGGAGCTGCTGAGCTTGGTAGGCATCTCAATAGACATCTTGTACCAAACCAGTGAAAACAGTACAACTTGTTTCGATGCTAATCCCTGCCCACTGCCTGCAGTCTCTACAGCTGGGTCTTTTGGAGTAAGTGGGCTTCTGAAGTGTTAATTTATTCTTTTAAAGTTGGTCCTTATTCCTCTAATCATACATTTATTGAACACCCAGTATGTGCCAGGCCTTGTGCTATGTTCTAGGAAAAACAAAATCAGTTCATTCTGGTCCATGTTTTCAAAGAGTTTCCAGTCTAAAAAAGGAGACAAAAATGTCATGAAAATTACACCTGTGGTGTGCCTAATTTAACCTGAGGGTGCAGACAGAAAAGTGGTCCTGGAGAGGGAGACAGTGAAGCCTTGGGATGGCTTTGCAGAGTAAGAGACTGGAATAGAGTTTTAGAGAGAAAGCAAGAGCTCGGTAGATCTAAGTGTGGTGGAGCCCATGTGGCCATACCGCCTTCCCAGAGGTGAACCCCGACAGTGCCCAGTTGTGTGTGGGGAGAGACTCAGGAAGTGCTGAAGTTGCTTCTGCCACCCAGATCTTAGCTGCTGGGCCAGCAAGGTGGGCCATTTCTCCAGAGTCAAGAGTGCAGGAAAGCAGGCTGGTTAGCCTGGGCAAAAGGCCCCCAAGACTGTTACTTCACATCAAATGCTCTCAACAGAGCATTGTGTAGTTTTCCACAGTGTAGAACCTAGTATCTGTTGGAATGGTTTTCTCTGCTCTTTGCTCTCTGGGGCTCTCCTGCCAGAACAGCTAGTTCAGACCTTGTCATCCTAAGGGCCTGTCTGTTCCCACTGTTAAGTTCTGAGCATCCTGCTCCAGCCCCTGCCCTCGCACCACCCCAAGTCCCTGAGCTTTGCCAGGGGCCTGAGGGGAGTTCCTGCCCACTTCCTGTGCCAGAAGCATGTGAGAGAGTGGGTGCAGCTGGGAGGATTGGCTCAGTTGATGGGTTTGTGTCCAGGGGCCATAGTCTTAGAAAATGATAGTTCACCACCTTCGTACTCACTGCCTACTTCCTGCAGGCCAGGCAGGTGCTGAATCTTAGCAGAGCCCTAGAGCTAGGTATTTCTAGGTTACGGATGAGAAAAAGAGTGAGTGATTTGCCTAAGGTCACACAGCTAGTCAAAGGGAGGCCAAGAGGTGGGACTCAGGTTCAAATTAGCTCTGTCACTGACCGTGCCTCTGTAGTCCCTGAGCTGGATGTTCAGTCCCCGCTCTGTCTGGCAACTCCAGAATCCCTCCTTTCCTCATCACCTTCCCCCTCTTCACCATCACCTCTCATTTCTCACCCCATAGCTAACTCCTCCAGAGTCTTCCTCCCCTTTCGCTTCACCGACCATGTGGTCACAGATGGATATTTCTAGCAAAGGTCTGCCAAATCCCCTCCCCTGTTGCCTAAGACCTCCTGTGCGTCCCATGCCCATTACAGAGTCACACGGTTACCTCTGATGTGACCACTGCCCCACCGTCCTGAAGCCTGCCAGGCGTGGCCCTGTCACCCATGTACGTGGACCGCCCCTAGCCTCTGCCCCTCCCCTTCCCCCTCTGCCCCATGCAGCCCCCTGGGGCTCTCCTGAGCTGCCCCAGCACCCGCTCCCCAGGGCCCCTGCTCAGTCCTCATTTTGGGCCACAGGCTCTCCTTCCCAACACTAACAGTGTCATAGGAACCCTCCTGGGAATTTGCCTAAATCCTGCCAGGGGGTGATACCCAGCATGGACCGGAATGGTCAGCAAGGCCAGGAGCTAGATGTCCCATCCTGTTGCAGAACGTCTGTGATTCGGGGGAGCTAGCCATTAACCAGTAGGCTGAAATGCCATGCATTGAAGTGTGGTCGGAGAGGAGGGAAGATCAGGGGTCCCCATGGGCTTAGTGAGGCTTGCCTTGGTCCTGGGTGCGAGTGTTAAGCTGTGGGAGCAGAGGTGGTGGTGGCAGCTACTCTGGGACAGTGACATCTGGGCTGAGGCCTGGGGATATGAGTGAGTAGGGTGAACATGGGCACAGCATAAACAGATGAAGATGGAGAGGCACTTGAGGGTTTGCAGACCAGGGGAGGGAAGGCCTGTGTGTGCAAGACAGAGGGAGGCCAGCCCAGTGTCTCAGGGTCTCGTGCAGCCATGGTAAGGGCGCTGGGTTTTATGTTAGAAGCAGCAGAAACCCATCTGGATGCTCTAAGCAGGGTAGTGGCACTCAGTAGAGGTCACTCGGTTGCCGTGAGAAAAGGGATGGGTGGGAGCCCACATGCAGGCTGCAAAGTAGTGTGGCTGTGAGGGTGACAGATGTCAGGGCTGGGCCTGGGTGCAGGATAGGACAGGAAAGACTCAGGAACACCAGGTGTGCACAGCACCCGGTAAAGTGTGCATGCTGCTGGCCACCTACCGACTGGCCCTCACCATCCTGCCTTGGTGCCCTCCACGTAGGCCTGCCCCTGGGGCCCAGACCCACTTGCTGGGGCCTCGGCTTGTAATCACCTATGGAATTCCACTAGTTCACGCTGTGCTGCAGGGTGCCCAGGTGTGAGGTCAGTGGAAAGGAGCATCGTTTTCATCAGAGATTCCAGGTGGACTTGCTAGCAGTGTTTGTTAAAATGTCAGATGAGAAGCAGCCATAGGCACACGCACCACATTTGAAATGTTGCTAGACAGGAGGCGTAGAGCCTGCTGAGGTGTCCAAAGGCATCCGTTGCTTTTGAAGTACACCGCTGGTTGCAGATTGACCTACATGTCTGGTCTTATAAGTAAGGCGCACAGTGCTTTGTGAGATGTTCTTTCCCAGTGGGCACCAGCCCATGGGGGCATGGCCCGCAAGGCTGCAGTCACACTTGCTCTGTTTATAGATGAACTACTTAGGTAAGCGGAATATTAATTTTGATATGTGATTAGAAAATTTTTTTTTGTAGGCTTTACCGCCAGCACCTGTTCAGAATCACACAAATAAGCATCAGGTATTCAATGCATCTCTTCAAGACCATATTTATCCGAGCTGTTTTGGGAATACTCCAGAGTGGAATAGTTCTAAATTTATAAGTCTTTGGGGATCAGAAGTGATGAATGATAAGAACTGGAATCCTGGCACTTTCTTGCCAGATACAATTTCTGGTAAGGAATTTGTTAAAACTTTCTTAAGATTTTAAAATTACCTGAGCCACGTAGATTGCCATCTTTGGTTTAGTCCCCTGTGGGATCCCCAATGCAGCAGGGCAGCTGCTGCCCCCAGCCCTCCGTCTGCAGCGGGAGCCCCTTAGGGCCTGTTCCCCACGCCACACTGCCACACCGGGCCCCACGCCGACACACAGAACTCTGGCCCCGCTCTGCCCCCCTCCAGCTGCTTAGCAGCACAGTGAATGGCACTGGCGCAGCCCAGCCTGCTGTGCACCGGCTCTCCAGGGCTCGTGCCCGGCCCTTAGTTCTCAGGCTCTGGTGACAGCCAGACCACCGCCAGAACACGGAGCAAGGGGGCAGTGCCACAGTTCACTCGGGTACAGTGATTCTGCTCCTTTCCCTGGCTTCTGTATCGGCCCAGAGGGACCTCTCCCCTCTAATGAGCTGCTTCCTCCCTGCCCACCTCAGCCACACAGGCTCAGCTGTAACTTCTACCACAGGGCCAAGAGCACCTGAGGAGGGGCTGGTACTTGTACCTCCTCTCTGTCTTCATGTGGCTCCAGCTGCTGGTGGCCCCTGCCCCCCCGTATGCGCTCAGAACAGAAGCTAGACTTGACATCCTGATCTGTGCTTGGAAAGGATTTCTAGCTGTGTGATCTTGGGCAAGTTGCTTGGCCTCTCTGAGCCTCAGTTTCTTCATCTTTAGGATAGGAATAACAGTACCAAACTCAGAAAGTCATTTTGAGATATTAACTTTGTAAAGCACCTAGCACAGGGATTGGCACATAGTAGATGCTCAATAAATCCAACCCCCCAGAAGAAAGACTGGTTCTCTAGCATCCTCCCAGGGCAGTCCTGACTCAGTAGCAGCCCCATGTTCAGTCCGTAGCATTCTCTGCAGGGTTTCACTTAGGTACTGTTCATTTTAGAAGTCCTAATTTTCCCGTTCTTCCCCGAAGGGAGTGATATATTAGGGCCAGCAATCTCGGAAACAAGACCTGAAGCTCTTCCACCTCAGCCAAGCAGTGATGCGTCCACAGCAGTGGATAATAAAGAGAAAAAAAATGCTGCGAAAAAGAAATGTTTGTACAATTTCCAAGACGCTTTCATGGAAGCAAACAAAGTTGTCATGGCCACCTCCTCCGCCACATCCTCCGTGTCCTGCACAGCCACCACAGTGCAGTCAAGCAACAGCCAGTTCAAAGTGTCATCCAAGAGACCTCCTTCAATAGGTAAGGCCCCCTAGCCCAGGCCCAGGAGCCACTGGGCCCGCTTGCTTTCCATCCTCTCTGTGTCATGGCCGTTGCCCCTGCTGGCTGGAGCCACACAGGTACTCAGTGCCTGCAGGTGCTCCCCGCAAAGAGCGTGGCTTTGGCCTCTGTCGGAGCTCAGCTGTCGCCCCAGGTGCCCTGGGCTCCACAGCGCTGACTCTTGCCTCCCGTTTCTGCAGTCCCTCTTCAGTGACACGACGAGGTCATTGCTTTCCAAGCACAGGCGGGTTCCTCAGAAGCTGCTTTAGGAAAACACTGAGCCAAAAGCTGCCTGTCAACCAGTTTGTCACGTTAGTCAGTTTCCTAACGGTGAGGGAGACCCAGAGTGATGCCAAGGGACAGGGAACCCGGCTGGAGGGGCTCTCACCAGCCAAAGCTGGGGCAGTGTGAGCATCAGAAGGAGTAGTCATAGACCAGCTTGTTGCAGGGGCAACGTTAATGTGATGGATTGTGGTGCTCAGAGAAAGTCAGGAACCAGTGGGGATGTTCCAGTCATCTCTGGGGGAGAGGAAGCTCTTTTTCACAGATGACACCACTACTAGGTATGTGCCGAGGACAGAAGTAAAAAGTCACCACCTTGCAGCCAGCAGTGCAGTAGCTACTTCAGGTCAGCAGAATTGTGGTGCTTAAAACACTGGACGTGAGTGCATGCCTAGCATTTAAGGGTTCTTGGGGTCCATCTCCAACACCAGAAAAAGAAAGAAGAGGAAAAAAAAAATACAAGCATTGGGGGCTGGGGATTTAGCTCAGCGGCAAAGCGCCTGCCTGGCAAGCGCAAGGTCGTGAGTTCGGTTCCTGGTACCGGAGAAAAACCAAAAAAAAAAAAAATACAAGCATTGGGGGCTGGGGATTTAGCTCAGCGGCAAAGCGCCTGCCTGGCAAGCGCAAGGTCGTGAGTTCGGTTCCTGGTACCGGAGAAAAACCAAAAAAAAAAAAAATACAAGCATTGAGGCTGGTAAGCACGGCATTTCCACTGTCCAAAGGCCACACAGGGTGGAGGGAAACTGGCAGCCCCTGCTCAGCAGCACCACACAGAGGACGTGGGGTGCTTCCTTTTGCCATCACATGGTGAGGAAGGATCAGACTCATCTTTGCTGGATTCGAACCTAGAACAGCTCACCTGAGTCTGTGAAACAAGATAAATACAGAGTGGTGCACAGTGGACCTCTTGAAAATTGTCCATCTTATGAAAGGAGAAAAGAAGAGGCTGGGTTGGTGGGAGCTGTGAAGGTCATGGGAAATGGGCTGCCTGTTGGCTTAGAGCCTGGCCCAGCAGGCTGCCCTGGTGCTCAGCAGCAGAGCTTGGCTAAGGCCAAGCACAGCTTCTCCAGATGTCAGGCCAAAGGGGGGGGGGGTGTGTGTGTGTGTGTGTGTGTCTGCACGCACACGGTCACATATTGATTGAGACAAATCAGCAAAGGATGAGTGTTAGTCCTTCAGCTTTCTCAAGGTTTGAACATCATTTTCAGAACAAAAAGTTGGGGGAAATATAATGAAACAGGAAAATCTGTGTTTCCCTCATACATGGCAGTGCGATTTGTGTCTCTACCCAGGTGACGTCTTTCACGGCATCAACAAGGAGGACCACAGGCACTCTGCACCCGCTGCTCCCAGGAACAGCCCCACGGGCCTGGCTCCACTTCCCACCCTCTCCCCTGCTGCGCTGTCCCCTGCCTCCACACCTCACCTTGCAAACCTTGCAACCCCAACATTCCCCAAAACCCCAACCACAGCTCCCGGTTTTGTGGACACACGCAAGAGCTTCTGTCCCACCCCCGTGGCACCACCACCTTCCAACACAGATGGCTCCATCAGTGCCCCACCCAGCGTCTGCAGGTGAGGTGCCTGGGGCCCCAAGGGGAGGACAGGCGCACTATGCCCACTGGGGTTGCTGCCAGTCCTCCCTAGGAATGAACGAGCAGAGGCCTAGCAGCTACAGCCCTGCGGGTCAAGACTACACCTGACCGTTGGCAGCATCAGGGTGCACGTTATTTTTAAGTTATATTTGTTCTACATTGGGTAGTATCAGAAGAAAATGAATAAACTGTAGAGTGAAGCAAAAACCACTCAACAGGTTTTTCTAAGGTCAGGCTGTCCTTGAGCTTACTATATAGCCTCTACTGGCCTTAAACTTGGGTTTTTCCTGCCTCAGCCTCCTGAGTGCTGGGATTCTTACTACCTTTGAACTTGCCCATGTGAAGCTGTCCTGCCTCCTCCTCAGTACAGAAGTAGGGGTAGCAGGGACAGGCAGTGCAATCAGAGAAGACATGGGAGCCTGTGTACCTGCTCAGGGACACCTCTTGAGTGTTAGTGCAACTGCTGTGTGTATCGTCAGCCATCGTTGCTGACCTTGTGGACCTGGTGCCCCACGTGGCCCATCTGTGAAGTGGTCAGGAGTGCTGTGGAACCTGAGCCCCCTGGGCAGGCACTGACAGCTGTGTGTGGCTTTGTAGTGACCCTGACTGTGAAGGGCACCGCTGCGAGAATGGCGTGTACGACCCGCAGCAGGACGACGGGGATGAGAGTGCTGACGAGGACAGCTGCTCTGAGCACAGCTCCAGCACCTCGACCTCCACCAACCAGAAGGAGGGCAAGTACTGCGACTGCTGCTACTGCGAGTTCTTCGGGCATGGCGGGGTAAGCCATCCGGCAGTGCACACGCTGTGTGGGGGGCTCCTGTCCCGGAGCAGAGTCAGGACACGGTCAGAAGCAGCGATTCCACATTCAGCTTACACTTACTTAGAGAAGATTTTATCACTGCATTTTCGTATTTGTTTGTGATTTTTTTAAATAGTTGATGAAGTAGGGGAGCTTACTAAATGCATCCCATGTAATACTATGTGGCTAGGGGCTGGGGATTTAGCTCAGCGGCACAGCACCTGCCTGGCAAGCACAAGGTCGTGAATTCGATTCCCGGTACCGGAAAAAAACCAAAACCAAAAAAATAAGTAAATAAAAATAAAATAAAATATTACTGTGTGGCTACTTAGAGCAGTGCCGTCTGGACATCTTGAGTCCTCTTGTTGGCTGAATACAAAAGATGTTGATAACATCTACCACTTTCCATCTTTCCATAGTAGTAATTATATTTCGGTAAGCAGATACCACCTGAGGGTTTGGTGTCTTGGTTACTTTTGTTGTTGCTGAGACAGAATGACAGAATACCCAGCATCTAAAATCACAGGAGGAGAGGTTCATTTCAGCTCACAGTTTCTATCGGTTCCAGTCCATAGCTGGCTGCCAGACAGGGCGGCAGGGCAGGGGGCATCACAGAGTGGGGAGCCCTTCTTCTGTCGCCCATACGCCAGGGGAGGGTACCCTCAACCCCAGCATCACACACCCATGATCCAGCCACCTCCAGGAAGCCCCACGTATGACCACATGAGGTTTCAGGGGGCCACCTAGATGCAAGGTATAATAGAGGGTTAGCAGGAAATGCAGAGAATGCTGGTTTTTATTTCCTACAGTGT
Source organism: Chinchilla lanigera (assembly GCF_000276665.1). Lineage (NCBI taxonomy): Eukaryota > Metazoa > Chordata > Mammalia > Rodentia > Chinchillidae > Chinchilla > Chinchilla lanigera. Next base: position 1,650,187 of record NW_004955514.1, read on the forward strand.
GCACATGGTTTTAGCAATGAGCAGTGTGATAGCAAGCCAAACGTGGTGGTATACTCCTGTGGTCCTAGCACTCGGGGTTGAGGCAGGAGGACCCTTGTGAGTTCAAGGCCAGCCTGGACTGCATCATGAGACCCTGCCTCAAAAAGCAGAAGCAGGGCAGGAAGGACTGAGAGCCATGAAGCACTGAAGAGGAAACTTGTAAATGGAGGGAAAGAGCAGACAAGCTTCTTGACATGAAAGGGTGAACATACTAATCACACAGAGGTGGAAGGCTGTGTGTAACTACATCCTTTCAGCTTAAAAATTCATTTATATTTATCTTACCAGATTTTCTTAAATAAAACCTCAGCAAGGTAGGTGCCAAAATGCAGCTCTCAGGTAGCATAAGGATGTGTTTTTCTGTTTTGTGCCATTTATTTATCTTGTTACTTTTCATAATGCTCATGTATAACTTAAGTAATTTTTTAATGATAGGCAATTTTAGAGATGTTCGGTAATTTGTTACATTCACATGTATAGCTTAGTTGTGTCCTTACTTGTTTTAGCCCCCAGCTGCACCAACAAGTAGAAATTATGCAGAAATGAGGGAGAAACTTCGTTTACGGCTGACCAAGAGGAAGGAAGAGCAACCTAAAAAAATGGATCAGATCTCAGAGCGGGAAAGTGTCGTTGACCATCGCAGGGTAGAGGATTTGTTACAGTTTATAAACAGCTCAGAGACGAAGCCTGTAAGCAGCACGCGGGCAGCCAAGCGAGCCAGGCACAAGCAGAGGAAGGTAAGCAAATGCTGGCTCCGTGGGTGCTGGCTCTGTGGAGTGCTGTGTGGGCTTAGTGGCATGGTGCTCACGGGAGGTCAGCTGGCCTGCGGTAACTTGCTTTACTTTTTTTTCTTTGGTACTGCAAATCGAACTCAGGACCTTGCACTTACCAGGCAGGTGCTTATGCTGCTGAGCTATATCCCCAGCCCGTGCACACTAACTTGGTGCCTTGACTGACTGGTAACCTGAACTGGAAGCTGGTTAAAACCTCACTTTGAGTTTCCAGGACAACGTCAGGTCCTGTGCTGACCGTTGTGGGGTGGCAGTCTCTGTAGCTCTGTCTGTGACTAACTTCTTTTCCCAAGGAGGTGACAGTGGGGGTAGGGTGTGGTGGGGCAGACCTTGGGATAAAATGGGACCTTCCCCCCACCAGGGGGGTGCAGATGTGCCTTTGATACGGGATGAGACCAGGCCCCAGCAGAGCCTCTTGGACACAGGCTGAGCAGCCGCTATCCGTGCTCCTTTTGTTTTTGATGCATTGGGCATTCCAGATGATGATGGCCAGCGTGTGACACTGACATCAGGGGTGAAGAGTCTCTCGAGCAGCCTTGTTGGGAAGCCCTAGGTGCCCTAGGCTGGACTTAACACTCACTCTCCTTTGAGTGACTTCCTGTTGCTGCTCTCTGCCTAGCCCGTTTCACAGGGTGGCCCTCACATCAGGGGCTGTGGTGGCTAACCCACAGGCGTAGTCTGCCTGTGGACTCCAGCCTGGCATAGCCTCTCTCATGGGCTAGCTGGGAGCTAGCCTGCTGCTGGCCCAGCAGTGGTGAGGTACTCATACAGCATGCAAGGGGGCCCACAGATGATCGCAGAGAGGACACTGACCAGCCTGCATGGACACACAGACAGCTGACCCTAGGGCACAGCTCTACATGCCATGGTAGGGGGATGGACAGACCATGAACCCTCAGGAGAAGCTTTCCCTCTGTCACACAGAGGAAGGGTTCTCAATAATTTTACATGAATTGTCAAGTAATTTTAAAGACCTAGCATTGTAGGGCTGGGATGTGGCTTAGTGACAGTGTGGTTGCCTGACACGCACAAGGCCCTGTCGTCACTCCTCAGGCCCTGGAATCACCGCCAAAAGCAAAACAAGTTGTTTATTATGTTTTAACTACCATTTTTTATTTACGTTTTTTAAAAAACAAGTAGAGTTGTTTCTTAAAAATATTTTAGAAGATAGTTGGGCGTGGTGGCGCATGTCTTAATGCAAGCTACTCAGGATGTGGAGGTAGGAAGATCCCATGTTTGAAGCCAGCCTGGGCAACTTAGCAAAATGCTGTCTTTCTGTCTGTCTCTGTCTCTGTCTCTGTCTCTATCTCTAACTATCTCTTTATCTCTATCTATGTATAAACATGTTGTGAGCTGCATAATAACACACATAATGAGAATTTAATCTTGGACAGGACCCTTTTTTTCCAGGCAGTGTTTTTGCAAAAGTTTCTCCCACACACTAGCTTTTCTGGAGTTCAGTGATGAAAGAAGCCATGTTTTTTGCTGTGTGTGTATGTGTGTGTGTGTGTGTGTGTGTGTAAGTAGGGTCTTCCTCTGACTGTGTAGCTCAGACTGCTCTCAAACTCACTGTGTAGCCCAAGCTGACTTCAAAACTTCAATCCTCCTGCCTCAGCCTCTCTAGTGCTGGGATTACAGATGTGCCCCACCATGCCAGATTGCTCCTCATGCTTAATGGCTTTGTTTCTGAATAGAAGAAATGCTCTCCGTTTGCACCACTGGGCTATACATCACCAGTAAACTGCAGTCTTCACTTGAGATGACGTTAATTCCTTCTCGAGGTAGACCTCAAAGAGGAAGCGATGTCTTGCATGCCATGTAATGGCATTATTTCTGAAAGCCATTTGCTCTGTTACACTAGCGAAAATATATGGGGCTTTTGTTTGTCTGCAAGGGCGGGAAGGAGTGCCTAGTGTTTTGGCCACATTCTGCACATGGCCTGTCGATGCAGGTAAGTGCAGCAACAGCAGCTCTCTGTCATGGGCTTCATGTGTGGCCTCAGGTAGGTCACCCACCAGGCCAGGCAAGAACAATTCCCTGACATGTGTATGGGGAGAAGCCAGTCTTCTGGATGTAGGGCAGCAGCTGCTTTGACCTTCTTCCAGGTGCCATGCATTTTATGGCATTTTATGTTAGCCAGTCTCCCAGTAAAGTAAGCACATTTCTTGGTAGATAAATAAAATCTAGATGAATTCCATAGGGTGACATAAGGACAGGTAGGTGTGTTCTTTTGATTTATTATTGCCCCTTCATAGTTGATATCCAGTCATACGATTCACTTTTTAAATTACCTTAGTTTTCTGTATGTTTCAATCCCTGGAATTTTTACTGTGGTCTTAAGCCACCTTCTCTTTCCACATTGGCAGCTGGAGGAGAAGGCACGTCTAGAAGCCGAGGCCAGGGCACGGGAGCACCTGCACCTCCAGGAGGAGCAGCAGCGGCGGGAAGAGGACGAGGATGAGGAGGAGGAAGATGAGGAGCAGCGTTTCAAGGAGGAGTTCCGGCGGCTTCAGGAGCTGCAAAAGTTAAGAGCTGTGAAAAAGAAGAAGAAAGAGAGGCCAAGTAAAGACTGTCCTAAGTTGGACATGCTGGCTAGGAATTTTCAGGCAGTGACAGAGTCTGTCACTGACTCTGAAAATATCCACAATGGCTCAGTAGAGCAGACTGAAGAACCAGAAACCTCATCTCACTCCCCTTCCAGACACACGAACCACTCAGAGCCCAGGCCAGGGCTGGAAACCGACAGGGACACTGTAGATCCTGTTGTGGACACCAGGGACCCCAAGCTTCTCCTCTCTAAGGAGGTCAACGGGAAGCAGCACGAGCCTCTTGCTTTTCTCTTCGACATGATGCATCACCATAAAGAGGGAAATGGCAAACAGAAGCTAAAGCAGACCACTAAGACCAATGGTGAACCTGCGGCGAGGAAGCTTGTAGAGCCCCCCAGAGCCCCCGAGGGGCTGCCTAAGCCACGGGCCCAGATGGAGCCAAAAACTAAGGTGGTTGAGCTCACTTCCCTCACAGAGCAGAAAAAAGAGGAGAGAAAAGCCAATAGTAACAACAATAACAAAAAGCAGCTGAACCACATCAAGGAGGAAAAGTCAACCCCAGTCCCTCCTGAGCCTCTCTCTCCCAACCAGCATCCGCAGAATGGCCGGCTGATACTGGCTGACTCTCCCCAGCCGAAGGGCAAGAACAAGAAAAGCAAGAAGAAGAAAGGAGACAGAGCCAGCAGTTCAATTGGTAAATATAGAGCACAGGAAGGTGTCTCAAGCTTCTGGCTGTGAGTGTTCTGTGTGAGTTGTGGTACAGGGCATCCATCACATCCCCTCCTGCACTGGGATGCCACTTACCTGTCCCTAGGTGTGTGCTCATCATGACATTTTGCAGGAGCAGCAAGAGGCACATGGCTGTGGTGGTTTTGTGTTGTGTTATTTTGAAATAATTTTGTACTTGTCAGAAATATAAAAAATAACACAATTTTTTTTCTGAATATTTTTATATCCATGATTGGTTGAATCCACTAATAGGAAACTGGTGGCCACAGGGTTGCCAGCTGTACTGTCCCTCCCATCACTGGGGATTAACTGTGATGCTGAGTTGAGATGGTGTCTGCCCGGTCTCTCCACAATCAAGTTGATGTTTCCCCTTTGCTAATTAGTGAATCTTAATATCTACATTATAAACGGTATATGCAGATCATCCAGTCCATCTGCTGCCACGGTGTTGTGTGTATTCATCGGCCTTCCTGTTGCTGAACACAACACCCAGAGAAACGGCTTGAAGGAGGAAGGTTTAACGTAGCTTGTGACTGTGGGATTCATTCTGTGGTTGGCTGGCCGCAGGACAGGAGTATCATGGCAGAAGGGCATGGCAGAGCAAAGCTGATTAGTTTGTGGAGACAGGGTGCAGAGCAGCAGAAACGGCGCCAGAGAAGGAGCCAGGGACCAAGTAAAAGTCCCCGAGGTCATACCACATGACCCACCCAGACACACCCGGGGGTGTGCTTTACTAATCTACTAAGCATTTTTTAATCCAATAAAGTTGACTGTCAGGAGTAATTGTCACAATCCATACCTTGTCAACTTTACACCTAAGCACATCTCCTTAAGCCACACTTAATCTTCAAATAAAGATAATAGCAATTGCTATTGTGAAGTGAATCCCAGGGAGCCAGTTCTCCAGGAGGCCCTTCTCAAGCAGGGGTCTCAGAGTCTCTTTTCTCAAATGAAAAGTTGACACTTCTGCACCCTAGAGTCGGAAGTGGACAGTCTTGCTAATTGGCCGTGTGCAAAGTACTTGGTTTTCAGTGGTGCTAATCTCTTTGCCAGCCACACCTCCTTTGTCCCCAACTTAAGCACAGTTCTGTTAGGACCAGTTTTTTCAAATATTTCTCCTCTGACTTTTGCCTACAGTTTTTACTGTAAACTGACTGAAAGCAGCCAGCAGTATCCATACAGCCTGAATATTGGGCTATGTTGAAATTTCCTCCACCAGATTAATTAGTCTACCACTCTTAATCTCAGCCTCTCACAAAATCTTAGAACATGGGCAAAGTGTAAACAAATTTTTCTGCCAAAGGATGATACACCTGGCTTCTAGCCCAACTGTCAGTGGAGTCCTTGATTTTGACTTGAACCTCCTGAGCCTGACCTGTACTATGGCATTCCTATCAGCATTCTGGTCTTCTGAGTTTGAACCAGAATCACACATCAAGATCTGTGTACAGCATTCTAAGGCTTCTCTAGCCAGCATGCTCAAACCTTCCCAAATACTTCCTGCAAACCAGTTCCAAAGCCTTTAAACTACATGATCAGGTACAGTCATAGCAACAACCCCACTTCTTTCGCTGCCACTTTTCTGTGTTGGTCAGCTTTCCTGTTGAGTAGGCATAATACCTAACAACTTAAAGGAGGAGAGGTTTAATGTAGTTCATAGGTTAAGGGGATTTAGTCCATAACTGACTCGAAGGCAGGAACATTGTGGTGGTAGGGCATGGTGGAGCAGTGCTGCTTATAGTTCATGGGAGCTGGGGAGCAGAGAAGCAGAACAGTGCCAGCGAGGATTGTGTGAGGGACCAGATAGAGACTCAGAGGTGCTTCCTGCATAACTCACTCAACACAAACTCAAGGGTTTCCCCTTCTAATCTGCTAGGCCTGTTAGAATTACTGATCACCGTGTACATTTTTTAAAAATTGGTACATGCTTGTAGTATATGATCACATTCATCATGGTGAGTTGGTACATATGTATAAACTCTCTTACCTGGCTTTTCATCCCCCTCCCTCTACTCTTGGACCCCTCTTGTATATATAATTTTTTGTACATGCTTGTAGTACATAATGATCACGTTTCTCGAAGGGACTGGGTACATGTACTCAACACATCTTCCCCTTCCCCATTTTTTTTCATCTCATTTCTTTCTCCCTCTAGCTCTTGCTTCCCCCCCCCCATATGCTAAAAGATCTGCCTGGCCATTTCCTGTTATCAAGCTTTTATTTTATATGTTGGACTTCTCCTATAAGAGAAACCATGCAGTATTTAACTACTTACCAGGCCAATTCTGTAAATATGGGATGACCAACAATTTAATATTTTGGTTAGTTTTTATAAGATAATAGGACATAAAAATCTATTAGAAGATAATAGGACATAAAAATGACAATTTTTATCAACTTTATCAAAATTTTCTCTGTGTGGTGTATCTTAAAACATTCAGTACACATGTGCTCGCTTCAGCAGCACATAAACTAAAATTAGAACAATAGAGAAGGTTAGCACGGCCGCTGCACAAGGATGACATGCAAATTCATGAAGCATTCCATATTTTTAAAAATATATATGTATATACAAGAACAGCTGGGATAATTGTACTGCTGATTTCTACTGGTTTATTAAAAGGAATAGTTAATGCTTAATTTTTTTTCCTTTTTAATTTAATTTTATTTATTTATTTTTGACCAATTTTGCATGCTTATATCTGGAGCAACTAATTTGAAGACAACAGTATGCAGTATAACTATCACTGCTGAATTCCTATCATCTTGTCTACTGAAATTCTGTATTTCTCATGTTTTTTATTATTTTTTATTCCCTTTAAAAAATAAAGAAAATTTAAAAAGTTTTTTAAAAGACAGAAAACCCATTCAGTACACAAAGCAGCATCACAGTGCGGGCAGTCTGTCTGGTCTTGCTCCAAATTCTTTCTGCATTGCTGTCTTTTCTTTGAACGACACACTTCACACTGTTGTGTCAGCCTCCCCTGTTCTCTGTGGGTCATACAATTTCTGTAAAATGTCTACCCACTAATGCTGAAGACGTCAATGATAGATGTTCTGGTTGGCATTTTGCTATCCTGTATTTTTCAATTATTAAGTCTCTTAGATCTAATCTAAGTTGTAAATGACTTTTTCAGTCCCCTTGTTCTGAATAAACAACAAATAAGTTCCATATTGTTTTGTCCAGAAGGTCCATAAATACTTGATAATCTTTCTTTTTTTTTTTTTTTTGGTTTTGTTTTTTTTCCGGTACCAGGAATTGAACTCACGACCTCACACTTACCAGGCAGGTGCTGTGCCACTGAGCTAAATCCCCAGCCCCTTTCCTTGCTTTTTGATTATAGAATAGCTAATTAGATGTTGATCAACTCTGTCAATACCATCCATAGAATTATTATAATCATAGATCACCATTGGGCTTTTTTATTTGTCATACAAACAAGAATTGAATGACCCCTGTCTGAGTATTGCTGGGGTAAACTGTTTTGTGATTGGTTTGGGTCACTGATTCACTTCACCCGCCATTTTGGTCCCCGGGGGCGTCCATGTTCCTACAAATGGCTCAGATTTCACAGTGCATTCTTGCCTTGCCGCCACATTTGCCCGATGAGAGCCCAGCGCATTTACTGACATGTTCAGTCCGCGAGCACATGTAAAGCAGTTTCAGAGTGGCCTGCCCTCACCTCTGCAGAAAACTGGGAACTTACTGGCTTTTACTTTTACACAAAAGGTAACATACCACAGATACTCCTTTTACCTGTTTTTTCCCCTCATTCATTCTCCATGTGCTCCAGAGTGATTCAGAGCGCTTTTCCTTTGTCCAGCTGAATTGTACTCTATTTTTATTGTCCTCCGACTTACTCAGCTGTTTTCCTTCACACCAGCAATTAAGTTGTTCCCATTGCACTGTAATTACTGAGCTGCAGTAAATAGTCCCATGCGTCTTGAAAGGAGAGCGTCAGAAGCAGGAGTGCTGGATCATCAGGGAAACCTGTAGGCAGTTCTGGTAGACACTCCAGCCCTGCCCCACGCTCTACCCCTAGGGTCTGAGCATGGCCAGTGACAGCATGTAGTCAGGTGTCTTCATGTTGCCAATCCATTAACTGGAATTACTCCTCAGTATAGTTTCATTGGCATTTCCTTCTGAGGTCAGTTAATTTTTGAGAGGTGCGGGGTACCAGGGATCGAAGAAGTCAGTTAATATTTGGGAGCTGTTTCTGTATCTTTCTTGTGAAACTTCTACTCATACCTTTTTTTACTTCTTACTGTAATTTTTTACCAGTACTGAGGATGGAGCCTAGGGCCTTGTGCATACCGGGCAAGCACTCTACCACTGAGCTACATACCAAGCCCTCGTATTTTTAAGAATTCTTTTTGTGTTAGAAACTTCGGCCTTTTTAACTATGTAATATGCTGCAGACATTCTTCTACCAGTTCATAAGTTGTCTTCAGACTTTGTTCACAATGTCTTTCAACCAGGTGGACTTTTTTTTCTTTTATGCAGTTTGCCAATCTTTTATTGCCTTAGAGTTTGAGTAATTGTTGGAAAGCTTTATCATAATGCCAGGGTTATAGAGGAATGTACCTAATTTCTTCTAGCGTTTGTGTGATTCCCTTCCCCCAATTTAGATCCGTGATACATTGGGAACTTATTCTTGTGTACATAGTGAGGTATGGATCCAGTTCTTTTTCCAAATGTTGGCTCAGTACCAGTTACAAAATTTAGCTGAGCCTGGTGGCACACGCCTATAAATCTCAGCACTAGGGGAGGCTGAAACAGGCAGATTGTGAATTTGAGGCCAGCCTGAGCTACATAGTGAGACCTTGTCTCAAAATTTAAAATTTAAATTTAAATTTAAAAAAATTTAAAATGATTGAGAACGTACTTTAGCACGTCCTACCTGGGTTCAGCCCCAGTACCAAAAGGAAGGGGGGAAAAAACGGACATGGTGGCACATGCCTGCAACCCTAGCAGTCTGGAAAGCTCAGGCAGGAAAATCACCAGTTGGAGCCCAGCCTGGGCAACTCAGTGCCTTAGTGCAACCCTATCTCAAAGTAATAGAATCTGAAAAGGGCGTTGCGGGGTAGTTCACTGTGAAGGCCCTCGTCGTATCTTAAATGTGTGCCGGTCTCTGCTGCTTGCCTCACAGGCTTCCTTGCTTAGCTTTCTTGCCTGGAGTGTTTCTTTCCATGTTGGCTTCAGTGCCAGTGTGCCTAGAGCCTGTCTGCATCTCAGTAGGACTGCATCAAGTTCATAAGGTAAACAGGAAGAATGGATGTCTGTGTGGTGCAGATTGTCCTTTCTAAGAGTAGGGGTTATGTGTCCATTTATTCAAGTCTACTTTGGGGCTTTTAGAAATGTTTTAAATTTTTTCCATTGATTTTTCACATTTCTTACTCTGTTTATTCCTAAGTAATCAGCTTTGTTTTTAGCTTAGAGTATTATCTACCATTGTATCACCTGACTCCACAGTTCTCCCTGTAGCCTCTGGTCACCTAGCCGTGGCTCAATAGCCATTGAGCACTATTAATGTGGCTTGTTCAGACTGCGAGATGTAAGTACAGGGTACACGCTGGATTTTAAAAGCCTAGTATAAAAAATCTCTCAACATAATTTTATATTAAATACATGCTGTAGTAGTTCATATATCTTATTACATCATCACTAAAATTAATTTCATCTATTCTTAATTTTTTTAAGTGTGGCCACTAAAAAATGTTAAATTGCATATGTGAATGGGGTGATATTTCTGTTGGATGGTGCTGCCAAACTGGTTATCTGTGGCAGATGTGAAAAGGTATTGATTTCGGTGTGTTGACTCCATCTCTTATGTGTACTGTCTTCTTTTGTTTGTATCTATCTGTTGAGTCTCTGGGTATTTCCAGGTACATGGTACATCTGCAAGCAGAGAGAGCTTTACTTGCACTTTTCCAGTTCCCATGCCTCTGAATGTTTTTTCTTAACTTCCTCATGCCCTGGTAAAGCAGGAATGTCTCTGGTGTTTTCACCTTGAGAGAGGTGCTGACCAGAGAGCTAAGCTTTATTTTAGGAAACATTTCCTGAGTGTGTTTGTGAGGAATGGGTGTTGAATTTTAGCGATGGTTTTCTAGCATTTGTGAAAATAGTTTTGATTTTTCTTCGCAGGCCTGTTTATAGTGGTACATTATATCAGTTACTTAACTCAGTTACCTAACTCAGTTACCCAACACTGAACCAACCTTGGATTCCAATGAAACGCACTTAATTGTGATAAATTATATTCTTTGGTTTAGGATTCTGTTTGCTGTTGGCTTTCTTTACATTGTAATATTTTTACAGTGATCTTCTTGCTTGCTTCATGAAAAGAAATAGGAAGTTTTTTGGTTTAATTTTTATTTTCCATATTCTGGAACAACTGCTGTGTTGGGACTATCTAGGCTTGGAAATTTGATAGAATTTGATCGACTCTCTACAGCTGTTAGTACCTGGTGCTTTAGTGAGGTAGTTCTTGACAGCATTTCCTCTTCCCTCCCAGAAAGTGGTTTAATATTTCTATATATAGTGAGGTTAGTTTTGGAAAACCACCTTTCCACAGTAAATTTTCCTTTGCAACTAAATTTTCAATTAAATGTGCATAGATATCTGCAGAACAGACTCTACTTTAAATTTCTTTTCAATGGTTATTTTTCCTTGTCTTTCTTTATTTTGTGTATTCATGCTTGCTTCTTATTTTGCCTAAGTCAGTGATTTTTCTGCGTTGTTAGATTTTTTAATTGGCTTTATTGAGTTTTACTTCTTTCCCTATACCTCCCTAAATTCTGCTTTTGTCTTCATTTTCTACATGTACTTCTTTCTTCCTTGTTCTTTTTTAACTTTTTGACTTAGAAATTGTTTTCATTTCCCCATTTTTATTAATAAAAGTGTTTTAGCACTTGGAGCTTTTCTCTGATGATTGCTGTAAGTATATAGCATAGTCTTATAGATAATTTTCCCATCAGTTTTTTGTTTCCTTTCAAAGAAATTCTGAAGGAAAAAAAAAAAAAACATAAAGAAATTCTGTAATTCCCACATGGGTTTCCCCTTCTGCACTAGTGTAGGCGACTTCTGAGTGCCCTGGGCAGGGAGCCTTTTGTTGTCGTTTCTGGTTGTGTGCATTGTGGTCAGACTGTTGTTTATATTTTAGCTTCATTAAATTTACTGTTGCTTTCTTTGTGACTCAGCATGTTAATTTTCCATTGTAAAAATAGCTAAGGTAATGGCCTCACAGAGCGGAAAGGGTTTGGGCTCGCAGTGGTGGGAGTTCCATCCATGTCCCTGGGCCCCATTGCTAGCCTGTGGCACGAGGCAGCACATCATGACACCTCGTGGTAGGCAGGAGGCACAAAGAGGAGAAGGGCCCAGGGTCCCAATGTCCCTTCATGGCATGCCCCTGTACCTCCTAAAGGTGCCACCACCTCCCAGTAGCCCCATCAGGTGGGGACCAAATGCATGGCCTCTGGGTGACACTTCAGACTCACACCAGGGCATCTAGGGCCTGTGCCATGAGCAGGTGAGGCATGCCTGTCGTGTTCGTCAGTTTCGCTGCTTAGGTCCTCTTTGTCCTCGTGGCTGCCTTGCTACTTGATACTCATGGTCCTGAGTTTCGTGTGTGTCTCTTGTGCCTCTGCCACATGAAGGTGGTTCTGTCGAACTCACAATTCTCCTGCCTTAGTCTCCCAAGTGCTGGGATTACAGGCGTACACCACCACACCTTTGAAATTGTGGTTTTGTGCTAGCATATTTGTCTTGGTCTGTTTTCTGCCACTTTCACAGAACTCCTGAGATTGAGTCATTTATTAGGAAAAGAGGTTTGTTTTGGCTTATTGTTGTAGAGGTTGTGGAGTTCAGCATCCGGCAGCCACATCTGGCCAGGCTAAGTTGTAGGCAGTAGAAAAGGAGGGACAGGCTCTAGGACAGTGAGTGTTCCGGTCCCCGCGAGCCAGTGAGCCAATGAGGACTCACTCTTGGCAAAGGGCAGCTGACCTTTCCTGACCCTGTGACACAGAATGCGGCCCCCCTCCCCACAGCCCACCTCCTGACGCTGCTACCCTGGAAATCAAGCCTCAGCCCTCTGTACCCCTCTCATGCCTGCTTCCCGGCATGCCCTCTCACAGCCTCAGCAGCCAGCAGGCCCAGTGTACCTTTTCTCCTTAGCTCTACCATCTTTCTCTTCCCGTTTTCCCTTTCCGTCATTTCTGCACTCTCTGGTACAGCTAAAAGTGGCAGTTGTTTTGTCAGCTTTCCGCTGAGAGTTCACAGCCTCGGACATCACCTTTTGGGCGAAAGCATCCTGAATGCCCGTGGGAGGTCAGCCGTCTGCTGTCAGCTGGCAGTGAGCACACGGCTCCGTGGGCTGATGCTTCCACTTCCATGTAGGAGACTGCAGCAGAGAGGCTGCGGGCCGGCGTGGAGCTCGGGCAGCCGAGGAGGCGCACCTCAGGTCTAAGAGCATCTCATGAGGACTCTTCTGTGGGGGCTGCGCAGACGGAGCTGCATCGAGGCCAGGCAGGAGGTGTGGGTGCCAAGGTGCTGGCCCGCGGAAAAGGAACAGGCTTGTAACAGATTCTCCGGAGCACGGTGCTGGCCCTGCTGGGGTCTGATGCCTGAAAGGAGGACGACCAGGAGGAAGCAGCTTGAGGGAGGTGGCCCTTCAGAAGGTTGGGAGGGGGCAGCAGCTGGCTGTTGGATGCAGCCCACAGGGGCATGGGCAGGGGAGGAAGGAGAAGAGCGTCAGGAGCTGTGGGACGCACAGCATGTGCACGCTTGGGAAGGAGTTCAGAAGTGCTTTGTGTGAAAGGGCGAGTAAGGGCCCTTGCCCTGGGAATCACCGTGGTGGCAGCTGCTGATAGCCATGCACAGGGGCCTTCGCTGTGTTCTGTGGGGATGCCCGGGGGCAGGCAGAAGCAGGCTGTCTGTTAGGTCTGCAGGGGAGAAGCTTACCTGTAACAAAAACATGCAGGAGGCCTCTGCCCTCTCGGTGTTGATAGGGCCGGTGCCACACCTGCCCATCCAGATGTGCACTCTGGGCCTGAGCCTAGGCAGATCATACTGCAGGGCAGAGCCAGAGAGAAAAGTTCACTCAGACCTGCCCAGGACCCTGAGAGGTGGAGTCCACACACTCCTGCTATTTTCAGAAGGGGTTCTTTCACTGTGGAGCCAGATGTCACCATGCTTTTTGTTCAGAATGGCCAGCAAGTGTTCAGATGAAGTGTTGAGATGAGTGCCTAGGAGAGTACATCCCTGTAGGATTGGTGTCTGGGTCTCTTCCTGCCAGGGGCAGGGCCACAGGACAGCGCTCTCAGCCCACCCTCCTGCAGAGCCTGAGCTCAGGTCTGGGGCCAGCTCCTACAGAGTGCCAGCGGGCCAGCTGCAGCTGCAAGACCACTCAAGGGGAACCGGCTGCAGGAGGCTGGGCGCTGCTGGCAGGACCTGAAGCAGTTGCTGTGCTGAGCAAGCCTGAGCCAAGCACACAAGAGCCTTGCCCTCCTTGGCCTTGTGCGTTTCAGAGAATTGTTCTAAAAGTTAATGAAGTTGTTTAAAGCCAAAAGCTGGATTCTGTTCAGATGAGATAACTGCCGTTGTATTTGATGTGCTTCTTTGCCTCTTATTTTCAGATGATGTCTTTCTGCCTAAAGATATCGACCTGGACAGTGTGGATATGGATGAGACAGAGAGGGAGGTGGAATATTTCAAAAGGTGAGTGTGAGTCCCTCCAGGCCAGTGGTTGCCGCATGTGGTTGGTTTTCTCTTTGCACAACCCTTCTGTCCTGAGTGAGTACCATCCGCAAGCCAGCCGGCTGCTCAGCCGCATTCCACACACTCACTTCCATTCACATCGCCGCCCCCACTGTGTTAGGAACCATTGCTGTCAATGGTTTTTACGGGGCTGGACCAGCAGGGTGATCTGGAGGAGCCTTCCAGGCCATCTTCCTGGTGACATTTGAACACAGAGGTGGCCTGCCTTTGAGAGAAGAGTAACCCTGTAGAAACTGCCTCAGCTTTTCTGATGGCAGAGGCTTATTGTGTTCCATAATATTGTACCCAGTATGTGAACTGTGGCAATAGAAATTTACTTTTAAGCTGCCTTGTTTTTTCCTTTCGAAGTACTTGACTTTCTTTGCTTTAAGTAATATGCATAGAAGAAGCAAAGTTAAAAATACATGAACTCAAAGCCAGACTTGGTGGCGCATGCCTGTAATTCCAGTACTTTGGAGGCTGAGGCAAGAGGATTGCCTTGAGTTTGAGGCCAGCCTGGACTACGTAGTGAGACCCTGTCTCACAAAACAGACAAAAAATCATGAACTCATTCCTGAAATACTGGAAAAGTTTAAATGTTCCTTGAAGTTATATCTTTCTTGTAGTATGATTCATATGATTTATATGATACGGAGATTAATAGGAGAAGAAAAGTACTCACTAAGGTAAAACATCTATTTGTTATAAAAACTCTTAACAAATATGGATCAGAAGGCCACATCATGCAAGAAAAGGAAAAGCTGTCCATCAGAGACCTGTAGGAAATGTCACGTGTCCCAGGAACACACAGAAGCTGTTCTCTGAGGTTAAGGAGCACCATTGTCACTACTCCTATTTGTAATGACCTGAAAAGGGGAAAAAAAAAAAAAAAACTGGGGGATAAGGATTAAGGGGAAGAAAGGAAATCGTTGTTATTTTCTCATGTTATGTGTATGCGTGTGAAATGCAGAAGCACCTGCAGGTAAAACATCTGGGCAAGGGTGTTTAGTATAAAATCAGTACCCAGGATTCTACTTCAGGGTCATGGACACTTAGGAGCTTTAAATGAACCCTTGGGACTCTTTCCCTCACATCCTTGCCGGTAATCTTCTCCCTTAGGGTGTTGGGTTTTTTTCTTTTCCTTTTTTTTTTTTGAGACCAGGTCTCCATGTTGTAGTTCAAGCTGGTCTTGAACTCACTATATAATCCAGGCTGGCCTCAAACTCATGGTGTTCTTCCGGCCTTGGCCTCTGGAGTTACTCATGTGCCACCACACACAGGTAGGAATTTTAGCCAGGCGCGGTGGCACACATCCATAATCACACAGGTAGGGATTTTTTTTAATCCTAAAACAAGCAGGAGACTTCTGCAAGAACCACCTCTCCTCAGTGCTTCCAAAGTAGTAGACGTGCCAGGCATAGGGGCACATACCTGTAATCCCAGCACTCTGGGAGGCTGAGGCAGGACGATGGCAAGTTCAAACCCAGCCTGAGCAATTTAGCAACTTAGTGAAACCCTCTCTCAAAATAAAAAATCACAGTTTCTACTTTTGTGTTTGAAAAATTCCATATTAAAAGATTCTTTAATTTTGTACACATATAAGTTGTAAGGAAGAAATAAATACAGGTATCACAGAGATTAAGAGAACACAGGAAATAGCTTCACTGTAGTTGATTTTAAAATTTAAGTGTAGTCAGGCACAAAATTAATACAAGGAAAAATAGTAAGGCTGGATGGTCAGAAATGGCCAAAGCCATTGTAATGATAGGTGCACGCCTTCTCCATGGAAGCTGATTCCACAGTTTCACAAAGGCTTTTTCCTGACTGTCCAAGAATGAGTTTATCCAGTCTTGAACAAATTGCCAGGAAACTTAAAAAAATGAGAGAGACAGCACTTGTACAGGAGGATGCGCCTCACTTCACTGTGTGAGACAAAGTGCAATTTCTGTACCAATATATGCCAAAAAGAACACCAGAAAAAAAGAAAACTTAGTGGGTTGTCCTTCTTATGAATGCTAGGTGCGGAAACTCTAAAGAAAGCAAATCCAGCATTTTCAGAAGCATTGTACATGACCAGGCTGGTCTGTGCCCAGAGTGAGGTGTGTTTAATGTCAGAAGGCCTCCCATGTTATTTGGTAGGTTAATATGTTCGGGAACAGCCATTTAATCAATTCAGAAGATTCCAGAAAAGCTTTTGAGAAAATGTTAGCACCCACTTGAAATTACAGTAAGTTCCTGACTTAGAAACAAGTTCTAGTCCCGAACAGGAACGTTTGTAAGTCAGATTTGTTCGTAATTCCAACAGTGTGAGTCTTATGCACCTCTGACACAAATATACAATGTGAAGCATAGGAAACCAAACACACAGAAACACAGTAAAGAACCTACTTGTATAGTTGCCTTAAAATGGTGGAACAGTACTTCTGCTGTTTGTTCACGTCTACAAAGGTTCCTCATGGGAGGTCTGTTCATATTTGTGAAAGCTCGCAACATGAATGTAGGTTGGGGACCTACTGTAATAAGGAAATGGGTAAACTGGCAGTAGAACTACAGTCTTGAAGAACAAGGATTGCCTGGCGAGCACAGGCAATTCCCGAGTTCAATTCCCAGTACCAAAAAAAAAAAAAAGAGAGAATAAGGAGAGACCCTAACTTGATAAAGGGATTTACTAAAAAGAGAAAAGACAGGAGCTAGGTGTCCGGAGCTGTTGTCTCCGAGGCAGGGTGTGAAGCGCAGAGCAAGGCACCAATGCTCTGCCACCTTCCAGTCAGCACAGCCAGACAGGAGCAGAGTGCGAAGGTGGAGGAAGTGGGCAGGAGGCGTAAGACTCACTTCACGGGGGGTCCAGTCGTCTGGGCAGTAAACGTGAGCGAGTATCCAGTAAGGGCTGGCTGTGTAGGACCAGTACAGAACTTACTCGTTTTTCTCCACACCACCTATAATTAGAAGCTGTGGTTTAGGCAGGTATAGCTTAGCGGCCCAGCACCTGCCTGGCAAGCATAAGGTCCTGAGTTCAATTCTGCGTACCTAAAACAAAAAAAAAGAAACTAGTTTACATAAAGCCAGCATTTATATTAGCACCAAATTTCTGCAGTATCCTTGGATGTATCTAACAAAAGTTATATAAGCTCTATCATGAAAGACTAGGCAACTTTACTGCAAAACATTTTAAAAGACCTGAACGGGCCAGGGATATACCTCAGCGGGACAACACCTGCCTGGCAAGTGTGAGGTCCTGAGTTCAATTCTCAGTATAAAAACAGAAGAGAAGAGAAGAATTTGAGTTTACCACAGCTGTCTGTAGACCTGTACCCCAGAATGGCTCTGTGGGACACAGCGTTGTGTTTCTGAAGCATGGTAGGCAGGATAAATCACAAGGCAGGACGCCCTGCAGCAAGAAGCCTGCAAGCAAGCGCAGGACGTGGTCCACACACCCATCCGCCCAGGAGAGGAGAGGCACATGCTTGGCAGCGACGCATGCACAGATGCTGCCTTCGTTTCGCTTGCGATAGTCAGAAGCTGGGAGCAACTCAGACCTTCATCAGGAGAGGCAGAGCCATTACACACCCCACGCAGGGACCCTGCTGCCAGCACGGCACCTCAAACATCCCCCCAGAACGGTTCCTTCGGCGACAGGGGCGACAGAATGCACACTGTGAGCTTCCACCTGTGTGAAATTCCAGAAGTTACAATCTGTCCACCACAACAGGCGGCAGCTAAGCGTTGGCACAGAGCCAGGGCAGGAGGCAGTGGGGGCTCCACGGCAGTGCTCTGCATCTCAGCCAGGGTGACTGGCCAGGGTGGACAGGTCTGTCCCCGCCTGTGAGCTCTGCAGTCCGTTGTGCACAAGTCAGGCCTCAGTGAACTAGCTTTGTGAGAAGGTGAGATCCTGTTCACAGTGCGTGTGTGCATGTGCTACATCTATAAAGACAGCAGAGAGTTACCTCTGAAAGGCCAAGACGCTGCTTCTGGGAGCGGGCGGGTGGTTATCACTGAAGAAGGCCCTGGGGACTGTCCCCCGGGGTGACTGTGACACATACTCACCTTGCATTTTGTACATTTTGTACTTGCTTCAGTTACTTGTCTTCTACATGTGTAACATTTTACAGGAAGAAAATAGGGAGGTTAGTTTACTAGTACCCTCCTGGAAGAGTAAAAAGAACAAAGAAGGCCACTTTTCCTAGCCATTGTAAAGACAGAAAGTCCAACTGGGTGAGGTGGTGCATACCCGTAATCCCAGCACTCTGGGAGGCTGAGGCTGGACGATTGCAAATGAGTGCCCGTCCTGGGCAATTTAGGGACTTAGGGGGACCCTATTTCAAAACACTTTTTAAAAGGGTATATTCAGATATATTCAGATATGAATCCTAGCACTCAGGAGGCTAAAGGAAGAGGATTTCCATGGGTTCAGGGTTGGCTGAGTTACATAGTGAGTTTAAGGCCATTCTGGAGTACATAGTGAGACCCTATCTCAAAAAACAAACAAAACGGGGCTGGGGATTTAGCTCAGTGGCACAGTGCCTGCCTGGCAAGCGCAACGTCGTGAGTTCGATTCCCGGTACCAGAAAACAACAACAACAATAAAAAAAAGGAGTAGGAATGTAAGGTCAGTGCAGAGGCCTTGGGTTCAACCCCTAGTACTACAAAAAACAAAATACGTATGTATATAAAATAAATGAATGAAAGAGCGGAGGATGCAGCTGAGTGTGGAGGCGCTGGGTTCAACCCCCAGTACCACTGAAAGGTAAAGGAAAAGACTTAGAATGTCTTGGCTATTAAACATTGATAACGAGGTACAGTCACAGACCCCTGATGATGGTACAGAATACAGACTCCTGAAACAGCCTGAGAAAATACTGAGCCTTGGCTTGTGACAGTGGATCGGCCAGCGCTGTGGAAACACATGCTTGTAGAAGGAAGGGTAGAGAGTGCCCTGAGGGATGAGCTGAAGTCCTGTCCCTAGTCCACACCACCCCAGAGGCAGCTCCTATGGGCGGCCGTTTTCAATGCCAGAAGCACCTCTGGCTGGCTGGCTCTCTGTTGTAGAGCATGCACAGCATACATGAGACCCTGGGTTCTCCCCAGCAGCCACCTGAAATAATAACAAAAACCCCAAACTGTTTAATTTAGGAGGAAATCCAGATGGATGTTTTGTTCTGGTTTTGGGTTTTTGGTTTCTTTGAGACAGGGTCTCACTGTGTAGTGCAGGCTGGTCCTGAACTCATGGTGATCCTCCTGCCTCAGCCTCCCAAAGGCTAGGACTCAGGTGTATACGACTGTGCCCTGCTTTGAGCAGTTTACCAAGATGCTGTCTCAAAAATTTTTTGACAGCTATGAAGGTATAGCTCATGGTAGAAAGCCCTAGGTTTAATTAGCAGTACTGAAAAAAAAGGAAAAACGTGCGAGTTGCCTTGGTGTTCACCTCTAGTCCCACCTACCAGGAGGCTGAAGCAGGAAGATCACTTGAGCCCAAGAACTTGAGATGAGCTAGGCAACACAGCAAGACCTTGTCCATCAATCAGTCAAGGCTGATAAATTATACTACTTTTCGATCAAGGATTGGTCTTAAAGTGAATTTGCAGCTCTTGACAAGGATCAGTACTAAAAAGTGTAAAGAGTGTTACACAAGAGGGTGGGAAAGCCAGTTAGGCCTGGCAAGCACAAGGTCTTGAGTTTGATTCCCAATATCCAAAAAAAAAACCAGGAAAGCTAATTGAAACCAGTAGGGTCCTTCTGAGAGGTGTGACCACCAGGCACAGGATGGGCGTCTCAGCTTCACTCCCTGGCCTCAGGAAATGACTAGGAGAAGCCACAAGCTGCTCTGTCACCTGCTGGGATGTAGAGCCACAGGTGCTTGCTGTGCTCCGTCCATCCCACGCACAGCATCGGCTGCCCTCCTCAGCACACACTTGAGGGCTGCCCAGGAGGCAGCCAGAGCCACGTGTGCACCGCAGCATCTTCAGCCCCTAAGCTGAGCAGACACCCCTGGGGAGGAAGCTCACACGTGCGGTGGGAGGAGGTCAAAAAGAGATGCTTATGCAGGACAGTTGCACTGCAGCCACCTGGACAGGCTGCGTGTAGAATGTGCGCGGAGGTCATGCGTGCATGCCGGACAGTGGCGGCCCCTGCAGGGGACAGCAGGGTGATCCCAGGAGTGTACACCCCAGGGTCCCGAGTGTGTATAGTCTGTGTGCCTAGTGCACGTGTGACACACCCCACAGCTGACAGTGTGGGGACACAGATGTCAGAAGATCAGGTCTCCCTGGTTCTGGTTTCATGCCAGTGCTTGAGAATTTGTTGGAAGCCATGCTGTGTGTTAAACTGGACATTCATTTATTTTTTCGTTTTCTGAGACAGGCTCTTGCTGTACTTGCTGTGTAGCCCAGGCTGGCCTCGAACTCACAGTCCTCTCACCTCAGTCTCCTAAGTGCTAGGATTACAAGCGTGCACCACCACATGTGGCTCTTGGGGAATCCTTGTTGAACAGCCCCGAGCAGGGATGTGGCTGATGTTTCTGAGCAGCGGGTCTGCCAGGTGACACGGAAGGGAGTGGGGATGGCCCCACACGAACGCGGGCAGTCCTGAGATGCCTGCCAGTTCAGGGGCGCAGCAGAGGTAGAAACTGTGAGGAGGTGGAGAAGGTTGAGCACAGACTTGGCATGGCCAGCTGGGGCCAGGGAAGGGACTGGGACTCCTGGCAGAGGCCACTGGGCAGGCAGAGTTGGCACAAGGTTGTGGCTGGATGACTGAACCTTGTTTAAGACAGTGTGGGTTCATGTATTAAACGAGTGAAATCAGCCAACCGTTTCCAGCTTTCATTGTGATTTCTGCCCCAAATTAGAGTTGGGATGATGAGAACTTCAGAAACGTGCAAGTGCTTGCTTTTTTTTTTTTTTTTTTGTCTTTTTGAGACGGTCTCACTATGCCGTTCAGGCTGGCCTTGATCTCACCTTGTAGCCCAGGCTAGTCTCGAACTTGGAATAATCCTTCTGCCCCAGCCTCCCGAGTACTGGGATTACAGGCCTGCACCACCATGCCTAGCCCATATGTAAGCGCTTTTAAACAAAAGAAAGCGTTCTTTCCTTTGTACAAAGATTGGCCGTCTTTGCCTGGGAAACAGGACAAATGCGTGTGTGTCTGGAGCTGTGCGGCAGGCTGTGTTGGTGATCCTGGAGGCCGCGCCCCAGAGGGGAGGGTGGGAGCTGGGACCCTGTCTCGCTGTCACCGCCCCACTTGGATGCCCTGCTGTGGGTTCACACCTAAGTTAATGCAGGCCAGGCTGGAAGCTCAGCTCTCCAAGAGGAGGGAAATGACCACGGAAGGCACAGGCCTCCCAGTGGCCTCCTACACCGGACCTGGCCACCCCTCTAGGTGGCCACTGCTGAGCCCTCAAGGAGTTTCTAACAAGAAGGAAGTCAGCCTAGCCAGCCCCTGCCTGCTGTGCCCATCTCCGCCAGTGACTGTCACTCGTTTTGTCTTCGCAGGTTCTGCTTGGACTCTGCTCGACAGACCCGGCAAAGACTGTCCATCAACTGGTCCAATTTCAGTTTGAAGAAAGCCACCTTTGCTGCCCACTGAACAGGGCCAGCAGGAGAGGGACACACAGGAGTGGCCATCACCCGAGAGCCAAGCCCTTCCAGGCCCCCGAGCCGTGGTGCCCGCCCGGGGCCAAGCAGGGCGGACGCCGCAGCCTGAGCCCAGCCTGGCGCGCGCTGCCGGCCCGCGTTGTTAGCTCGTGTGCGTGTAGTCTGTGAGTGAGACTCCCCTGATTGTAGCTCCGTGCTGTCAGATCGGAACAGTAGTGCTCACCTCTTCCCACCGCTGTGGCCTCAGAGGCCTGAGCTGCGGCCAGAGACGAGTGTGCATCACCCACGTGGCCCGTTGCCTCTGCATCTCTCCCCGTCCTGTCATCTGTCCCGCCACGTGTGGCTGTCCTCAGCTCCCGTGTGCCGTGTGCCACCCGAGGCGGCCGGGCTGTCGGGCCTCCTCCGTTTTCCACGATCTACTGTTTCCGAGTGTACACGTTGCGCTGTTTGTGTTTGCCCCGACTCGTAGCCAGCCTGTGTAAGACCCCTTGAGAATGAGAACGTTGATGACAACACCCACCCAGCACTCACACCATCAAGTCCGTTTAGAGCGTACGACCGTATTAACACGGAGGCCTGCCTGGCTACTTTTTTAACATATTGTTAAGTAATATTAAAATCATGTCTTTCTTTTTGAAAGATGGAATACATTAGTACAGCAGGAGACCCCGTCTAGTTGCTTTCTGCTGGGAGCGCCGGGGTTGGGGGGTGATGTGTCCTCTTGACTTTGAGGTCAGGGCCCCTGGCCCTGGAGAGGCTTCCTGGTGGCCCCAGCTACCCGCTCCAGGCTCCTGGTGGCCTCAGGGTCTTCCGTGGGCTGGGTGGGCCGGAGACCCAACAAGCCAGCTGCGTGCGGGGCTCCGTGTGGATGTGCCAAGAAGCTGGGGGCTGGGGCGTGGCCAGGAGAGCACGGACAGCACCCTGGGGCCTTGCAGCAGGCGTCCTCTGCAGAGGGCTGGGAAGCAGCACCGGTCCACAGGAGCACTGGAACCCTGCGGGCCGAGGAGTGGGCACGGAGCTGCCGGCTGCTCCCCACTCCCAATACCCCGTGCCAGAGCGTCAGACCCCAGGGCTGGAGCAGCTGCCCAGGGAGGCTACTGCTTTGGCGCTGAGGGCCAGCAGGGCCATGAGTTGAGGTGTGGGGCAGGAGTCCACCTTGCTTTGGTTTCGTTTCTCTAGGTGGGAGAAGGTGCACAGTCCCTTGGTCCCTCAGACCCTTCAGCCGTGGGCAGTTGGGACTGCGCTCCACCTTGGCAGCAGCGGTGCAGGCCTGTGGACCGCAGTGGCTGCAGCAGTGCCCCAGGGTCTCCCTGGGGTGGTCCCGGAGCCAGGCCTGGGGCCAGGCCTTCCCATCTGTCCAGCAGTGACAGCGGCAAGGACTGCTGGGACCAGGGGTATGGATGGGGGTGCCCCAGCCCCGAGCATTTGCCAGCGTGCCTGCGGCAGCCACTTAGGTCTCCACCTGTGCCGCCAGCCTTGGCTGCCCCCCCGCACACCCTGTTCCTGGGCCGCTTCCTTCGGCCCTAGGACTTCCGGGTCCTGGGGAGCGTGTCCGGCTCTTTCCTCAGGGGGGCACAAAGAGAAAGGGGTGAGCCAGCCATGGTGGCACACACCTGTAATCCCAGCACTTCGGGAGGCTGAGGTGGGACTGCAGGTTCAAGCCCAGCTGAGAAGGGAGGTAATAGGACTCCGGAGGATACCCTTCCTGGCGTGGAGGGTGGCGTCCCCGTGCCACTGTCCTGTGAGAACTCCGGCCTGGGCCTGGGGCTGCCGCTGCAGACAGGGCAGCCCCCAGGGAGCCTTTCCTGGCGGTTCCCCTCCACACAGCACTGCCAGGCACAGAGCAGTCCACTGCTGGACAAGTAACTTCCGGTGGAAAATCTTTTATTGAACTTCGTACATGTGTGCATGTCATTAAAAAGTCCCAGCTGTCGTGAGAGTGGTAATTCCTGCTACTGTGGAGGCTGAGGCAGGATGGATCTCTTGGGCTCAGGAGTTTGAGACCAGCCTGAACAACACAGCAAGACACCATCTCAGAAACAAAATGAGATGAAGTTCATGGTATGAGAAAAGCAAGAGGATTAATGCTTTGTCATGTATAGATTTCATAGGTAGATACAGAAATACACGTTTTTTAGATAGGTTCTCACTGATGTGCCAGGTTGCCCAGGCTAGGCTAGAACTCACCATCCTCCTGCCTCAACCTCCTGAAGTGCTGGAATTAGAGTTGTGCGCTGTCACACTCAACTTAGCTATATATTTTTTCAAGAGAAAAGCAAAAGTGTATACACATGTGAACTGTGCCAATTCTAAGCACACAGCTCTGCGGCACACAGAGTGTCAGGAGCTGGCCTGTGCAGGGTCTCTGTGGTGGCCACACCAGCGACGGGGAGAGGGCAAAGAGCGGGGAGCGAGCCCGGTGCTGAGCGCTCTGCCCCATCCCCAGCCAGCAGGAGCCCTCCAGCACCGAGACCCATGGTGACCAGGGCCCCTCGGCCTGAGGCTGAGCCCTCTCCCACACCAGCTGTGGCTCAGCAGACGCCAAGGAGGCATGCTAATCCCTGCTCCTGTAGAGGCCAGTGTGCGAGCGGGAGACACTCGCTGCCTTGAAGGGTGTCCCCCAAGGGGGAGGCGGGTCGGAGCCGGTCAGCCCCAGAGACAGGTGGGCTCACATCACCCACCTGCTGCCTGAAGCCTGGGTGCTCCATGGGAACACGAACCCTCCTGCCTCAGCCAGGGAGAGTGACGTGTGGGTGTCCAGTCCCCAGGCTACGCAGTGCCAGGAGGATATAAACCATGACCCAGAGACAGCCGCGGAGTGCCAGGTGAGGCCACGCTGCTGGGAAGAGGCCTGGAGACAGCTTCTGTCGCCTGCAAACCTGTGGAGGCACACAGACAGGAGGGGCGGAGACAGAGGAGAAGTGCACTGGGTAGAATACATGGCAGATTAGAAACTTCACAAGGCATCACCAGCGAGTTTGATGGCATGTCTATGAACATTTAAAAATGGGTGGCTGAGAGAAAAAACATTAAAAAGTCTAGTGTTTATGAAACTATGGAGTCCTATAAGAAGGTGAGGACAGCCGGGCATGGTACATGCCTGCACCATGCCTACAGGAGGCTGAAGCAGGAGGATCCTTGTGAGTTCGAGACCAGCCTGAACTACAAAGTGAGCTCATGGCTGGCCTGAAGTGCACAGCGAGACCCTGTCTCAAAAAGACAAAAAATTAAGAAAAAAGGTGAGGACAGAAACTTTAAGAAATGATAGCCAAAATTACTTGGGATTCGTTTACTTTTTGCTTTGTTTCAGTGCTAGGGAGCAAACCCAAGGCTCCCCACCTGCTAGGCAGGTGCTCTGCTGTTGAGCCACATCCCCAGCCCCCAGACTTACAAATGTGATAGAAACTAAAGCAGAAAGAAGAAAACCACACTAAAAACCAATGATCAGAGGAAGAATTTTAAAGTAGCCAGCAGCCTGGAGATGCCCTCCTGCCCCGCTGGGCATGCGCACAGGGCTTTCTCAGAGGGGGCCTCCCACTGTGGGGACACAGCCTGGGCCCAGGCAGGAGGGGCAGCTAACAGGACCCAGCTGCAGCCCCGGTCCTCCATTCCTCACCGTGGCCTGCAGCCAGAGCCTGCTAATGTCCCCACCTCTGCTCCAGAATCCTGGCCATGGAACCGGGAGCTCATCCTCCCCACCGCAGCAGGGAGTTCAGCCCCGCGGCTCTCCAGAAGACAGTAGGAGTCGTCCTGAGGCACTGCCCTTGGGGCTCCAGGGCTCTGTGACCTCAGGACTCTTCCACAGCGCTCATCACTGAGAACAGCAGGGCCAAGAGCCGGTGGTCAGTACTTGGACACCTGGATGTGACAGGAGACAAGCAGGCTCTGCCCAGCAGTTGGCTGGCTGGGGTCACACCCAAAGCTGCCCCTCCCTGGGGAGTCAGCGGCTGGACACTGGGGGAGAGGAAGGATTTAAGGACTCAGTGCAGTAAGGCAGTCCCTAAACAGACGAGAAGAAAGCAAGGTGACTGGTGGTACGTCTGGATTGTCAACTTGACTGGCTTGGGAGCCATCTAGGTGGCGGTAACACGCACTTCCGCATGTGCCTGTGGGGTCGTGAAGGCGGCACCTGGTCTCGTCCCTTCTGGCTCTTCCAGCAGCCATGAACTCAGCACCTTTGCACCGCCGTCCCCTTCCCTGTGACATTCCTACCTTGGAACTGGCAACCGTGGACTGAACCTGTGAAGCTGTGAGCCAAGGTCCACATCTCCCAGCCTTGGACATCAGGAGCCGCGGCCCAGGAATAAAAAGCTGACTAATACAGGGCTGGATTAGTACCGAGGATTATGCCACAGTTTTCTCCCTGGGGGTGCAGACCAGGGACCCCAGCAGGCCCTGCCCCTGCAGGCAGCAGCCCTACTGCTCACTTCTGTTCTAAGCCCTCCCCACACGGTCATGACTTCTCCCTGCCTCGCCGTTGCACAGACGGCTCCATCCTCATCACAGATAGAGCGCCCTCCGCAGTTTCTCTCCTTACTTAGAACTCACCCTTCCGAGTGAAGAAAGCACTTCACAGCTGCTCCTGGCCGGGCCCAGCTCCCCAGCCTCCTTGTGCCTGTGCTCAGGCTGTGATTAGGGGACGCTCACGGGAACGGTGCTGTGGTGCCCTGGCAGTGACCTGTAATGGGCTGGCAGTGCGCAGCCCGCAAAGGGAAAACTGACGCGCCTGGAGCGGGGCAGACCAGGACTTCACCACCCTCCTCCACACACTGTGCAAGTTCAAGTTTAGGATTACTTCTGAGTGTTCCGTCTGATACTTCCAGACCGTGGTGGGCCACAGGTCACTGACACTGCAGACAGCAAAACCGGGGAAGGGGAGCCTGCTGTGTTACCTAAAACTTCAAGTTTCCAACTAAAGTGCAAAGCGCAAAGAAACAGGAAGCTATGTTCTATATACCTCTGGGGGAAAAATTAAAAAGTAGACACTGCCTGTAAAAAAAGTAGACCTCAGATTTACCAGAAAAATACTTTTCAGTAGCCAGTTGCAGCGGCACAGGATTGTAATCCCAGCTACTCGGAAGGCTGAGGCAGGAGGAACATGAGTCCAAAGCCAGCCTGGATAACTTAGCAAGACCTTGCCTGAAAAGAAAACTTTTAAAGCCTGGCTGGGGCTGTCGCTCAGTGGTAAAGCACTTGCCTAGCACGCACAAGGCCCAGGTTTAATCTCCAGTATGGGG
>NW_004955514.1:1676971-1692929 GCF_000276665.1 Chinchilla lanigera
GGGGGGGGGGCGTCACAGAAGTAGAAGAGACCGTGAGTAGAGATTTAAAGACGTGAGCAAAGTGTGACGGCAACTCGACATCAGCACAGAGAGAAGACTGTTCAAAGAACCAGTTGGAAGCTACAGAACTGGAAAAGTATAATCACTGACATAAAAAATTAGCCAGGCATACTGGGCACACCTCTACTGCCAGCACTCTAGGAGCCTGAGGCAGGAAGACTGCAAGTTCAAGCCTGTCCTGGACAACTATAGCAAGTTAGTGAGACCCTGTTTTAAAATAGAAAGGGCTGATGGGCCGGGAATATAGCTCAGTGGCACAAGCACCTGCCTGGCAAGTGCAAAGTCCTGAGTTCGATTTCTGGTTAAAAAAAAACAAACACTAATACCGGAGAAAAACCAGAAAAACCAAAAAAACTAAAAAAAAAAAAAAAAAACAAAAAACACTAAGATAGGGCTGGATATATAACTCAGGGCAAAGGACCTGAGTTCAAAAAAAAAAATGAATTTGACACTAGTTTGATGTATTATTGCACACTAAAGAGCAGCAAAAAGATTTTCTAAAAATATAAACTAGATATGGTGGCATACATCTATAATCCCAGCTACTCAGGAGGCTGAAGCAGGAGGATCTCAAACCTGGGCAATTTAGTGAGAACCTGTCACAAAAACCAAAATAAACAACTGAATCAAATGAATAGGGCTGGGAACAAAGCACATTGCAAAGGACCTGGGCTCGACACCCAGTAAGAAGAGGAGAGGGAGGAAGCAGCACACAAATTGTCCAGAAGAGGGAAATCTCCAGGGGTGGAAAATCCAGGGTCCCAAGGCCAGGGAAGAGGCTGTAGGGAGCAGTGCAGGTTACTTAGCTCCTGGAGACCTAACGTGGACGTGGCAGTGACCACGGGGACACGGCCCCTGAACTGTGCGCTGAGCAGATGCGTGGCACAGTCTGACTGCATCCGCAGGAAGCCGCTCTGAAGAATGCTGTGGGCGGGGCAGGTGCCTGTCCTTAGACTTCGGGGGACACTGTGGTGACATCATCCCCTCAGCAACAAGCGCAGAGCCCCGACCCGCGTCTCCGCTTCTCCGCAGGACCCTGCAGCTAGGTAGCGTTTACACATTTGGATCGATGTTCTCCGGGCACCCAGGTAAGCAGCCTGTGGATGAGGTCAGGCACTGTCTGCTGGGGCTGTGTCCCACCGTTCATCCTCCCAGTGTGGAGGACGCGAGCCTGGCGCCCAGGGTGGCCACTGAGCTCGTCCGGCCCTCCCTGCCCTCGCTGCTTGCCAGTGCCCTCCGCCTCCGTCTGTGTCCACAGGGCATTTCCCCTGGCGCTCATTTTATGCTTTCTTTCTCGGGTGTCACTGTCATGGCAGCACTTAGGGAAGCTCCTAACTCATCGACGTATTTTATTTGTGCTCCTGGGGAGTGCATGCAGGGCCCTCCCACCAGCTACAGCCCATCCTCGGTGTCTTAGTCACTTCCTCCCAGCTGGGACAGACCAGACTGAGCAGGAGAGGTTCACTTCGGCCCAGCCTACGGGATTTTCAGTGTACTGCAGTCTGCTGCTCCAAGGCAGGGCACCTGGCAGAGGGGCGAGAGCTTGTGGAAGGCAGGGAAGAGGTGGCAAGGCTTCCTCTTCCTGTCGCTTTTTACTGCCCCCAGGCTATAGTCTAGTGCTTGGTGCTGCCCATACCCGTGGGGTGAAGAGGGCCTTCCCTCTTCGGTGAACCCATCACACGCACTCAGACTGCTGAACCAGGAGGCTGATGCAGTACTGCACACCACCGTCCAGTCACTTCCCCAAAGCCCCACCTACAAGGGCTCGAGGTTTTTGTTGTTGGTTTTTTTTGAAAAAAAAAAAAACATGTAGTTCAGGCTGGCCTTGAACTTCTTTATGTAGCCCAGGCTGGCCTCAAATTTGAGCTCCTCCTGTCTCAGCCTCCCTAGTGCTAGGATTGCAGGCGTGCACCACCGCGCCAAGCCAAGGGCGCGAGGCTTTAAAGGGACATCTAGATACAAGCCACAGCAGTCTCCTTTGGTAAGTGTTCCGTGTACACCTGAAAGGGTGTACCATATAGCTAGCTTTTGTTGGCTGTGATGTTCTATGTGTAAATTAGGTCAAGTGGTCTATTTTGTGTAAATCTCCTGTGACCTCACTTAACTGTTCCCCACTGCTTCTACACTGAGATATGCATTAAAATTGCCAGTGAGGGGCTGGGGATTTAGCTCAGCGGCACAGCACCTGCCCGGCAAGCGCAAGGTCGTGAGTTCGATTCCCGGTACCAAAAAAAAAAAAAAAAAACGCCATTGACTGTGCATTCAGCTAGGTCCGCTTTTGCTTTATATATTTTTAAGCCTTATTTTTAAGCTCTGTACAAATTTCATTATATGTGTATTTATTCATGTCTATTTCTAGTAATATCATATCACCAGTCATTTTCTTGGTTATACTGGCATGGTGTCTTTCCCATCCTTCCCAGGTTGTGCTTTTATACACATCTACACGGGTGTATACAAATGCATGTCTGTACGTATCTCAGATGCGCGTGTGCACGCGCGCACACACACACACACACACATACACACACACAATTTGTGTACTGGGGATGGAATCCCAGGCCTCGTGCTTGCTAGGCAAAAGCTCTACCACTGAGTCACACCCCCAGCTCATGTTCTTTCCTTAAAGTACAGGTTTTCTAGTGCTGGGGTTGTAGCTCAGTGGTAGAGCCCTTGCCTAGAGTGTGAATGCCTAGCACTACAAAAATAAAAATAAAGTATACCTTTTCTAATGAGCAAGTAGGTGTGACTTTTTAAATTTTGCATTCATCCTTTTGTTTGTTTGGGTTTTTTTTTTTTTTTTTTTTTTTTTTTTTTTTTTTGAGACCGGATCTC
Source organism: Chinchilla lanigera (assembly GCF_000276665.1). Lineage (NCBI taxonomy): Eukaryota > Metazoa > Chordata > Mammalia > Rodentia > Chinchillidae > Chinchilla > Chinchilla lanigera. Next base: position 1,679,867 of record NW_004955514.1, read on the forward strand.
GCTGTGCAGTTCAGGCCGGCCGTGAGCTCACTTTGTAGCCCAGGCTGGTCTTGAACTTGCAATGATCCTCCAGCCTAAGTCTCTTGAGTGCTGGGATTGCAGGCATGCGCCACTGCGCCTCGCTTGCACCACCACACCTGGCTGGTTTTTTGGTTTTTTGAGACAGGATCTTGCTATATACTTCAGGCTGGCCTTGAACTCACTATGTAGCTCAGGCTGCCCTCAAACTTGCAGTGATCCTCCTGCCTCAGTCTCCCACGTGCTGTCTACAGACATGCGCCACTATATCCGGTGACAATCTTTCTTTCCATCAAAGTGGTCCATTTATATTTAATGTAATTACTAATATAGTTGGGTTTTCAGCTACTTTTTTTTTTTTTCTGGTACCAGGAATTGAGCTCATGACCTCATGTTTGCCAGGCAGGTGCTGTGCCGCTGAGCTAAATCCCCAGCACCCCATCTATTTTCTAAGATAGGGTCGCACTACATTGCCTAGGCTGGCCTCAAACTCCTAGGCTCAGATGATTTTCTTGCTTCAGGCTCCTGGAGTTGGAACTACAGGCATATACCACTACATCTGGCTTACCAGGTATCTTCTATTTGTCTCATTTTTTAAAATTTCTCCTAACACCTCTTATCAAAAGATATTCTATTTTTCTGGGTTTTTTTGTTTGTTTTTGTTTTTGTTTTTGAGATAGTCTCACTGTAGTTTAGGCTGGATCTGAACTGTGCAGTCCAAGCTGCTCTCAAACTCACACTGATCTTCCTGCCTCGGTCTCCCCAGTGCTGGAATTATAGGTATGCATCACCATGCCCAGCTCCTATTACTTTTTATTGAATATTGTAGTATTGTTTTAATGGTTGCCCTAGAGATTACAGTACGTTTCCTTAGTCTACCTTAAATCAATCTGCAAATCTTGCAGTGGTGCAGCTCCATTAAATGCATCCCCTACACACCTCGCGAGCTCTTGTGCTCATGTTTACGTGTGTTGTAAGGCAGCGTTCCTTGACCTCTACTCACACTCATGCTCTTTATCCTTTTCTGTGTCTCTGTCCTTCTGTCCAGATCATTTTCCTTTAGCCTAAATAACTTTTCCTCTTTTTTGCAATATTGAAGACTTGACCCAGGGCTCACAGGCTAGGCAAACCTGCTCCCACTGGGCCACATTCCCAGCCCTCTTTATTTTGAACCAGCATCTCACTAAGTTGCCCAGGCTGGCCTTGAACTTGCAATCCTCCTGTCTCAACCTCCCAAGTAGCTGGATTCAAGGCCTGCGCCACTACCCCTGACACAGCATGAACAATTTCTAGAGTACAGATGTTTCTTCCAGGTCAGGCTGCAGGATATAAATTTTCTTAGCTTGTGTTTGTCTAAAAATATCTTTGGGCTAGGGATATAGCTCAGTGGCATAAGCGCCTGCCTGGCAAGTGCAAGGTCCTGAGTTCAATTCCCAGTACAAACAAACAAACAAACAAATAAATAAATATTACCTTTATTCTACATTCATTTTTCACACCCCTTTATTTCCAGAAATACATCATCTCAGACTCCACTCTGGTAAGTACTGAGGCTGGACTGACAGTTTTGAGGCCCCTATTCTTTTGTTTCTCTGTGAAGTGTTGGGTTTGTTCTAGGCAAGGAAATCCCATCAGGTCTATAATCCCAGCACTGGGGAGGCTGAGGCAGGAGTAACTTGGAGGCCAGCGTGGATTCCATAGTGAGTTCATACCAGCCTAAACTACATAGTGAGACCCTGTCTTAAAAAAAAGGGGGAGGGGGAGAAGGAGGGAAAAAGGGAGGGAGGAAGGAAGGAAAGAGGGAAGGAAGGAGAAAGAAAGAATGAAAGAAAAAGAAGGAAAGGAAGGAAGGAAAGAAGGAAGGGAGGAAGGGAGGAAGGGAGGAAGGAAGAGAGGCTGCCTGGAATCCGGGTGGCTCTGCAGCCAGGCCTCTTCTGCTCTTGGCTGGCTGCGGCCTTGCTGGCCCTTAGGTGCAAATGTGCGGCGTTTGGCCGCGCCTCTCACCTCAGGGACTCAGATTCGGAACCGGCTCCCTTCAGCATAGCCGGAACTCTCCCAGCTCTGCGCGCAGCGCTCCTCGCTCCCAGGGCTCCTCCGGGCCCCTCAGGGTGCACACTTCAGAGTTGGCCAGCGACTTGAGGGCTCCTCTTCCTGGGGCACCTTTCTCTTTGGAACGTCCCCATCCTCCATTTGCTGTGCTCAGGCAGCCTCAGGTTCCTCCAGCACCAAGCAGCCGCTCCACACCCCGGACCTCGGAGTCGGACCCACACTGGGTGTCCACCTGCTTCTGCGAGGCCGCCCGTCCCTGCTGCCTCTGCCCCTCCCAGCGTGCCAGCGTCCCTGCTGCCACCTAGGTCCGGCCAGCCCGGGCCCCAGAGCAGTCACAGCAGTGAGGACGTTCATGAGAGCGACCAGGGGCTGTGAGACCAACGCACCTCACCTCTGGACACGTGACTGCAGGGCCAGCGCTCGGTACCACGCGGCCACCACACAGAGCAGGACGTGGCTCCAGGGCTGCTACTTCCTGCCACGCTGGCCTCTAAGTCCTCCACGTGGGACAGCTCGTGGCTTCCCCCTGGCAGCGTGGGAAGCTTCACGCCACACAGACAAGACCGGCCTCGCTCACCGGCCACCACCGACATCTGCTGGCTGCTCCCTCCAGCCGTCTGTCCACGGCCCAGGGGACAGAGGGAGCAGCGGGCTCTACTCTGTCTGAGGCCCCGTCTCCACAGGGCCCACCCAGTCACCCGAGGGCCAGGCGGGGCGGCCCGGCAGCCCTGCTCACTGGCAGCACTCAGCCACGTGCCCAAGGAGCTCCTCGCCTTGCTCATCTCCGAAGCAGCGCAGGCAGTGCGGGCACTGGAGGTCGCCCTGTCCTCTCGGGGCTGCGCTTGGGCACCCACCCTCCTTGGGGGCTTGTGGCCGTGGAGACCTGGGCCCCAGCCCCCGGCCGTCTGGCGCTGCGAGTCCCAGCGCGTCGGTCTCTAAGTACGTGGCTGTCTTGCTCCCAGCATGGATCCGGCTGGCACCTGGCTCTCGGGGATCCTGCAGGAAAAACGGAGGCCAGGCTCGTTTCCAGCAGCTAGAAACACTTCATACCCCACCCCCCAGGAGCCAGCTCCCTCACCCACAGCACCCACCTGGAGGGACCCCGGAAGGAACAGGCCCAAGCGGGGTTCCTGCAGCCATCAGCCCCGAGATCCACCATAAGGCGGCCCTGATGCCCCACCCTGAGCCCAGGCCGCCTGCACCACACTGAGGGCTAGGGCACGGATCGGAGCCTGGCCCTGTGTGGCAGCAGGGGGCTGTCCTGCGGCTAGCAGTGCCACTGTCCCCACAGGCCTGGCTTCCTTTCCACTCTGCCTCCGAATGTGGGTCTCCCTCAGGTCACAGGTTGGGCACCCGCACCTTCAGCACCGCCGTCCCCAGACGTGCGACCTAGGGCAGGGCCTGCACAGTTCTGCCAGCGCCTCAGGGCCAGAGGCCACAGCAGCCCCACCAGGAATCTTGCCCTGGCAGCTGACCAGGCCTGGGACTGCCGCTAGTCACTCTTCTGCCCCAGATGTTGAGAGGCTCCTAGACAGACCACCCAAGACCATCCCTGTGACCCGGCCGTGAGCAGTTTTCAAATCAGGTACAGACAGGAGGCTAGAAACCCCCAAGCACAACCAAATCCCGGGAAAACCCATGTATCTCCATGTCCAAGATGCTCCACTCCCAGCCAGGACATGGCTGGAGGCTCCAGTCCAGTACCCATGGTCCGGGGCTCAGGGAGAACCAGGAATCACGGGCTCCACACTGGCTCAGGGAAGGCCCCTGGCAGGCTGACTGGGCCAGCTGTGGCCAGCACAGCCTCTGGCACCTCCTTGCTGGCTACAGGCTGCAGTCCCCACCCTGCTCCGCCTCCCCAGGTAGCACTGGGGCCTGTGCTGCTGCCTGCTGAGGACTCAGGCTAAGGTGTGGAAGAAAGACGTCTGCCATGGCTCCCTGCGCCCTTGTGCCAGAAGAGGGAGGAAGTGTGACCCCAGATCCTTGCTCTCGCTCTCCAGGAGGGCAGCTCCACGGTCAGCAGTGGCACCACGATGCCCAGTCGTGTCAGGACAGCAAAGCCCTAGGACGGGGCCGCAGCGGACACTATGCAGCTGAAGACGCCAGCCTCCCAGGACTAGTGCAGAACGTGGGTCTGAACTGCAGGAGCGGGAGAGGTAGCTAGCGCTCTTCCATGGGCACTGTCAGTTACAGCCCATGCCAGGGGTGGCCCTGAGCCCAGAGGCTGCACTGGGGACCTTGGTGGACACCTGGGACCTGTGGCACACCGCATGACATGGTAACTCGGTCCCCGCCTGCCAGCCAGCACTGACGCGGACAGAGCTGCTCTCTGGACACCTGAGGGAGATGCCTAGAGAAGACAGGCCCTGAAGACGGCCACCTCGCTCCACTGGCCGCCACACCCGCCTCCTCCATCGCTGGACACGGAACATGTAGGCGCATCCCCTGCCGACACCCCGGGTCCCGGGGAGGGGCCGTCACGGCCCCAGCACCAGCAAGTCAGGGCTCAGCAGACAGAGGCTAACACCCATGAAGAAAAATCAACTCACCGAGCCCAGAGGAGAAACGCCCCGCACCCACCTGTCCCTGGGCGGCCTGCAGGAGCAAGGCCAGCCTCTCCTCCAGCTCCTGAATCCTGCTTTGAGCCCGCTCCCGATCTGCCCTTTCCGACGTGAAGTCATCCTTGTACGCCAGGATCTGAGGAGGCACAGGACACTCGTTTCTGTCCCCATGCCCACCGCCACCCAGCGCACCCAAGCCCTGGGCCTGGCCTGAGGGCCACACCTGCTGCTCCAACATCTGCACTCGCTCCAGGGTGGCATCCTGGGCTGTCCTCGCGGCCGCCAGCGCCCGCTCAGCCTCCGCACAGTCGCGCATCCTGGCCTCCAGCTGGTGGTTGAGCCGGGAGATCTCCTTCCTCATCAGCTCCGGCTCCTGGGGCTCCTGCAGTCCGCGCAGCCGCACCTGGAGCCCCCTCACATACTCATCCCGGCTGGCGTCATAGCGCTGCCACTTGGCATTGAGGTCTTCCACCTGTGGAGGCAGCGCCCGGGCCCTCAGCAGCGCTGCACACAGGACACCGGCCTCCTGGGACTCCTGGCACCCACAGTGACGTCCACAGCAGAGATCATGCACAGAAGTACACTAACTCAATTTTCTTGCCTGAAAAACTTTTTGCTGCTTGACAGGGTGGTGTACACCTGTGATACCAACTGCTTGGGAAGCTGAGGCAGGAGAACCAAAAGTTTAAGCCCAGCCTGGGGAACTTAGCCAGATTCTGTCTCAAAAAACAAAGTGCCATGGACCTGGGAATATGGCTCTGTGGTGGAACACTTGCCTTGTGGTCAATCCCATTATGTAAAAAAAAAAAAAAAAAAAAAAATAGGAGTGGTGGTACACACCTGTAATCTCACCACCCTGGGAGGCTGAGGCAGGAGGACTACAAATTCCACCCCAGCCTGGGCACCTTAACAAGACTCTGTCTCGAAATAAAAAAATTTTTTTTTTTTTTGGTTTTTCTCCAGTACCGGGAACCGAACTCATGAGTAAAAAAATTTTTTAAAGGCTGAGGATGTAGCTCAGTGCAAAGGCCATCCTCTGAGAAAGGCCGGGCTCCAGCACTGAGGAATGAACCCCTGCCACCCGCTAGGCCAGGTGCTGCTCAGGGAAACGTTAGGGCACTCACGTGGGCCACCTTCTGCTTCAGCAGGAGGTTTTCTTCCTGTAACTTCTCGACGGCAGCCTGCACAGCAGCGTCCCCACCTGTCCGCTCTGGCTGCACGAGGAGGAGCACAGCAGGGAGGCCACGTCACTGCGCATGACGTGCACGGGAGGGGGATGCGGGGGCCAGAGGCTGAGGCAGAGCACCGAGCACCACAGCTGGCAGGGACCGCCCGGGTGGCAGGGCAGAGCCCCACAGGGCCTGCTGGCTCCGCTGCTGCCCACGGTCACGGCTCTTCGTGCCCTGGCACCGCTGTGCGGTGAGCTCTCCCGGTGGGAGCCCAGCCTCCTGGAGCTCCGCGTCTACAGGCTCAGCGCTGCGGTCGCGGCAAAAGCTCCCATCCCCGAGCTCCCACCCCGGAGTCCTGCGGCCCCCGAGACCACGGCAGGGGCAGGCCCCGGCCCTCCACACCTTCCTGTGCACACGCCGGCAGCTGCGGCCCCTCGGGTGGGCAGCGACCTGGCTGAGCCTCCAGCAGGGCCGAGGTCCATGAGGAAGCCACAGCCACGCCAGCCCCTAACAGGAGCACATGGACCTGAATGAGAGGCTTGTGAGACACCAGTTGTACCCGAGAAGTGCCATGTACTGAGCAGGGAGGGCGACTGTGTCAGTGACACTATTTTTATTATTTGTTTGTTCATTTTTTTTTTTTTTGAGACAGGGTCTCAAACTCATAGCAGTCCTCCTGCCTCAGCTTCCTGAATGCTGGGGTTACAGACATGCACCACCACTGGCCTTCTTTTTTTTTTTTTTTTTTTTTTCCAGTACCAGGAATTGAACTCATGACCTTGCACTTGCCAGGCAGGCACTGTGCCGCTGAGCTGGCCTTCTTTTTTTTTTTTTTTTTTTTTTGATCTCAGTGACGTTATTTTTGAGAATTCCCCTTGAATGATAGGAAGTGCAAAGCTTAACCCAGCCTTCCCTGGGAAGCCCCAAGTGACTCAGCCAGGTCCAGGGCTGAGAAGCGGTGCTGAGACAGATGAGGTGGTTGTCACCATCCCCCGCCCCACGCCTGCTTTCGGCTAGCTGTTCTGGGCGGCTACTGCCAGATCCACAGGGTGAGCGTCACAGTGGCTCAGAGCCAGGCACTGCCTCACCCAGACGGCGCTGGCTTGAGCTTCTAAAGTCCCAGTGTATGCCAGAGAGGTGCCCGGAAGGGACCTGAGCTTCTGGGCCCGGAAAAGTGCACAGTCCTGCTCCCCACCAGTGGGAGGAAGGTGCCTCGAGCAGCACCAGGCCCCACCGTCCCCTGCTGCTCCTGCCAGGACACCCAGCCTGCGGCCCCCGCTCCATGCCCACCCTCATGGGAACCAGCTGCCTTCTGTCCCTACCAGGCTGGGCCAGCCCTCACCCCGGCCTGGAATGTCCCCTCTCGGGCACCCACAGCCACAGGCCCCAGGTGCCTCTGTCTGCTGGCCCAGCTCCCACCGTGCCCCCTGAAGGGCACAGTGTTGACGAGGAGCCTGTGCCCGAGGATAGTGTGATGCCCCCCGATGGCACGGATGAGCCGAAAAGCCAACCTCAGCGGTGGCGGTTGAGGCTCTGCTGAGCCGGGAGAAGTCCCGACCACTGAGATGCACAGAGCCCACGAAGGCTGGCAGCGGGGCCTTGCGGAGGTGGGGTCCACCCCTGCACATGAGGGCTCTGGAGGCCTCAGCAGGCCCCAGTGGCACGGCCGCCTGCCCCGCCCCCGCTTCCCCATCCGCACAGCACGCTGTGACTGCGCTTCCCCAGGCAGCCCCTGCACCCCAGCCCTCACCAGGCAGAGGCGTCCACAGTGCCGTCCCCACCACTCAGGTGGTGCTGGGCAGCGAGGGACTGGGAGGTGCTGCCCGCTTCCTCCACACTGCAGGTCCCCGCTCCTAGGCGCAGGCTCTCCACGCTGCCTCCGCCCTGCCGCCCTCCCCTCGCCAGGAGACACTGGCCAGCGTACCTCGTCCAGGCCTTTGTCCCTCCCCGGCCCCTGTGCACGCAGCTGCTCCTCCAGACGCCGGGCCAGGTGCTGGCACATGTGGGCAGTGGCGGCCAGCGTCCTGCGCAGCTGCTGCGTCTCGCCGGCCAGGGAACGGCACAGCACGTCGCTGGCGGCCCGGGCCCGCTCCTTCTCAGCCACGCTCCTCCGCAGCAGGGCCACCTCCTTGTCCCGCTCGTGCCAGGGCTGGCTCTCGGCCGGCTGCAGCTCCTGCTCTCCCTCCTCCAGGCGCTGCGTGAGTCTCTCTGCTTCCTCCTGGGCACGAAAGCAGCAGCAGGTCAATGGCAGCAGTCCGCAAAGCCCGAGACAGGTGGCAGAGGAACCGCCACACCCTGCACGCGACGGGAGGTCAGAGCTAAGCACGAACCTCGGGTTTCCCCAGCTACAGGGCCGTGGGGTACAGTGTCATCCAAAGCTCTGTTCTCAGGAGCAAGCTCACGGTTTGAGACTTCACATAAACAAAGCACTAAAAGTAGCAACCCCGAAGTGTCCTGCACAGGAAGGGGGACCCCACCACAGTGGCCCCGAAGCCGTGCCTGGCACAGGATTTCATTCAGAACAGGGTCTCTGCAGACATCCTCAGTTAAGATCAAGTCATTCACCGCCGGACACTGAGATTCTGGGAACACTAAGCTTCGTTCCCGTCTACAAAACGGCGCCAGACCTGCCTCGCAAGCGCTCACGGGAGAAGAGCGAAGGTGCTGTTTCACGTGGCACCGGGCCCCTAAACATCCACAGCTGTGGCGGCCTCCTCACGCCCGCCCGCCCGCCCGCCGTCTCTCCAGGGTGCTCTTGCACCTGGCCTTTCCCTTCTACTGGGCCCGAGCTCACGCTGCAGAGCCAGTTCTTCCCCTACGTCACTTTTACTTTCTCGAACAAACTTGGCTGCTTTAAAAAAAAAGCGTCAATAAATAATATCTATGATTTTTTAAAAGATTGTCATCGTGATGGGGTCCTGGCTAGGATGGGCCCTAGTCATATTCCAGACAGCTAGGCGAGGTAGAAACATTCGAGGCAGTCAGACAGGGCTGGGCCCTCGGGGGCCGGTGCGGAAGACGGGAGCCCAGGACAGTGGAGGATGACCAGGCCTGCGTGCCCCCCCGGGGGTGAGCAGTGAGTTAACATTAACATCAGTCGCCCCGTTGGGGGCCGGAACCCCCTGGTTCTTTCTCCTTGAAAAGGCCCTGGTTCTTCCCGTGCACCTCGCCCCGTGGCCTGCTTCCCCATTGGACCACCGTTACCCAGGGGGCTAACCCTGCAGTCTCACTGGATCACGGCTCTGACCCACGTTGTACCCAGCTCCGGATTTTGCTCTATAAAACCCCCTCTGTGAAGTGGCGTCCTTGGGAACTGACTTTCGGGTCTTCTCCTGTCTCTCAGGAGCTGTGTCCCATTCAATAAAATTTTCCTACTCTTACCCTCCATTGTTCTAGAATCCATTCTTTGATTTTGGGGAACACACATTTGATGTATCTGGGAGTACATTTTTCTCCCCTGTATCAATCCAGGCAGCCACTCGCGCAGACAGACCAGAGCGATGTGCCTCCGCGTAACGGCCTCGGGGACTGTGGCCACAGCAGAGGCCGAGGAGGTGAGGGGGACCCTCCCTCGCACCTTACTGTGGCGCTTCTGGCCTCTAGAACTGTGGAAATGCTAACTGTTGCCTTAAGCCAGAGTTTGTGGTACTTTTTTATGGCAGTTCTAGGAAACTCGTATGCACAACCCTAGTGACTTCTTTTTAAAAAGCGGTCTTAAAATGACACTTCGGTTGTTTTAGTTTCGGGACAGGGTCCCTCTCCACACTGATCTCAGTGACCCTTCTACGGCACCTCCTGAGTGCTGGGGCTTTAGGCAGTTGCCGCCAGGCCTGGCCAAAACGACAATTCTGTGCTCTCCTGTTTTTAAAGAACCCTCAGAAATAACCATTAGCTGAGGGAGCCAAAGCCGAAAAACCTGGGGGAGCCCAGGAACACGGCCACACACCAGGCCCCCCTGTCTCCCAACATTCCCCACCCCAACCCACGGGGTCTCCGCCCGGACACAGCGCCTGCCTCCCACCAGCTGTCACCTCCGGGTGCCTGCTGACTGCCAGGTCGGGAATCTCAGGTGAGAGCCACTCTTCCCGGCCGTATCTCCCCCTCCGTCTGCATGACCAGGACGTCCTCAGCTGGGGAGAGGCCGGCCTTTCTGTGCCGAAAGAGCTGAGGCCTCCAGAAGCTGGGCAGACCCGCAGGACGGTGGAAAGGGGCTCCTGGGGCCGCCACCCACAGCCAACTGGGTCCTGCACAGGCTGCTGGTACCCTGATGGTGCACACAGACCCTGGAGCCACTAGCTGGCTCTTCCATGTCCCTGAGCCTTAGCAGCCTCTTGGGGACCCCTCGATCCCTACTGGGGGTCCCTGCTCCTCACACGGCTGTCACTGACAGTGACCTGCCAGCAGCTCACCTCTTCTGCTTTGGGTTTTCCTCCTGTACTGGGGCTTGAACCCAGTGCCCTCTCTCTCAGCTACATCCTCAGCCCTTTCCATTTCTTGAGAGAGGGTCTCGATGAGTTCCCCAGAGTGGCCTGGAATTTGTGGTCCTCCTGCCTCAGCCTCCCAAGGAGCTGGGATTACAGGTGTGCACCCTTGGGCCCTGCTCGCGCTGTGGTTTTAATTCTGCTTTGCTACCTGGGTGAACACAGACCCTGGGAGGGTAAACCTCCCCACTCTTCCACAGGCTCTGTGGCTGGCCCCAGGGTGAACGTCAGATGAGCAATAACCGCGTAAGACATCAGATATTCCTTAAATAATTAAAAATGGCAGACACACCCACATGCGCATGCTGCTGTGCACCTCAGGCACCTGGCAAGAAGGCGGCACCTCCGGACACAGCCTCACACCGGGCCCCACCCTGCCCGCTCAGGACACACTGCTTGTCTCCACATACTGTCCTCTGCCTTCTCTGGATCCGCACAAAGGTCACCAACAACCCTGGTCCTTTGGAACTGGTGCCATCGCAATGGGTCATCGGAGAACGAAAGGCACATCTGGCCCAGCACACCCCACAGTCACACAGGGGCCATGCGAGGTGCCGGCCCCTGTCGACTTCGTGCTGGGCCCCACCGGATTCTTCAGTGAGGTTTGCGTCACACTGGAAGGACCAGAATGGGGCGCATGCAGACCAACACTGGGGCGAGTGAGGACACCCCACAGGTCTGTGGGGGAGAAGCTTCCTCATCGCCATGGCATCTCGGCCACTCCGGGCACACACAGGCGGGGCTGCTCTGGCGCTGGCCTCACCGGACTCCAAGGACATGGCTGCAGCCCACCTCGCCCTCCGCCAGGCTCTTCTGGGTCAGAGACCCAGACAACGCTGCCTGCTGCTCCTCATTCTGGACAGATCGGTCCACCTAGGCCTCCCCCCTTCTCCTCCTTGTCCTTTGCTAGTGAGATGTTTTTTGTCATGTGCCCTGCTTTCTGGGCCTTGGGAATAACCGAAGTTTGTGCACAATTCTCTGGTTTCTATCAGCTGTCCACAAGCAGAGTGTATTATTACCGCATATGAAAATATAATATTTCTGTGAACCATTTTTAATAATGGTAGTAATTATTTGCTTTCACATTTATTATTTTCTATTATTATTTTCACACTTATTAACTTTTACTAAAGTTAAAGTCAATTTCAGGGCCGGGGATATAGCTCAGCGGCACAAGTGCCTGTCTGGAAAGTGCAAGGTCCTGAGTTCGATTCCCAGTACCAAAAAAAAAAAATTCAATTTCAGTTCCTTGTGCCATTCAAAATGAATGATTTCAAACGTAACAATGTCATATTCAACAGTAGCACCTAAAGATAATAAGCAGCCAAGGCACAGTGGCACATCCCTGTAATCCCACCACTCTGGGAGGCTGAGGCAGGAGGACTCCAAGTTCAAACCCAGTCTGGGCAACTTATCCACTTAACAAGACCCTGTCTCAAAATAAAAAAAAAATTTAAAAAAACTAGAGCTGGAGATATAGTTCAGTGAGAAGGGCCTATATTAATGCCCAGTACTAGGGGAAATAAAATCCTACAAAGAGAAGAAAACTTAAAGACAGTATAAAAAAGCATTGTGTTTGCATTGATTTAACGACCACAGTTCCTGTCATCTTGTTTAAATTAGGCTTAGACAGGTATGTGTAGCCATAAAAACACACTAGTTATCTGTCTAAACCTGCATTTACCTTCGCAAACTGCATAACCTAAGAGCTGCATCACAGAGAAAAGACAGTATTAAGATAAAAATGAACAGGGTTTCTCAGAATTCCTTGTGCAACAGCTGATCAGTGACACCTATGTTGTTTTGTTTTCCGATACCGGGAATTGAACTCACGACCTTGCCAGGCAGGCGCTGTGCCGCTGAGCTAAATCCCCAGCCCCTGACACCTATGTTTAATGCTTGCTCAGTTGGTTTTGGCAGATTGAAGGGCATACAACAATTACATATTTAAAATTACTACAGTAACGTTAACAAAGTGTTCCAAATAAAATTGCAAAATTATACTACTTTTAAATCTGAAAACAAAACCTCCCTATATAGAGGGAGGGAAGCGGGTGCCGCTGCCACCACAGACCTGGCTGCTTTGGGCCCGCATGGGTGCGGGGACGCCCCAGGGCGGGGCGCTGACACCCGGCTGCGTCCTGGCGCTAACTCAGGCCCTCCGTCCCCTCGCTGTCCCCCTGATACCCACGACACTAAGGTCGGGGGCAAGCGCGAGGGAGCTTGTGAAGGTCCTTTCCGCTTGAAGAGTCCCAGCCCACTTTCCAGGAAGAGAGGGCGCGGGCGGCGGGGGCGTCTGGCTGCGCGCGGACCTCGCGCTCCGCGGAGCGCGAACCCCGACAAGGCGTAGAGCCGCGCGCGGGCGCCGGGCCGACTCGCCGCCGGGGTCAAGCAGGAAGAGGCACCCCGGACCGCCGAGCGGCCCCTCACCATCGTGGGCTCAGCGGGGTTATTCTTGATTATTTCCTTTATTTTTCAGATGCGTAAAATCACTTTCATAACCAGAAAATGAAAAAGGCGGGTTCCTTCTCCCTCTAGGTCTGGCTGCGGGGCCCACCCTGGAAACGCGCACGACGCAACCTCCTGCGCGCTGCGCCCCGCCGGCCTGCGCTTCCCTCCGGGGGACCCCCGGGCGGGCGGAGCACGGGAGACCGGAGGAGGAGGGCTCTACGGTTCACGTCTGCCCTCCGAGCCTCCCCTCGTCCCCGCCTGCAGAAGCCACGCGGTGGGGCGGAGGGGACCCCGCGGGGCTCACGGTGCCCAAGGGGCGGACACTGGCCAGAGG
>NW_004955514.1:1693459-1700718 GCF_000276665.1 Chinchilla lanigera
CGACGGGGGGCGGGGAGTCACGTGCGCCCAGGGGCGGGACCCGCGTGTGCGTGCGAGCCCGCCGAGGCGTTTGCGCGCGCGCGGGCCCTGCGTCGGGGAGGTCCGAGGTCCACCCCCGGCCGCGGAGTCCGCAAATGCCCACGCATACACGGTCTTGCAGAGCGCCTGCTCGGCCGCGGGGGTCCGGTCTGCGAGCCCTCTCCTCTGCACTCGGTGCCCGGCGCGTCCTCTTCCCCTTGGTGTGACCCACGCGTGTCACAACGCGAGGGACACACCCGGGTCCTCTGCGAGGGCCCCTTCCTACCGTGGGAGCGCAGTGGGTCGGAGCGGGGACTCCCTGCCCATGAGCGCCCAGGAATGAGCTCCCTGGGAGGTGGCATCACCCGGGTGGCCGGGGGTGGAGCCTGGGGCCCGCGCTTGGGGCTCTGCAGGCGGGAACTGGACCCAAGAGCGGAGGTCATGCCCTCCAGTCTCTCGTGCAGTCCCTGTGGCCACGCAGGCTTTGCAGAGGACAGTCAGGTTCAGGCGGCAGCCATCCAGCCTCGGGGAGTCCGCCCTCTTTCCAGCACCCACGCTCCCGTGCTGTCCCCTCGGAGTTCCCGGACAGGGCCTGACCCGTGCGACCAAAGAGTGCTGAGGAGGACGGGGTGGGACTTCTGCGGGGCGGGGTGGGGGGCAGAGGCACCGCGTCTGTGCTTACCCGGTCTGTGAGGAGGCCTCCTTGAGACTGCACGAGACCACAGCCAGCGCGGGCTGTGACCCGGGGAGCCCAGCTGAACTGCGCCCCGCTCCTGGCCCACAGAAACCTGCAGGACTGCGCAGGCTTAGTGTTGCCTGAACCTGCTGGCATTTGGGGTCATAGAAAGCTAGCAACTAAAATGTCACCCAGCACCGCAAGACCCAGGGCCCTCCGGGTCTGCAAAGACAGAAGGCTGCTCACTGCAGGGGAGAACAAGCTCAAGTCACGTTTTGTCCCAACTTTAAGAAAAACATTTCGGGTTCCTGAGCTCTGGGGATTTCAGAATCGAAGGTGAAGGACTGCAGACCCCTGGCTCTTGTAGGATGCACTGGAGATTAACAAGGTACGAGGGAGCTCCCACCCTCCGGGCGGGGCGAAGGAATTCGCCGGCAGACACTGAGCGTGCAGACCGATGCCGTTCCGCAGCACAGCCTAGACACATCGTTTGACAGCCGAATTCCATTCCTGCGGCTCGGTTGATAAATTGGTAGTTAAATGAGGCGGCGGGTAGAGTGTGTACATTACAATATTTGGAACACGGAAATGGTCCAAGGGAACTCCAACTTGGGGACTTCGCTTCGATTTGCGTGGCTCCTACATGCAGAGCTGTGATGTAGAACAGAAAGAATGTACAGTCAGCAACAATCACAGCACTGTGTAAACAAGGGGTGGTGTGCAGAAAAAGACACCGAGGCTGTCAACAAGATGTACAGAACTGTACAAAAGAAGTGGGTAACAAGTCCAAGCAGTGGGTCACAAGTCTGACCAGCGCACCTCGGTCGCAAGTCGGGACGGCTGTGAAACAGGTAGCTCCTTAAAGGAGGAATGTCTGTAACTGCCGAATGAGGAAGTGGAGCTGGAAGACCACCTCCAGAGGCCGGTTCCAGAGGAGGTGGCATTTCTGCCCCAGCGTGAAGGAAAAGAGAGGAGACAGGGGCTGGGGATTTAGCTCAGCGGCAAAGCGCCTGCCTGGCAAGCACAAGGTCGTGAGTTCGGTTCCCGGTACCGGAAAAAAAAACAAAACAAAAAAAACAACAACAAAAAAAAACAAACGAAAAGAGGGGAGACATGCGATTTGGGTCAGTGACCCCAGCAGAGGGCAGCTGCGCGCCACAGGGTATCAGGGCCAAGCTGCCAGTGTAGCGTGGTGGGTGGGGCGGGCAGATGCAGGGGGTCAAGACCCTCTTGGGGTGGGCTCACTCTGAGTGCAGGGAGGGGGCCAGGCGGAGCAGGAGCAGGTGGGCCGGGTGGAAACCATCAACCCGAGCTGCCTGCAGGTCTCCTCTGCCCTCTTCCTGCAGGGCCATCCCTCCCACTTCCTGCAGTGTCCCCCCCCCCCGTCTGGTGCTGGGACTTCAGTCCTGGCCCTGTCACCATCAGGAGCTAGCTGTACCCAGGAGGAGGCTGTGAGCCTGGCAGCCTCCCTGACGGCGGGACCCACACAGTGAAGCATGTGCACACTCGCCACTCAGACACACACACACCTACAAGTGCGTACACACACACACACATGCACACCAACCTGCTGTGACCTCTAGTGAGAGCTCAGCCCTCACAGGGGGGCGGCACATTCTGCAGCATCTCCACAAGGGGGCAGTGTGGCCCCACAGGTGTGGGGACCCAGGTGCGCCCAGGTTAGCTTCACCCTGCAGGGGAACTGTAGCACCCACCGCCCAGGCCACCCTGGGTCCTGGGGAGAGTGGTGTTAAGTGGTCTCCACAGAGATGACCCTGTTCCTCCATATCATACCCCTCCCCTGCCACAGCAGAAGTGCCCCCCGCTGCCCTCAGCACCCCCTTAACCGGGGTGGAGTCCACGTGACCAAGGGGCTCTGCCCGCCACAGCTGGTGCCCACTTCAGGACCTTGCACTGGGCCCAGGACCTGAAAGACGGCCCTGCAGGCTTGAGTCCAGCTCCTTGTGTCCAACTCTGCCCTGCGCTGGGTGCGTGGCACGGGTGTGCATCCTGCTCGGGCAGACACTGGAGCAGACACCCACTGAGGACACCCCGCGCACAGCCCGGGGAGCCCAAGGTGGGGGAGGAGAGTGTGCACAGTTAAGCGTGTCGCCGGCCACGCACCCACACAGTCAGACACCAGACCGTGCGCAACGCCCCATCTTCATCCCGCAGTTGCCAACCCTGTGACTCCTTTATTTTCTGCAGTGCTGGGGACAGAACCCAGGGCCCCCCATGTGCTGGGCGAGGGTGCTCCACTGAGCCGCACCCCTGTCCTGAATCCTGTGGCCCTTGCTTCCTGGTGCTGGCCTTGGAGAGCATCCCAGCCCGGCATGGGACCCTGCATCCTCTCAGCTCACCTTGCTGGAGCAGCAGGGATGAGGGACACAAAGGGTCCTTGCTCACGGGGCCTCGTAGGCCAGCTCTGCCCTCCCCGTGGTGGCCAGGAGGCAGCAGCTGGGCAGGGACAGCAGCAGGGAGTGGGAGGTGTGAGCAGAGCTCCAGAGGGGCCAGGAGCGACACCTGCAGATTTGGGAGGAGCTAGTGTCCCTTGGAGGGGTCAGAGGCAGGGGTGCATCTGCCCGTGCTGGGGCACCAGGGCCTGGGCAGGGACAGAGGTGGGAGTGGGCATGGGCAGCAGAGCGGAATGCGGATCAGAAGCCATGAGGATGGGAGGACCCATGCAGGTGGGGGGACCCCACCTTCCCTTGGAGTGAGGCAGGATCCTTGCCCAGTTCTGGCTGAGGAAACCCAGGGCAGGACAGCAGTGGCCTGGCTCAGAGCAACAGCGACCGAAGTAGTGACGACCGATCAGATCCAGGGCTGCCGAGGAGAAGCCAGCACGGCTTCGTGACAGCAGGTTCCTCTTA
This sequence comes from Chinchilla lanigera, assembly GCF_000276665.1. NCBI lineage: Eukaryota > Metazoa > Chordata > Mammalia > Rodentia > Chinchillidae > Chinchilla > Chinchilla lanigera. The sequence goes on from NW_004955514.1 coordinate 1,697,024, forward strand.
GACAGTGTGGTTGGCATCATCATGACCTGAGAAGCCCTGACCTAGTCCAGAACACCTTGCCTGGCCAGGAAACCCAGGCTGGGACTGAGCTTACTGACTGGCTGATTTCGAGAACAGCCGGGGCTGTAGGTTGCCTGTGTCCTCCCTGGAGCAAGGAGGCAGAGAGGCCATGCACGAGGGCTGAGGGCACAGCAGGGGCCAAGCCAGGGAGGCTGAAAGGAGCCCTGTGTGCCTGCCGTGCCTGGCGCCCAGCACAGGGGTGTTTGCAGGATGGAGGCGAAGGCCTGGAGCAGGAATGAATGTCTCGGGGAGGCGGGCTGTGATTCTAGACTGGGGAGCCGCAGGGAGTGTCCCCCACCTGCTGCCCCCAGCCTGGCTGCAGGTTCCTCCCTCCTTCCTGCCATGTGTGCCATGTCCCCAGGGCCCTCCTTGTTCTGCTTCTCGACCCTGCTTAGGACCAAGCCATCTTCCCCAACACTCCAGCCCCGGGGAGCAGAGAGGCCCTGGCCGTGGTCAGCCCTGCTTTGGGCTGAGGGGCAACCCCCGGACTGCAGCCACCTCCTTCACCTCAGGTGGGAGAGCACAGCCCCCAGGCCAGGGCCCCCCGGCCGGGAGGACTGGGGCCCCCAGCTGCCTTTCACAAACGCTGGCTGCAGGCGTGGGCCCGGCACTCGGTGCTGCAGGACGGAGGCGGTGCCGCTACAGCCCCGGCAGCCCGGGCAAACCCGCCCCCTCCTGGGCCTTGACGTTTTTGGCAGAGGCTGCTCTTGTCACTCATTAAGCGCGTTTGTGTCAAGTGCCCAGGGCCACCTGTCGCCAGGAGGGTGACATGCTCTGAGTGGGAGGTGACACAGAGGCCAGAGGCTCATAGTGCCAGGGCAGCGTGGGGACGGTGGCTCACGGCCCTCCAGTGCCTCTCGTTCCTACTCAGAGCCATCCTCCCCCTCCCGAAGACCCACGGCTCCGGCAGACCCAGCAGGGCCTTCTGCTCGGCCACTGAAGGCACCACAGGAACCTGGGTCTCTGGGGAAGGGAAGGTGTACCTGCAGGTTGATGACAACATTCCGCACGACCAAGGTTACAGTCGGTGTGGGCTACACAGTGAGCTCAAGGCCAGCCTGGGGTACACACGGAGACCCTGTCTCAAAAAAAAAAAAACAAACAGGGAAAAAGTAAACTAAAAACAAAAGATGGCACGTATTAACTCGGGTACAAGAAGGCGAGCAGGAAAGGAAAAGTCACTGTTACGTCACATGTTTGAGGTGTGAAGGGAATTCACCTGGTATCACAGGGTCACGCCCTGCCTACGGTCTCAGCCACATGTGACGTGAGGACCGTGACACCGGCAGCGGAGGTCAGGAAGCAGCGCACGGGGTTATTTCTGGATGTGGAAGTGAAACCAGAACAACAGGCTGAACCAAACGCGGCTTCTGGAGACAATAGGGGGCAGGCAAGAAGCCCTGAAAACTACAGAAGGCTTTAACTTGGGTGGAAAACGGAAACCCGGTGTAAAGTGCAAGCTCCAAGTTACAAGCCCAGCTCTACCTGCCGGTGATCTGGCAGGAATCATCGAGCCGAGCCTGAGGACCCCTCGTTTTGTTTTGTTTTTTTTTGAGACAGGCTCTCACTGTGCAGTTCAGGCTGGCCTTGAGCTCACTTTGTAGCCCAGGCTGGTCTCCAACTCACAACCATCCTCCTGCCTCAGCCTCCATAGGGCTGGGATTACACCACGCCCGGCTGTGTCCTCTCGGTTTTGTGCAGCCCCTTGGGTCTCCAATGTCACAGTGCTTACTTCCTAAGTGGCAGTCGGGTCTGCTGGGAACTTCACTCCCGTTGCAGGCCTCAGCTTCCCCTCGCAGACCCCGTGTGCCCCTGGTGGTCCTGAGGGTGGCAGCCAGGTGCCAGAGGAGGCAGGGGGCATGGAGGCCCCCGTGTGTACAAACACCCGCCTCCTCACCCAAGGGCCGGATGTGGGACCTGGAACAGGGTGGGCTGCTTTCAAGTTCTAAATCAGGCTCTGTGGGCTGAGACTAGGGGCTCAGGTATAAACATAGAAAACAGAGAAGGCGTGGGCCAACGCTTCCACCCACGGCTGGGGGACCAACTTCCCAGTGGGGCCTGAAGTTGTCACACTAAGTGAGAAATGGGTCAAAGGGGGCAAGGCAACTGGCACAGGCCCTTCCTTGCCTCCAGGCTGTGCCTGGACATCTGGGCCCAGCTGGGTCCTCGTCCCCAGGAATCCTGCTCAGCCCTCTGACCTCTCAAGCTGGCAGAGGCCTGGCTGGGACAAGGTCGGCAGAGCCACCTGCAATGATATGTCTCCGAGCAGAGCCCTGTGCTGGACAGTGACAGTACCCCCGGCTGGGCCGGGGCAGGACAGGGCCTTCAGGGGCTGGGCTGGGGGTGGCTGAGCCCCAGCCTGGCCCTGTGTCCCCACCAACAGCCTGGCATGCAGCCCAGCCTGGAGCCACCTCCCTGCCTCCCCAGGGGCCATGCGGAGTGGAAGCCGGGCCTGGGTGGGGAGCTGGAGGCCCCGGCCTGCCTGCCCGACATGAGCCTCCCCAGACCCTTGTCCACCCTCGGGCGCCCGCCCCTCTGCTCCCTCCAGTGCAGCCTTGCGGCTGGGACTCCATGCGCCCAGCACTGTCCCCTGTGGAGCCGGCCCCACCAGAGAAGGCAAGCAGCGCTTGGCGAGGCCCAGCAGGCAGCCTGGGAAGGGGCGGCTTGGTGCCACCCTGGGGCCTCTGCTGGCCTGGGGCTCCTGGGCACTGGGGGCACGCGGACTGGTGGGCAGCTCTGCCTCATGGCCCAGACAGGGTCAGAAGAGGGTGGGGGGAGGGAACAGGAGGATGAACAGTTTAAAAAGAGAAATAAAGAATGTGTGTTTTTTTGTGGTACTGGGGATTGAACCCAAGCCTTCACACTGAACTGCACCCCCAGCCCTTTATTTAATCTTGCTAAATTGCTACATTGCCCAGGCTGGGCTTGAACTTGTGATCCTCCTGCTTCAGCCTCCAGAGTGCTGGAATCACAGGCCTGCACCACCACGCCCAGCAAGCAGAGGACTTTCTAATAAAGTGGTAATGAAGGATGGACCAGGCGCAGGAAGTGGGGGCTGACGCTGAGGCCGGAATCTGAGGGCGGTGACCCAGAGGGTGCTGAGGTGAAAAGGGCCTGGTCGTGTTTTTGGTGGTGGAGACAAGGCCCGTGGTCCTGAGTCAGACCCGAGGGCGGTGCGGGATCACAGGGTGTGGACCCCGAGGCTGGGGGTCGTACAGCACCTGCTCCCGCACTGTGCTTGCCAAGCCGCTCACCTGCATTTAGTGAGCACCTACTGTGTGCGGGCGCAGACCCTAGGTCCAAGCCCACGGCCAGCACCCTCCCGCCTTCTCCGGGAGCAGGACGGGGACGTGGAGGCTCCCGGACCCCGAGGTTCAGCGTCCACCGCTTGCCAGCCTCACACCATAGGAGACCGCGAGTTGGGACAACGGGCTTGGGGACCCAGCGGGCGGGAGCCCGGGGCGGGACCTGGGTGGGGCGGGGCTTTTGTAGGCAGGGCGACCAGCTGGAGCGTGGGCGCCGGGCCTGGGGAGAGTTGAATGGCTGGGCCTTGTTGGGGCGGGGCCTGGGACAGGAGGGCGGGGCCCTGGGACCTGTGGGCGGGGCTTGAGACGGGCGGGGCCTGCGGCGGGCGG
>NW_004955514.1:1700888-1723669 GCF_000276665.1 Chinchilla lanigera
GGGCGGCGCGCAGTTGACCGAGGCCGGAGGCGCGGCGGGGATCGGGCCCTCGGGCCGGAGCACAGCGCAGCAGGTAGGGCGCGGCGCCCCCCTCTCCGGGTCACATGATGTCTGACGTGGGGCTGCTGGAGGTGCGGGGAGCGGGTCGCCAGAGCCTGGGGGCAGTCGCCACGTCGGTCCGCGTCCGGCGTCCGTCCGTCGTCCCTCGTCCCTCGCACCGCCGCCCCTCGGGCGACTGCCACCGCCGCCCCGCGACGCGACCCACCCAGCGGGGCCTGGGCGGGAATCTGCTGCCAACCCTGCCCGTGGTACCAACTTTCTGACCCGCCTGTTGGGGGTGACTCACACTGGAGTGTGAGTGACTGATAGCACGAGGGTCCGAGGAGTCTGAGGGTGGTGGAGCGCCCCGGAGAGGCTGGCCGCGTGACCCCAGCCTTCCTGCTGCGCTGGGCCTGCGCCTGCAGCAGCCCTCGGCCCCCTTCAGGACCCTGAACACCGCACACTCCTCACTGTGCCTCATCCCTCACCACCGGTGAAAACCGTGCCTCCCAGAGTGGTCCTGACCTGGGCCCAGGCTCAGTGGGAAGGCTGGGTTACCTGGGGGGCACCATGCTCAGCTAGGCCAGCCTGGAGGGGCTCAGCAGGTGCGCCTGCTGTCACGGCGATGGTGACAGAGCATAAGGCAGGGCCAGGGGGCTGGCCAGGGCTGGGGCAGGACCTGGTATCCAGTCAGCCCAGCGCCAGCTCCGTGCCACCAGGGGAGCCTTGTCCTGGCGGGCTCTGGCCCACAGGACCAAGCAGGGGCTGGGCTCCCCACCTTTGCTAGACACGCAGCAGGGCCAGGGACGGTGGGTTCCCTTCAGCACCCCCTCCCCATTTCTGACCTTTGCTCCCGTTTGGGGCATGCCCTGGCAGGGGCTGACCAGATGGACAGGTCAATGGCCCGGTCCAGGGCCATCTGGCAAGAGGGGTGCTGACAGGGCCCTGGACTTTTGGGGGGCATCCCTGGCCTACAAGGACAAGAAGGGGTCCCCCAGGAAGGTGGGCCTGAGCAAGGAAGAAGGGGGCTGCAGGCTGCCATGGCCCTTCCTGTTCACGTGGACAGAGGAAGTGGGGTGCTGAGTCAGCCCCTGCACCCCTACGTCTCACATGGGCACAGACACACTTGCGGGGCTGCAGATGGGAAGCCAGGGCCCAGAGGGACAGCGCGGCCGCCCTTGCGAGCAGCAGGGTGGCGAGAAGAGCAAGGGGCAGGCCGGGGTCCTCGCCAGCTGCTGAGCTCGGCCAGGAAGCCCCACTGCTGCCTCCTGTGTGAGAGGAGGCTGCAAACCACGTTCCCCCTTAGGGTAGCTTGGAGCGACCTGGGGCTCCTGGCGGCTTTCTGTGGTCCTCAGGGCTGCCATGTCCTGGCAGGGCAGCGCTGGGACCAGCTCTACTTGGCCGCGTGGAGGGGGCAGGGACAAAGGCCAGGAGTCCCAGTTCCCACCTGTGTTCGTCCCACAGGCAAAGGCCCAAGCCCATTAGGAGTGGCCAGTGTTGGGGACACCCTGGTACCTCCTGGGTTCTGTCCTCACAGGGCTATCGTGGAGACACTGTAGGTCAGCGATCGTGGCACCCCCTGCCTGCCCCTGGCTGGCCGGCCAGCCGATGGCTGTGTGATAACCCCCGGTCGGGGGAGGTTTGTGGATAGGAGGAGGCATCTCTGAGCCAGCGTGGACCACCATAGAGAGGGACAGGGTGGTAATGAGTGACCAGAGTGGCCTGTGGCCGCCATGGCAGGGCCTGGAATCTTCCCAGGGTGGTGCCCTCCCTGTAAGCCTTCGGTCCCCCCAGTGGTCCTATCTGGGCAGCCAGGCCTGGGGACAGTCCCACCAGTGCAGAGGGCAAACAAGAAGCGCAGAGTGACATGGCTGCCCTCAGTCTCACAGCTGTGGCCCAGGGCTGACACCTCTTACCCTTACTTTCCATTCTAAAGCTGGGTGATGATGGCCCCTAGCCACACCCATAGGACTTGGGTTCAGGGCCAGCTCCCCAAAGTCCCATGAGCCCCAGGGGATAGGATGAGAGGGAAGGCAGCTCAGGATGGCTGGGTTTGGGGTGAGGGGCCGCATGGTGCTTGAGGTGACAGGGCTCTCAGGGCAAGTAGGGGCCTCCGGTGCCCAGCTGGCTCCCCGACCTTCCTCCTTCTCCCCACATGCTACAACTCTGGAGTCCTAGCTCCAAGGCTGCTGGAGTGGTCCCTGCTGGACCTCCTGCCCCGGCTGGATCACTGACCAAAGCCTACGTGGGCGGTCGTGGCTGCGCCAGTTCTGTTGGATCATTCTTGCCAGTTACTCTCTGGAAAGGTGGGGCTTGGCTGCCTGGGGCAGTGGCCCAGGGAAGCCAGTGGGCACCTCCTGCCGTCCACACCTGGATTCCCTGCAACCTAGTTGGATTCCTAGCAGTGCCCTTCCTTCCCCATGAATCAGATGTTTACTAAGCCTGCTGAGCTTCTGCAGGGTGGGGCAGGGGGTGGGTGCAGGCGCTGGCCTGCTGCAGCCCAGGGAGGGAGGCAGGGTCTGGCCCAGGCCTGCCAGGCTGGCAAGGCGCTGGCCAAGGCGAGGGGTGTGCTCCTGCAGGGAGGGGGTGCTCCTGCGGAGAAGGAGTGCTCCTGTTGGGGGTGTGTGTGTGTGTGTGTGTGTGTGTGTGTGTGTGTGTGTGTGCTGAGTCAGCTTCCTGGGGCTGCTGTGTTCCCCCCTGAGCCGCAGCCTGCGTGGGGCGGCAGGGTCCCTCTTGTGCAATGGAGTTCAATCGGGTCCACCTCATGGGATTGTCAGGACAAGAGAGCCTCGTGGGAGAGGCTGGAGGCCGTTTCCAAGGCTTGGGCTGGGCGTTGCTGCCTTGACCCTGAGTGGGCTGGCAGTTCCATTTTGTGGAGTTCCTCCTGCCTGGGCAGAGGGGTGTTGCAATCTCGAAACACTGTCGCGTGGCATTAGAGAGCCCTGTGCCCCACACTCTGGGCTGCCCCTGTGGCCATGCCCACTGTCCGGCACCAGATGCAGGGTCTGCTGAGGCCCTGGCCCTCACTGTGCTGCCCCCAGCCGAGAGAGAGGAAGGGTCAGGACTGGTCCGGGGGCCTAGAGGGCTGTGTGGGCCTTGGCTGTGCTGGGTGAACCCCATTTTAGGAAGCTGCTGCCCCTAGCCACCGCCAAGCTGCATGCTTCCTCCAAGCCCCCCCAACCCGTGGGCAGTGGGCATGGTGACCTGTGCTCACCCCTCTGCTGTGGGTGCTTCTGCAGTAGCTGAACACTGAGCCTGCCGTGCCTGTGGGAAGGACGAGGGCACCAGGAGCTCGGCACTCCCTGCTGGCCTCAAGCGGATGGCACTGGCAGGCTTGGCTGGGCCCTTTGATGCTGGCTGCTGCTGTCCCCACCTGTGTTTAACTCTCCTCTGCTGTCTGAGGCAACTGTGCCACCCTCCTGGAAGCTGGCCCGCCCAGGTGTGGAGGCACCGTGTGATCGCACCCAAAGCCACAGCGTTCCCTTTTCTGGGCCTGCTCCTTTTGGAAGGTGTGTCGGGGCCAGGGTTGGAGTCGGTCCCCAGCCACTGGCCACAGAGGTGTCCCAAGAGGCTGGCACCTAAGGTGTCCCAGTAAAAGGTGAGTAGGGTGGAAGGACTGGGAAAGCTGGCCCTAGAGCCCCGAGGGGGTGGGGTGGGGTACCCGGAGCAGCAGAATGTCCCGGAGACCCCAAGGAGCCAGCAGCAGGGCTGACCCTCTGGGGGCTGGGCTGGCAGTGCCAGGGGTTGGGCCCGGCAGGCAGGTTGGTGGTCAGCTGCGTGGGTTGACTGTGGCAGGGCAAAGGACAGGACCCTTGGGCATGGGGCCATCACCTTCTGGCTTGAAGCCTCTAGGAGGACAGAGGTGGCCCCCTGGGGCTTGCTAGGCTGGGGTGGCTCAACCAGGTCACACTGTGTGACCCAGCATCCGTCACATCCCCTGGTCAGGACAGGGACAGGAAGTCCAGCTGCACAGGGAATGTGAGAGGTGGGGTGTGCAGCAGGGACCCACTGGGAGCGTTGGGGTGGCCTCCCTGCTGACCAGAGCTGGTGGCCCGCAGTCCAGCCTGCAGCTGGACTCATGCTGCCCAGTGTGTACCCATCTTGGGTCAGCACTGTACCCCACTGGCCACCTGCTCCTTGGGTTCTGTCCCCGAGCACCTAGTCTTGTCTGCACCCTGCCTGGGGCAGGGAATGCTGCTTAAGGACCTCACCCCGCCAGCCTGTGCCCAGCACTGCAGAGCTGGAACCCTCAGTCTGCACCGGCTCCTTGCCACATGGGGCTTGGGGCTCCTCGGGGTGGAGCCAGAGGAGCAGGAGGCTCTAGGGTAGCTCGGGGGACCAGACCTAGAACTGAACCTGCTGGAGGCCAGCTGAGGGGCTCTGAGACTGTGACAGCAGTGTTCGCATTTGCTGGAGGATGTCACCAGCATGGCCAGCCACTGCGGCTGGCAGGGGCTATGCCCCCTTGGGGACAGGAAGCAGCTGGGGGGAAGATGGTTGAGGAAGGCTCACTCTGCCCCTGCTGGCCCCTGGGCCCTGCCTCAGGGGCTCTGCCTGAAGCCAAGGTCCCTGCAGCAGGCAGCTGTTTAGGGCTGGCTCACTCCAGGCCCAGGCCCAGTCCCCCAAGAACCAGGCTGCCAGGGTGGGGTGTGAGGTACCATGATGGATGCCCCTTGTGGGCTTCCCAGGGTGGGAGCAGGAAGAGGGCCAGCAGGGGCTGGGGTGTTTCCAGAACTCACGTGGGTCCAGGGACCACCCATGTCCCCTCCCCTGCAGCCATGGAGCTAGGTGTGAAGAAGCCTCAGTGGAGGGTTACAGGGAAGCCCGAGACCAGGAGAGGGACGGGGCTCACAGAGGCCTTCGGGGACCTGGGGAGGTTGGGTGACCTTGGGCCCTGGTGGTTCTGCCTGCTCCAGCCCCGTCCCTAGCCCTGCTGTCCACACCTGCTTCTTTGCTGGGTTTTCTGGCTACTGGTAGCATGCTCCCAGAGTTGGGGTGCTGTCCCCAAAGCTCCCACAGAGGAGCCGTGCCGCTTCCTTAAGTGGCGTAGCTGCTGCCTGAAGTTCCTACCAGGAGCCCTGCTGACCTACCGAGACCACCTTGCCCTGTGTGTCCCTGGTGGGCTGAGTACTGATGGGACATCCAGGGTCAGATGACACAGCTGGCTGGCAGGGTGGAGACTTCCCCTGGGGGAGCTGAGACCGAGGTGGCAGGGGGCCCTGCTGCGTAGCCTGTCCCTCCGAGGAAGGGCGGGGCCTGGCAGCCGAACCCACAGAACCAAGGGAGCGAGCAGCTGCCGGAGGACTGAGGGGCACTGCCACTGGCCCGGCCTAGGGATCAGGGGGACCTTGGGGTGCCCTCAAGAGGCAGAGGCAGGCAAGTGTGCAGTGGGGTGGCACAGCAGGGCAGCGGGCAGCGTGAGCAGTGTCAGCATGGTGGACCCTGGGGGGGGTGGGGAGCCCCAGGTCTTAGCCCAGGCCCCCCTGCTGTGGTGTCAGTGGAGAAGGCAGGACAGAGTGGGGGCAGCCCTGCAGAGGGCAGCACAGGGACTGGGGGGAGTTGCCCTTTTTCCCGCCCCTCCTGCCCCTACTGCCAGTGAGGGGCCCCAGACCCTTGCCCCACTGGGCCTCTGAGCGGTGCGGTGGTGTGAGGCGTCTGGGAACATCCAGGCAGCCCCTGCAGCAGCACCCTGAGTCGCCACGTCCGCCACCCAGGCCTGGAGGAGGAACAGGCTGTTCTCAGTTCCCTAGCGGGGTCTGGCCACTGCTTCTGTCCCTTCCCTGCCTCATCTTGGGCCCCTCCCCCACTTTCTTGTTGCTTCTGTCCAGCCAGAGACCCAGCCCTGGGCTGGACAGGGTCCTGGATAGGGCCTGGATCATCACCTCAGGCCCCTCTGGAGGCCTACAGGTGACTCCAGGAGGGAACCAGCAAGAAGGCAAAATGCACAAATCCTGAGGCCAGCCTAAAATTTACCGAGGAGTAAAAATCCCAGCTTTTCTGGAGGCTGAGGCAGGAGGATGATACACGCCCTTGAGTTTAAGGCCAGCTTGGCCAACTTAGTGAAATACTATCTAAAAAAAAACCAAAACAAAAAAAAAACCACTAAGGAAAAAAAAGTCACAAATAAGCCAGGCATGGTGGAACGTACTTGTCAGCCCAGCTTCTCGGGAGACTAAGTTTGAGGTCAGGCTGGGCAGCTTAGCAAGATCCTGCCTCCAACAAAAGGCTGGGGTGTATGTAGCTCCTTGGTAGAACGCTTGCCTGGGCTGTGCGGGCCCTGGGTTCCATCTCCACTACCTGAAGGGGTGGATACAGAGCAGAATGAAATGGCACTGCGCAGGCAATAGGCATGCAGCTCCTGCTTAGGGATCTCAGGGAACTGAGATCCCTGGGCAGGCGAGGGGCCCACCACCACAGCCTGGTGACCTCGGAGCCCATCCGGGCGAGATGCCGTGAGATGCCAGGCTGAGCACGTACAGACCCATGAGCTGTGTGGCTTCTTGTGGCCCACGGGATACCACCATGGATACGAAAGCCATGAGGAAAGGAGCAGATGACAGAAATCAAGGCCAGCGACTGCCAGGCGGCTCTGACAACCCGGCCACTGTCCTGGTGTCTGAAGGCACGTGCCTGCCCTTGCACTGGCCCCAAGGCCTTGGTGTACTCTGCCCTCTGTCTGAGACCCTTCCCCGCCAGCCCTCTCCTGGCTCACTCAGGGGCGCATTGCTCCTGGGATGCAAGCTGCGGGCACATAGATGTGTACGGGCCACCAGCATCACAAGAATGTGAGTCAGAGGCGGCTGCTTCCTTGGCAGCTGGCGGCCTAAGGCAGAGGTGCCGGGCACCCTGGGTCCTGGGGCAGGAGAGGTGTTCCCAGGAAAGGGCTGGTGGTGCCAGCTTCTGCCCCCTCGGTTGCTGGGGAGGGAGAGATGGACTGATGGCTGGGCTTGGGTACGTCCCTCCCTGTGTGGGTTCCTTGGTCAATCTGGGGTCAGCTTGAGGCTGACCTCGGAGGAGGCCACCTGTCCTCTTGGTTTTGACAAAGATGCCCGGAGACTTCGTGCCCACCCATGTCTCCTCACCCTGGAGGCTGAGGAGGCTCAGACTGCGGTCGAGGGTGTGCTATCCCTGTGGATGTGGACACCGAGGCTGGGGGCGGGCGGGGAGGCTGAGGCCCCTGTGGGTGCCCTGTATGCAAACTTTGTCTCTGGGGATGAAGTAGTGAAGTGCTTGGGGCTGGATGCGTGGTTTCACTTGTCTGATGAGCCGTGCCTGGGCGTTGCGGGGAGGAGGATGCTCGCTGCTGGGTGTGGATGGGGTCTGCTCATGCTGCAGGGTGGACCTGTGCCCGTGTCACACCGGGCACTGCGCAGGTGCAGGGGACAAGCAGGGATGGCCTAGAGGCCCCTGCCCCCAAGAGCTGATGTCGGGGAGGCAAGGAGTGAGGAGGGCGGCAAGGGGAGCTGGGGGATGGCCGGGAGCAGCAGAGCGAGTGCCGCTGGGCAGAGGGTGCTGCAGGGGTGAAGTGCGGAGACCAGAAGAGCTGGCGTGGGGCTGAGGGGACCTGTCCTGGACTTGGAGCAGGGACGGCCCCTGAACGTCTTCAGGGGGGATCACGGTGTTGCCATGGGAGCCCCAGTGACCAGTTGTCCTGGAGTGAGCCTGCCCCCACAGCCCCAGGCTGCCACTCCTCAGAGGGGAAGCTGAGGCTGGAGTGGGCCCCCCAGTCTAGGGGGGTCTAATCAGACCTGCCGCCACGGTCTGAGGGTGGAGCATCTTTCTCCTGTGGAGCTGGTAGGTCTGGTAGGGCCAAGCGCCAGTCTCGGGGTGGTGCAGTGCCTGGTGGGTCTGAGGTATCAGACAGCCCGTGGGGAGGTGGACTGGGCCTCAAGGCAGTGCAGGGTTGAGAGGTGTCAGTGTTTCTAATGAACTCGAGCGTGAACCCTGGAGCAGCCGTCTCTGCAGGCGGAGCCCTGGGTCAGGAGACCCCCACGCTGTCCCAGCCCCAGGCCCGGGCCGACCCTCCCTCCCTGGTCGCCCAACCCAGCCAGAGCTCCGTTCTTAGTGTGGGTGCCAGGGCCTCTGGGAGAGGAAGGCCTGGGAGCACCTGGGACATCAGGACTCTGTGAGCCCTCTGGGGACGGTGGTGAAGAGCTGGGCCGTTCCTGGATTCGGAGGCAGGAGAACCACGGGGAATGAGGCAGCTAAGGCCTGGGGAGGCGAGGGTGGAGATTTGGTGACAGGAACCCACCAGGCTGTTCGCATGGGAAGAAATAGAATGGGGGAGCTGGTCCTGCAGGATGGGCAGGTGGGGCCCAGGCCAGCAGGTGTAGGGCAGGCGAGCTGTGCTGGGCCGGCCGGCGACCTCGGGTGTGGGGCAGGCGATGCAGAGCCAGGCCTCTGGGGGGGCCATGCACACCCAGGGAGGGCAGGGCCTGTCCAGGCACACATCACAGAGCCAGCTCCCAGGACAGCCAACAGGAAGCATGATTGGACCTGGCCAAGCGGGCCACACGTTCTTGGGAAAGAGCTTGGGAGTCCTGCACGGATTCGCTTCCTGCGCTGCCCCAACCAAGCTGCGCACACAGGTTGGAAACAGCTGAGGTCGACTTTCCCTCGTCCTGCAGAGCCCAGGTGTCAGCAGGACGCCCGCGCTCCGGGGCTCTGCGGAGGACCCTCCTTGTTAGTCCAGTGTGTGGGGGAGGTGATGGCCGCCTGTGCTGTCCTCGGGCTGAGGCCACGTCATTTGGGTGTCACTCAGTATTTAGATGGCCTTCTCCAGCCGTGCGGTGCTCTCTTCTGGTCTCTCCCTGCCATACTAGGCTTGGAACCCAGACCCTATTTTTTATTTTGAGACAGGGTCGCTCAGTTGCCCAGACTGGGCTCAAACTTACGATCCTCCTGCCCCAACCCCGCAGAGTCCTGGGATCACACCGTGTGCCACCACGCCCCAGCACCCTCTGTCAGTACCTTTAGGACCCACTTGCAGGGGCTGGGGATTTAGCTCAGTGGCAAAAGCGCCTGCCTGGCAAGCGCAAGGTCGTGAGTTCGGTTCCCGGTACCGGAGAAAAACCAAAAAAAGGACCCACTTGCTTAGTCCAGGATGAGAGGCTTAACGTGACCACAGCCAAAGGTCATGTTTACAGACCAGGGCTTAGGACACGGCCATGTCTTTTAGAGGTCTGCCCTTCATGCTGCTGTACCTGGTGGCTCTCATCAGGGCCCTGCCGCCCAAACCACCCCGCCCTGTGCCCAGGACCAAGTTTCCAGGCCCTGCAGAAGCCCTTCCTCGTCACACAGTGTGGGGCGCTGGTCAGGCCCAGCTGCAGGGCGGACCTGAGCCCCCTGGACAGAGCCGCTGCGTTCGTCCTGTTCCAAGAGAGAGCTTGAGCTTTTCCCAGTGGGCGCCCTCAGCCTCTCCGGCTCAGAGCCCCCCTGAGCCTGGAAGATCCCCAGCCCGAACGCCTCGTGCCCAGGTGCTCCTGCAGGTAGCCAGCAGTGTCAGGCGGGCTGTGGGGGTCCTGATGCCAGGCAGTCAATTTTGGTTCTAGGCTACCCTTCTCTGGTGGGAAGGGAGCGCCTTCCTCTCTGACCCTCCTGGAGTGCAGGTGACAGCTGGACCAGCTATGAGTGGGGCTGAGGCAGGGGCTGTGCAGCCCGTGGTGCCAGGGCAGGCCTACAATGCCCACTGCAGACAGCACCTCTGGGCTGGGTGTGCCACGCACCAGGCAGGCTGGGTCCCCGTCCCACAGCGAAGGCTCTCGCTCCCCTTGCAGGCTGACCCTTGGGCCCGGCCCGGTAAGTGCTCCGTCCCTGAGCTCAGTGGAGTATGGGGCTGGCAGCTGAGTCTGGCAGCCCAGGCAGGGGAGGATGGAGGAGGACACAGGCTGCCCAGTGCTGGTGACCTCAGCTGCACCCCAGCCGTACATATCTCCTTGCTGGGATATTGGGGGCTCATCACCATGGTTACCGGAGCAGTGTGAAGGTCACGGAGTCACCACCATGAGGGGCTCCTGAATGTTCTCTGTGTTCAGGAACAGGAATGGCAGTGTCCTTTTGGTGCAGGGGGTGGGCAGGGCACAGGGAGAAACTGAGGCTCAGAGCCAAGGGGCCTGCAGAGGTCACATCAGCCCCAGGCCCCCAAAAGCTGTGGTTGGAGAAGCCCAGCTGGGGGCCCTGCACAGCCATTCCTCTCCTCTGCGCTGTGACCGCTCCTTGTCCCAGGCTGTCCCTGAGGTGGGACCTGGCTCCTGCCAGCTCCACCCGTGCCTGTGTGTGTATGTGGGCCCTGGTGGGATGGGCGGGCCTCGGCCTCGTGCACACCCCCGTGTGCGGGCAGAGGGCACATCCCCGGGCTGGCTGCCTGGTGGGCTTCTGGTAGTCCTGCCCCAGGCCCCCAGCTCCGGCTGTCTCCTGCAGCTCACCCCAGGCCGGTCCCTAGTGATCGCCACCCCCCGTGTTTGGCAAACTCTCCCCTCCACCCACCCTGGACCGCTCTCCTGGCCCAGCACGCACGGGGCTCGCATCCTTGCCGGAGCCTGCACCCCCTCTCCATCTGGGAGCTGCCCCAGGCGCCCCCCGTACCCCTGCTGTGCAGTCAGGGGCTCCGTACCTGCCCTTAGCCCTGCTGTGCTCTCCCCTCCACAGGGGAAGAGGCCCCAGGTGAGCCCCCGTGGTGCCAGCTGTCTGTCTATCTTGTGTGCCCAGCTTTATGCTGAAGGCGTGGCCTGCCACTGAGCACCCCCGAACATTGAGACTGGCACAAGGCTGGGGGGTGCAGCACCAGTGCCCACCCCAAGAAGGCCCCACATACCCGGCTCAGGCTCCCCAGCCTCTAGGAAGCAGCATAGGTCTGCAGCCCAAACAGGCCTCTTGGCAGCAGGGCTGGGGCAGGGAGCCAGCATGGACACCCAGGCCTGTGGTTGGGTGCTCCAATAGCCAGCAACGGGAGAGGCCTGCAGGGCCATCAGGGCAGGCACCACAGGCAGAGGTGGAGTTGGCATGGGCCGGCCAGGGACCCTGGTGGACCAGGAAAACCCTGCAGTGCCCAGGGCCTGTGGTGCATGGCCTGTCACCCTCAACCCCCCTTTTCCCAGCTGCCTCCTCCGTAGGGTGCTGTCTTTGAGGGGACAGGTGCTTGGGAAGGGAGGTGGGCTGGGCTGCAGTCCCGGTCCCTGGCTTCCCGGTGGGGCCTGGCTGGGGAAAGGAGCTGGGCTTGAGGGACTCAAGGGGGGCCAAGCTCTGCGTGGGACCCAGAGCAAGGGCCTGGGGTGATGCTTTGCTGCCAAGGCCACAGTGTGCTTTCCAGCAAGCCAGGCGGTCGCAGGGCTGGCAAGGGGCAGGGACACACAGAGGGCTGGGGGTGGCAGCGTGTGCCCACGCTCTCTTGGGGTCAGAGGGCACTGAGACGGCCACTTTGGGAACCACAGGTCCCCAGTGCAGGAGGCTCGGCTGTCTGTGTGGCTCAGGGCAGAGCGGGCAGCCACCTCCGCAGGGGAAGGAGTGTGCTGGGGAGGGAGGGACCCCCTGGTGTGCGGGCAGGAGTGAGCCCCCTGGGTGTCAGCAGTGGTTCTGTGCTGGGCCCCACCATCGGCCCTAGGGAGATTTGTGGTTGGCTGGTGTAAAGCTAAGCGTGCAGAGGTGACCAGAGGACCCCAGCAGGGAGCTTCCTGGGGGTGGGGGCAGCTGGCCTTGGCGCCCCCAGCCAGTGCTGTGGGGGTCGGGAGCAGAGGCGAGGGCCCAAAGCCCGCAGGCTAAGCACCCTGGGAGGGGGCAGCCCTTAGCCCCAGCTGGCTTCCGGGCCCTCTGGTGTGGAAGGGAGGAAATGCTGCTCCTCGGGCAGCTGGGGAGCTACTAACAGGAAGTCCCACTGAGGAGGAAGCCCTGGTGGCGAAGGCCACAGATGCCCCAGGACTGAGCTCAGCAGCACACGCTCGCAGGCGGCCCTGTGGGTGGCCAGGCCCCCGCCGCCCTGCTTGGAGATGCCTGCTGCAGGCCGTCCCCACGGCCCCTGAGCCACATGGCCTCCCTGGGCCCCAGAAGTTCAGCCCCCATCAGGGTCTCGGGCCGGAGAGCCATGTGCTGGATCAGCACCATCAGGTCAGTGAGGCGGCTTGGGTCAGGGCTCAGAAGGCGCTGGCTGGCCACCTGCAGGACTGCAGGAAGGGGCGGCGGCTGCAGGGCTCCTGGGACCGGGCCCAGGCCGGGGCAAGGCGACAGGCTGTGGGGAGAGGGGCTGCTGCGGGGCTCGAGAGCGGGCACAGAGCTGTGGGTCCAGCGAGGGTGTGCCCAGGCCGCTGAGCCGCCCGCCCGTGCCCTGCCGGGGTGGCCTCGGGGTCCGGGTACTGTGTGTGCCTGTCCCGTGAGTCCCTCGGTGTGTGCATCTGTGCTGGGGACAGAGGGAGCCAGATGAAGTCCCCAGGCCCACACAGAAGTGCTGTGCTCAGGGACCTGCCACAGACAGACCTCCCAGGCATCAGGGGACCCGCCGGCTGGGGGCTGTCCTCGTGAAATGCAGGCTGGCCACCCTCCCCTGGCCCCAGTGGGAACTCTCTCCTGGCTTATTGCTGGGCTTCTCTTATTTTCCTGTACTGGCGTCTTTGCACTGAGCTTCATCTCCTTGTCTCCTTTTTATTTTGAGACAAGTTCTTATGAAGTCATTAAGTTGCCCAGGATGGGCTTAAATTTGAGACCTTCCTGTTTCAGCCTCCCAGAGTGGTGGGATTACAAGTGTATGCCACCATGTCCAGTGTCACTAGGCCTTTCTAGATTTTAGTTTTGATTCTCTCACAGAGACCAGTTCTGGGAAGAGAAAGGAGGGGAGAGAAGAGAAGGGGAGGGCTGTGAGGTGGCGTAGGGGGTGGCTGCAAGGCCATGTGGGGGACACCTGGCCTGCTCATCCACAGCACCCTACCACTGTGTGCCGGGAGGGGAAGTGGTAGGCTGGGCAGGGGCGGGGGTGACAGGTGCGTCACCAGCTACTGGATGTCTAGCTTGGGGCTGCTCAGCTTCTCCAGCCCGTGGGGACCTCAGCAGCGGGGTGGGGATAGGTAGTTGTTCGGGGCACTGAGCTGGGGGGTCCTGAAGAGCCCAGGGGTGGGAGAGCACCAGGAGCCAGGTCCCACACCTGCCCACCCAGGTCCTAGTGTGAAACACAGGTGAATCCCAAGCTGGGCCAGAGGTCCAGGGGGAGCGTACTGGGGACCACACACACAGCCTTGCTGCCTGTGGGGCCCGGGCGGTGAGTGTGAGTGTGTGGGTGAGGGGGTGAATCCGTGTGCCTGCCTGTGTACACCCGTGTGCACAGGTGCGAGTGTGTGCAAATGACCACATGTGCAAGTAGGTGCATGGGTGTGGGTACTCGTGAGCGTGCCAAGTACCCACATGTGAGCGTGTGAGTGTGTGAGGGGTGCGGTGAGACTGTCTGACCATGGGTGTATATGAATGTGTGTGAGTGCACGAGTGCCCAGGGCACCTGACTGCTCCCTCGAGGCTGGAGCCCCCAGCCTGACCTCAACCTGTGCTGTGCACACAGCCCTGGCTCGGTCCCTGGGGCCTGAGCCCCTGACGCTGTGGTCACCAGGGCTCTGGCTCCCCACCACAGCCAGGGCCGTGCCGGCAGGTGTCAGAGAGGGTGTGGAGCCCGCCTGCCTCCTCACACACGTCTGTGGGTCTTGTGGGTACATGGTGCAGTGGAGACCACTGTCCCCGCCAGGCTCAGGGGCCCAAGGTGCGGAAGCCACACAGCCCGCAGGTGGTGGGGCCAGCAAGGCTGTGTCTGAGGGCCGGGGTCACCCGAGCCAACAGCATGGCCTCTGGGAGATGGTGGTGGGGAGGTGGGCACAGGTCCCAGGCATGCTGCCTCCCCTGGTGCCCACACACACGCACACACACACACACACAGGCACACAGGCCCTGCACATCCATACCTGTGGACACACCCAGGTCACTTGCATCTTGGAATAGCTCATGGGACCCACCATCCCAGCCCCAGCCACCCCAACACTGGCCCTGCCCGGGCTGTGCCTCCCCAGCCCCCAGCCTCACTGCACAGCAGGTCAGGGAGTCCTGACCTCACTGCCAGCAGCTGGGATGCTCAGCCCCCTCCTACGCGAGGCGCAGTCTTGTGGGGTGTCCGGACTCTCGGAAGTGGGCTCTGTGATGCCATCTACACCGCAGGAGGCAGGACTCGGTCTCCACCGCTCTCCCTGCCAGTCCCCACCCGTGGTAGAGAGTATCAGCCCTGCGGGGGACTGGGCCACCCAGCAAGCTGGCAGGAAGGCCTGCAGGGGTTCCCAGGATGAATGAGTGGAACTGAGCCACCAGGTACCTGGGCTGGGGGCCCTGGCGCTGTGGGGAGACAGCAGGGCGGCTGGCAGTCAGCGCCCCGAGGTTCCTGCAGCCTTCCCAGCGGCACTGCGCAGCTGACGTCTGCGAGATGGGGAGTTGCACGGTCACTGTGGCCGGGGCTGCCCTCACCTCCGTGCCACTTCCTCTTTCCACTGCAGCCTGGCCTGGCACTGGGCTCTGGGCAGGCCCCACTCTGGCTCACGCACTGCTGTGAGACACCCAGGCGGGGCTCCCCCAGATGACCATCCGCAGGACAGGGCGGTGACATCCGGCTGTCCACCAGAGGGACATTCCCAGGGAACCAGGTCCTGTCTCCCCTCCCCCACCTCCACCCAGGATGAGGCAGGGCCCATGGAGGGAGGTGGTTGCACCGCGTGCATGTATGTGCGGGGACGCGGGACATGGGAGCTGCGGGTGCTGCCTGGGAGAGGGGCTGCCTCAACTGATGCCTGCTTTCCTCTCCACAGACGCAGTCAGCCTTTCTGTGAGGAGCTCGTTTCCTCTCCCTTCCCCACACATTTATTAGTTCTAATAATTTTTTAGTGGATTCTGTGGAATTTTCTCTACATAAAGTCATCTAAGGTCGATGTGGGTACACCTACAATGCCAGCACTCTGGGAGGCTGAGGCAGGGCGATTACAAGTTCAAATCCAACCTGGGCAACTGACTTATTTAAAAGTCTGTGGATGTAGCTCAGTGCAGAGACCCTAGGTTCAACCCCCGGCCCTGTAAACAAAAACAAAAACCCAGATCTGCGAATACTTTCTTTCCTTATCCCATCCTTCTTTCCTTTCCAGTCCAGATGCTTTCTTTTTCCTGCCTGGTTATGTGGCCGGAGCCTCCAGGGCAGGGCTGAGTGAGAGCAGACTCCCTGGCCTCCTCCCTGTGTGGGAGAAAGCGCCCTGTCCTGCGCTGCGCTGGGTCAGCTGGGACGGTCACACGTGCCCCTCACGGGTGAGGAAGTTCTCTCCTGGGCTGTTGCGTGCTGCTCTTATGAAAGATCGTGGGATTTGGTCAGAGGCTTTCTCTGCACCTCTTGGGAGGTTCATGTGGGTTTTGTTCATTATTTTATCCATGCGGTGGATGGCATTACTTGAATTTGAATATTAAACTCTAGGGGCTGGGGATTTAGCTCAGCGGCAAAAGCGCCTGCCTGGCAAGCGCAAGGTCGTGAGTTCGGTTCCCGGTACCGGAGAAAAACCAAAAACACTAAAAATAAAAATGAATATTAAACTCACCTTGAGTTGCTGGGATTAAAGACATGGAGAGGGTCAGGGATATAGCTCAGTGGTACAAGCGCCTGCCTGGCAAGCACAAGGTCCTGAGTTTGATTCCTGGTATCAAAAATAAATAAATAAATAAAGACACGGAGAATCCTTTCTCTGCGTTGCTAGATTCAGGGCTAGACCTCTGTTGAGGATGTTTGTGTGTCTGTACCCGTGTGCCCAGTAGTAACGACTGCTGTCCTCAGGGGATATTAGTGCGCGTGCCTAATGCTAGGGAAAGCTAAGGGACAAGCTCAACAGGACAGGTACATTTCAGAACAAACTGCGAGGGACCACCTGACCCTCAGACCAGACCGGGCTCCTGAGTACAGGCGGCAGGCCGGGTCTTCACAGGGTCGCAAGCACAAGGGGCGCTGTGAGGTGAAAGGCAGGGTGGGACGGCGAGGGGAGAGTGCAGTGCAAAGCGGTTGTGGCTCCCCCGGGACAGGCTTGAGAAGAGACAGGGAGCGGTGGCTGCCCGTGGGGAGCGGGCTGAGGGTGACGGAGTCCCGGCCGTAGTGTGGTCGCCGGCCTCATTAACTCTGATTTCGCATCTTCAGCAGGGTAAAGGCACAGCGTGGTGCTTAAAGTGGCCTCTAGTAGGCTTAGGACAGTGGTGGTCAGCCTCCTTCCCATAGCATGTTTATTCATGGTTATGTCCCCTTTCCCCTCCTCCCGCGTCCCTCCCACCATCTCTATCCCCTTCCTGTTTGAGAGAGACCTATCTCCCTGTGTCCTGTTGTCTAACTTTTGCTTTGCTCTTTGCTTGTACTTTGGGTTTCTCGTAGAAGAGCAGCCATGTGATATTTGTGCTTGTGTGTGACTTAGTTCACGTAACATATTCTCAAGGTGCACCCATTTTCCCACAAAAGACTCATTTATCCTTCGTTGTGGCAGAGCCATGCTCCGTGGTATGTAAACACCACAATTTCTGCTGGGCGTGGTGGCACACGCCTGTAATCCCAGCACTTGGGAGGCTGAGGCAGGAGGATCGATATGAGTTCAAGACCAGCCTGGGCTACAGAGTGAGCTCAAGGCCAGACTGAACTGCATAGCGAGACCCTGTCTCAAAAAGACAAAAAAACAAAAACAAAAAAACACCACACTTTCTTTATCCGCCCATCTGCCAACGGGCACAGGCCCTTCCCAGTTTAGCTGTTACGAGCAGTGCTCTATACACGGGGGTGTGCATGGGTCACCAACGTAAGAAATGAGGCTCCGATTTTCCTTTCTTGCTCTGTCTTCCTGGTTTGGGGTGGGGTGGTGTTGGTCTTGGGGCAGGGGTCCCCTCTTCTGTTCCCTGGAAGACTTTGTCAGGGGCTGGAGTTGCAGTGGGGTCGCTGAAATCAGTGGAGTGAGGCGGGGGTTTCAGAGCCGCGAGGAGTCCAGGGCTGAGGCAGGAGGGCCTGGTGTGAGGAGGCTGGGAGGCTGGAGGGGAGGTCCCATGGGGGCGGTGCCGGGGACAGGCAGGGTGGCCCCGGGGGAGCAGCCTGGAGGGCTGCAGAGGTGCCAGGCGGTGAAAGCGGGTGCGCGGGACACAGTGGCTTCAGAGCCTGGGAGTGGGGAGACTGCAGACGCCCAGGCGGGTGCGGTGGGGGAGGCCCCCGTGTGGACAGCCAGGCAGGACCGCGTGGGGCGCCTGCCGCCCTCCACCGGGGCCCGCCCTGGTGGCAGCCTGTGTGCTGGGGAGGGAGGGAGGAGGGGGAGGCTGGGAGCCAGCTGGGGATGCCTGTGCCCAGTGGCCCCGGGGCTGCCGAGGCCCAGACCGCGACTCCTTGGAGGGCTGGGGTGACACTGGCAAGGTGGCGCGTGCCGGGGTCGGTGCATACTGAGCCTGGGGAGCGCGGGGCCGCAGAGAGCTAGGTCATTCCGGCTTCTGGGCAGCACCCCTGGTCTGGGGTGCAGCTGGGGTGCCCCAGTGGCATCGGTGACCCCTTGACTCCTAGCTGCTCTCATAGACGCGGGCTTGCCGTCTCTCAGAGGGGGCGGGAACCGAGGCCGGAGCGGCGGCGGCGGTGACGCGGTGGGCGGGCCCCTCACCTGCCTACAAGAGGAGGAGCCTCGGCGGGACGCGGCGGCGGCATGGCGGGAGCAGGGTCCCGGCCGCGGAGCTGGGCCTGCCGCGAGAGGGGCGAGGCGGCCGCTGGGGGTCTGGGGCCCGCGCCGTGTCGCTGCTCGATGCGGACGAGAGCGCTCGCCGCTGCCTGGAAGCCGTCGCCTGCCACACGGACGCCGTGAGTACAGAGCCTGACCCCGGTCGCTGGAGGGGGACCCCAGCTTGGGCCCCTGGGTTCCCAGCCTGCACCGCCAAACCTGAGCCCGGATCCCTGAGCCCAGGCCCCACACCCGCAAGTCCCCAGGGCCGGCTGCAAGCCGCAGCATCGCGCCCTGGTACCCCAGGCACGGCCCCCAAGCGCGGCTGTGGGAACAAAGGCGGGCGTGGGCCTGGGTCTGGGGGTCTGGGCCAGGCAGGGCTGTGTGGCCAGCGCAGACCCCAGCGGGCTGGGCAGGGCTCCCCCCCATCCTGGCCGGGCAGGGCACGGGGATGCGGCTGTGCCTCTGACCCAAACCTCAGCTGGTGTTGGGGACCCCGCCCCCCTGGGTCCCTGCCTAAGGGGACTTTGTGCGTGGAGGGAGCCGGAAGGGACCCCAGCGCAGGATGACCGCGGCGCAGCCTTCCGTCTTGGGGCAGCCCGCCCTGTGCACGCCGGTGTAGGGAGCATTTCTGCTCCAGGCATCGGGCTGGAGCTGGAGCCAGAGCTGCCAGAACCCGGCTCCCCTGAGCCTTCAGGTCCACCCCGCTGCGCCACCGCAGGGACGTCGGCTGCAGGCCTCCCCACTCCGGGGCCAGGACCGGCGCAGTAGGGGGGACCCCAGATGTGACTGGAAGTTGGGGCGCCTCACAGGAGAGGGGACACGTACTCAGGGAGTTCTGCATGCGGGCAGGGGCGGAGACCGAGGCAAAAGTCGGGGTAGGAAGCCGCAGGCTGTTCCAGAGGAGCAGCCCGAGTGGAGGAGGGGCTGGGGTGGGGGTGGGGGGCCCTGCACCTCTCTAATGGCTGCTCTTGCTTGTGACCCCAGCCCCAGCACCTCCAGGAAGCGCTCCTGGGTTCCTGTCTGGGGCAGGCTGCCTTGCCGAGCCACCTGGCATTGGACTTGGACCCCAAGAGTCCCCCTTTCCGGGAATGGCACAAGGCCTGACCCGCCACACGGGGGCTTCATTTGTCACTGAACCCCAACGCTCGTGGGGCCGTGCGTCCAACGGACCCGTGATGATAAAGTGACAAAGGGGCAGGAGTGTCTGAGGGAGCCAGGCCTGCCTGCTAGACAGTGTCCCTGTGGGGTCTCTCCCGTGTCATTCTATTCAGGGTGTCAGGTCCCCAGAATGAGGTGCCCGTGGATGAAAAGAAAATAAGAGAGGCAAGAAAAATGAGAGAGAAAAAAAGAGGAAAAACAAGAGAGGCAAAGCCTGGGATCCGGCTTACAGCCTCTCGGACTGCGGTCCCGATTACCAATCTCAGTTACCTGTGATTGAGCCTGAACCAAGGGCGTAGCTAGTACAAATGGGCTGATACCAAATGTTTTTTGGAAGGGATAAATAAAGGATTACCCTTCTCCACATGTAATCCAAGACACGCCTGTAATCCCAGCACTCAAGAGGCTGAGACAGGGGGATCCTAAACTCAAGGCTAATCTGGGCTGTATAGTGAAGCCTTATTTTAAGAAACTCTAACAAGTAATAAACAAATCATTGTGTCCTCCATGCATTCTAATCAAAGAATGTCCTTTTCCTCGCTCCAGAAAGGCGGTCCCTCGCCTCATTGCTGTGACCCGGCTGGAGCGTGGCAGTGCCCCAGGTGTCCCCAGCTGAGCCACCAGTCTGTCCCCACCTGGCTGAGCCGTGTGCTTTCTCTCTCACTGCAGCTTCATGGCGGCTGAGGAGCTGCACTGGCCGGTCCCCATGAAGGCCATCGGTGCCCAGAACCTGCTGACCATGCCTGGGGGTGTGGCCAAGGCTGGCTACCTGCACAAGAAGGGGGGCACCCAGCTGCAGCTGCTGAAATGTGAGTCCCGGGGTACGGGCACCGCTAGGCTGGGGCGTGGGGCCCTGACCCTCACCCCCCTGTGCCGTGGCCCCTCGGGCAGGCGCTCACCTCTGCTTCCTCCCAGGGTGGCCCTTGGTTTCCCTTGCTTCTCTGGAGGGTGGCACCCAGGGCTGTGACGGGGCCTAGGGTGGCGCGGCTCGACCTGGGCTAGGATTGCATTAGATCTGGCACCGGTGCTGCCCTGGCCTGACCTGAGTGTGGCTAGTGAGTGGGTTGGTCACTCGGTACCTGGGGAAGTCACGTGCCAAGTCAGGAGCCCTCGGGGTGTGAGCACAGCGGGCGAGAGGGAGGGTACCTGTGGCACGGGGCACCGGGGCCTTGTCCACCCTTGAGGTGGCTACAGTGTGCCGCCTGGGACTCCCTGGCCTTGCACGGCCTGGTTGAGGTGCCCAGGCTGCCCTGCGTCTGTGTGGGCACTGATTAGACAGGGGGCAGAGAGGGCTGCTTGGGGCCGGGCATCCTTGGTGCGACCACCTGGCTGGGGGCGGCGTCACTGCTGCCTGCCCTGGCTCTGCCAGCCTGCGTGGAGAGGGCCCGGTAGCCCTCCAGCACCGGTGCCCGGCCTGGCTCGGCCCTCCTCACGATGACCCCAAGAGTCCCCCTTCCCTGGGATGGCCAGACCTGCCTTGGGGTGCCGTGGGGTGGCCAGCATGCCTGTCGTGTGTCCCCTTTGGAGCCCCGGGAGGCCCCACGGTCTGCAGGGCTCGGGGGTCCTCACTCAGCCCGCTGTGCCCGCCGTCCGCAGGGCCGCTGCGCTTCGTCATCATCCACAAGCGCTGCATCTACTACTTCAAGAGCAGCACGTCCGCCTCCCCGCAGGGCGCCTTCTCGCTCAACGGCTACAACCGGTGAGTGGCCGTGCAGCCGCGTGGCAGCGCCACCCTGTACCCACCCAGGGTTGTCTCAGCTTCCCTGATGCCTCTGTCCCTGTGCCCCCTTGCCCGGCTTCTGTGACGGCCTCACCTCCTGCCCCCGTGCCAGGCCGGCTCACTTGTCGCCCAGTGACTTGTGCGGCCCTGCTCTCGCCAGCCTGTTCCCCACAGCCTCTCTCCAGGGAGCTCAGAGCCCAGCCCAGGCCCTGCCCAGTCTCCCCGGCTCCAGGTCCTCCCTGCCCATGGGCCGGGGCTGGGCTCCATCCAGCGAGTGGCCCTCAAGGGCTTCCAGACCAAGGGGCCGGCCAGCCCTGGGCCAGAGCCCCCAGGGTGAGGGGCAGCTGGCACTGTGAGCCTTGCCCTGTGCAGCAGGCTTCCTTGCCCTGCAGCATGGGCCCGCTGCCTCCCTCCTCCCAGGAAGGGCCCAGCCCCTCCACCTGTGAGGGCCAAGGGGGCAAGGCATCAGCGCAGCCTGGGCCTGGTGCTCACTCTAGCAGTTACCGCTTGAGGCTCTGGCTTCCATGCCGGCCACCCTAGCAGTGTCACCTTGCCAAAGAAGCCAGCCCAGTGCAGGCCACTGGTCTTGCCCTGGGGCGCTGGCCCAGGCAGGGAAGGGTTTTGAGGGCCCTGTGGACAACAGATTGGCATCGGCTGACTGCTTCTCTGGGGTTCCCTGTGGGGTCATTCTCACCCTGGACACCCCGCCTCGGGCCTGTACCAGCCCGTGTGAACTCTGGGCCCAGCAGCAGAAGCGGCAGTAGCAGGGACTGCCCAGATCGGCCCCGCCCCGCCCACCGCAGTGCTAGGGATGGGCTGTGAGGCTGTCCCTGTGAGTGGAGACCAGGAGGTGACCCTGTGCCTTTAGGGTGATGCGGGCAGCGGAGGAGACGACGTCCAACAACGTCTTCCCCTTCAAGATCATCCACATCAGCAAGAAGCACCGCACGTGGTTCTTCTCCGCCTCCTCAGAGGACGAGCGCAAGGTGAGCCGGGCAGGGCGGCCTCAGGCACCCGCTTGCCCTGGGTCTGACGTCGCTCAGATGCCGCCAGGGAAGGGCTCCGTGGGTGAGGGGCGGGCATGGCCTGGGAGGGTGAGGCCAGGCCAGAGCCATGCCGCCTTGTTGGACCCAGAAGGTCAGGCCGTGAC
Organism: Chinchilla lanigera; assembly: GCF_000276665.1. NCBI lineage: Eukaryota > Metazoa > Chordata > Mammalia > Rodentia > Chinchillidae > Chinchilla > Chinchilla lanigera. The sequence continues at coordinate 1,722,667 of NW_004955514.1, forward strand.
CTTGGTGGTCAGGGCAAAGCAGCTGGGATGGGGCGGGAGGAGGGGGCAGGAGGTCCTGCCCTGGCAGCACTGTGCCTGCTTCATGCCATGTGTGCCCCCTGCACCCCGGCTGACCCACAGAGCTGGATGGCCTTGCTGCGCCGGGAGATCGGCCACTTCCACGAGAAGAAGGAGCTACCTCCGGACACCAGGTGGGCGGGGTGTGTGGGGCTGGTGGCCGTCCCCGTGGTCCCGCACCCAACGTGCGCTTCTCCCCAGACCCGGGACGCAGCCCAGAATCCCCCGTGAAGGGCTGTTCTGGGGGTGCCAGGCAGGGTCCTTGCGTATGGGAGTGTGTGCCGTACGTGGGAGCCCGCACGCGTGCGTGAGCACTGCCTGTGCAAACCTGCTTGGCTCAGCTCGCGTGTGTGCGAGCCTGGGTGTGCCGGCCTGCTCTCGGCCGCCCGCCTGTCTCTGTCCCCTGGTTCCTCTGGACCTTCCCACATGGGGGTCACTGAGTTTCTAGCCCCCACCCGTGAGCCCCGCCTTGACAGCAGCTCGGGGCGTTGGGGTCCCCAGCGTCACGGCTCAGTCGAGGCCTCAGCAGCCTCATCTGTGAGATGACCCAGAGCCTTGGGGGTGTTGGGGAGTAGGGAACTGTCCCCCCTTTCCTAGTTGGGAAACTGAGGCCCGGTGTGCACACGCGCATGCACACACACACAGACACAGACTCATCTCCCCCCAGGCTGGTGACCTGGGGCGGCTCAGAGTCGACTGAGACATCTGGGCAGGGGCAGGGGACACGAGGGCTCAGTCCTGAGGTCCCTGGCCAGGTGGGGTGGCCCCCAGCCTGCGGCCCCAGTTAGCCTGTGACTCCGTGTGTGTCCGGGTCCGTGTGTTGCTGATCTGCGTGTGAGCCTGTGTGGGAGTCTGCATGCCTGTGTGACCTCGTGCCCGTCTGTGCACGTCTGTGAGTGTGAGTGTGTGTCTGTGGGAGCGTCCCTGCGTGTGAGTGCCGAGGCCC
>NW_004955514.1:1724909-1747919 GCF_000276665.1 Chinchilla lanigera
GAGTGTGAGTGTGTGTCTGTGGGAGCGTCCCTGCGTGTGAGTGCCGAGGCCCCGTGTCACGCTGGCCTTGTCCTCTCCCCGCACATCAGCGACTCCAGCTCGGACACAGACAGCTTCTATGGTGCAGTGGAGCGGCCCGTGGACATCAGCCTCTCCCCGTATCCCACAGACAATGAAGGTGAGGCTGGTGCCTGCCCCACTGCCCCACTGACCAGTGTGTGTAGCTGCACCCACCCTGTCCTCCAGCAGAGGGACACTGGCCTCCCTGCTGGCCTCCACAGTCTGGTTCCCGCGGCCTGTCCTCCCCCCGCCCCGTGTGCAGAGCGCCGTGCTAGGCGTGGTGGCCACCACCCTGTCCGCATGCAGCCGGCCGCCTTGGGCCTCAGCCTCTCCCTCTCCCCAGACTACGAGCACGAAGACGAGGATGACTCGTACTTGGAGCCGGACTCCCCCGAGCCTGTGAAGTTGGATGGTAGGCGGGGCTGGTGGGCCTGGGGTCTCTCAGTGGGTAGGAGGTGGGTGGGGGCTCAGTTTCCCTGCTGGGACTAAGTATTAAGAGGTTTAGAGCTGGGTGTGGTGGCTCGTGCCTGTAATCCCAGCAATCTGGGAGGCTGAGGCGTGGGGATGTCAAGTTCAAGCCCAGTTTGGGTGACTTAACAACTTGGCGAGACCCTGTCTCAAAATTAAAAATACAAAGGGCTGGGAATGTGAGTCAATGTGAGGGCTGTGGGCTCAACCTCCAGTACCACCAAAAAGCGAAAAAAGTAAATAAATAAATAAATAAATGCATGCTCAGAGCACCTGCTGCCCCACGGCTGCCCCGCAGTGGGGAGCACAGCTGCCTGCCGCCCAGGGTGACGGGCGGCACCAGGCACGTCTCTGCCCTGCGCCCTGCCCCTCACTCTGCTCCTCTCTAGTGACCTCTCTGACCCCTCTGCTCCTCGCTGCTCACTGGGGCGCAGCCCCTGCGGTCCTCCAGCCCCCAGCTCCTCCGCCCGCGGCCCTTGCCCGCGTCCTGGCCTGCTTACCGCCCACCCAGCCCTCCCAGGCCTGCGGGGTGCTCCCTTGCCCAGCCCGCCTGCTCTCAGCCAGTCTGCGAGCTTCCTGCCCGTCCTGGGCCCAGGCCTCTCCCTCCTCACCCTCTCGGCCCGTCCACCCTCTCACGGTCCCCCTGGACGTCTTGCAGCAGTTTCAGCTCGTGAGCAAACCCTGGCCGTCCTCTCCCTCCCACGTGCTCCTCTTCCCCGGCCAGCCACCCCTGGAGCCCGGTGGCCGCCCACATGGCACCCAGGCTTCATGAAGCTCCAGTGGCTGCCCTGTGGACCGATGGGCAGGGCCCGGTGGCGGGGGAGCGGTCAGGGGGCTGGGCTCGGGCGAGCAGGCTGAGGCCTGCTGTTCCCGCAGAGGTGGTGACACCACCCTTGGCCCTGTGCTCCGCAGATCCCCTGACTCATCCGCCGGCTTACCCTCCGCCGCCCGTGCCCTCGACCCGGAAGCCCCCCATCTCCGACCTGCCGCGAGCTCACTCTTTCAACTCCAAAGGCCCAGGCCCGCTGCTGCCGCCCCCACCCCCGAAGCGTGGCCTCCCTGACACCAGTGCGGCCACCGAGGATGCCAAGAGGGACCCACTGGGCCTGAGGTGGACAGAGTCTGGCCTCAGGGTGCCCCCCACCTCCCGGAGGATGAGTGACCCCCCGCCCAGCAGTCTGCCCGCCGGGCCCAGCCTGTGGAAGCCTCAGTGCTTCCGAGAGGGCGCCGGCCCCAGCCCGGAGCCTTGGACACCCGGCCACGGGACCAGCACTACCTCCAGCTGTGCCAGCACAGCCTCTGCCACCACCAGGAACTGTGACAAGCTCAAGTCCTTCCACCTGTCCCCGCGGGGGCCACCGGCATCTGAGCCCCCGCCCGTGCCAGCCAACAAGCCCAAGTTCCCGAAGATAGCCGAGGAGGGCCCTCCACGGGGGGCAGCCAAGCCTGGACTCTTTGTGCCCCCCGTGGCACCCAGGCCTCCCGCACTGAAGCTGCCATTCCCCGACACCGCTTCTCGGCCTGCAGTGCTGCCCCGGCCGGAGAAGCCCCAGCTGCCCCACCTCCAGTGAGTCCGCGTGCGGCGGTCCTGCCTCCCCACCCCAGGGACAGTCTCAGCGGCCTCGGGGATGCCAGCCTCCTGGAACCCAGCATGGGAGGGGGGAGGGGGCGGCCTCAGCTGGGTCTGCAGGCCCTGCCACGCCAGGCCCGTCCCATCCTGCCCAGGGGCTGGTGTCTCCCCGTGAAGGCCGCCTTTGTGTCCTTCCCAGCCGCAAGTGGCTGGAATGTGGTGCATGGCTGTGACTCAGCCCCAGCCCTGTTCGGGGCTTCCTGCTCTACTGCAGGCTGGTGCCAGGGGCTCCGGGGTGTCCTCCATCCCCTCAGGGTCGCCCATTCTCAGAGCCCCTGCTGCTGCTGGGAAGGGCTGGGAGCAGCCGCGTCACACGTGTCGTTCACCAGGCAGCTCTGCTGTCATTTTGCCAACCCTCGGTCTGGCAGATGCCAAGGGCCATCGTCAGGTACAGCCTCGCCCATAGCCAGCAGTCCCATGCCGGGGGCAGCGCGGGCCATCTGGGGAGTGTGCGCGGCTCTCACCGGTGTCTCTTGGGGCCGAGTTGCATTCATCCTGTTCACATGTGTCTGCCCCCTGTGGCTCTGAGAGGTGTCTGTTGTCCCCTGAATGGCAACACCTGAGCTCTGGTGCCCAGGGCCCTTGCCAGCGTGGATGGCAGCCCTGGCCTCCTCGGGCTCCCAAGCCTTGGCCGGTTGATTCCTGCTGCCCTCCTGGTCAGTGGGTCCAGGGCTCAGCGCTTCATTGCCCTGCAGATGCCCTGGATTCCGACGCCCAGCCTGTGGCAGCCACGCGTACAGGGAGCGGGTGGCTATGGAGGCTGAGCGTGACACAGCCTTGCCTTCTTCTCCTCACCCCCTAGGCGGTCGCCCCCCGACGGGCAGAGTTTCAGGAGCTTCTCCTTCGAAAAGCCCCGGCAGCCCTCACAGGCCGACTCCAGCAAGGAGGACTCGGATGAGGACTACGAGAAGGCAAGGCTGAGCCAGGCGGGCGCTGAGGGGCGAAGGACGGCCCGGGCTGGTGCAGGGTGGCCGGCACTGGGGTGGCGCTGGAGGTGGGCACCAGCGCTGACCACCGTGCTCTTTCAGGTGCCGCTGCCCAGCTCCGTGTTCGTCAACACCACGGAGTCCTGTGAAGTGGAGAGGTCAGTGCCGAGCCCTCTGCGAGGGGTGGGGGGCGGAGCTCCCGCTTCTCCGGCTCCCGTCTTGGTGCTGGGCAGTCACTGGCCCCTGGTGCCGCTGGGCAGGCCGACCACCCTCCCGCTCCGTCTAGGGGCGCAGAAAGCCCAGGGTGGCGGAGCGGGAGTCCTAGAGCATCCCGGGGGTTCACGTCCACTCGGCTGTTTGGTTTCAGGCTGTTCAGAGCCACCAGCCCCCGGGGGGAGCCCCAGGACGGACTGTACTGTATCCGGAACTCCTCCACCAAGTCGGGCAAGGTAGGGCCCTGGCTGTGCTGTGCAGCGAGGGCTGACGGGGGCGCGCTGCAGTCTGTGGACCCCTGCTGCACGTGGGGCCGCCTCACACTTAGCCAGTCTGCCCTTGAGCCCCTGCCCTCAGCAGCCTCCTCTCCTCGCAGGGACAGAGCACCCCCTGCACACTGGGGGCCCTCTATGGGGAGGGCGGGGGGGCTGGGTGCCAGGACTCAGTGGCAGGGCGGGGCTGGGATCGGAGGCTGGGGAGGGCGTGGCAGGAGGCTGGCCAGCACCTCCCAGGTCCTCGCGGAGCCGAGCCCTCCTGGTGTCAGAGGTGACTCTGGGTGCCTGCCACTCGGGCCCATCAGAGGCTCTCCCGGGGCACACTTGCTAGTGGCAGGGCCTGCAGTCCCCGCACTTTGCCTGAGACCCCCCCCCAGCCTGGCGCACCTGTGCCCTTGGGCTCCGAGGTCGGCCCTGCAGCCTCTCAGCCCAGGCGTCTGCTTCACGCCTCTCTCCCTGTAGGTGCTGGTTGTGTGGGACGAGTCCTCCAACAAAGTGAGGAACTACCGCATCTTTGAGAAGGTGGGGGACCACACTGCTGGGGGGACCTAGGACGTGGGACACGGGCCTTGGGAAGGGGCTGGGCGCGGCTCCTGGCTCGGGGTGCTGTAGGTGGGCTGAGAGTGGCGTGGCCTGGATCTCACCCCTTCTGTGCCCCTCGCCTGTGCCTGGGGCCCCCAGCGGGGCTGGTGATCAGACCTGCACGCTGGCTTTATCTACACCTCGCCACAGCCCCTGGGTGTGGGCTCCATGTTGGACCTGGGGATGTGGGGAGTGGCTCGGGGACATGGGGCAGCCGGGCGCGGGCCAGACTTTGTCACTGTGATTCCTGACTGCCCCATTTTACAAATGGGGCCCCGGGCGGGAGGATGGGCTTGGGTGCGGCCGGCCTGGGCCTGCTGACCCTGTTTCTCCCGGCCCTGCAGGACTCCAAGTTCTACCTGGAGGGCGAAGTCCTTTTCGCCAGCGTGGGCAGCATGGTGGAGCACTACCACACACACGTGCTGCCCAGCCACCAGAGCCTGCTGCTGCAGCGCCCCTACGGCTACGCCGGGCCCAGGTGACACCGCTGGGTGTGCTGCAGGGCACAAGCAGCCACAGGGCCAAGACCCAGCCCCACCGATGGAGGCAGTCTGTGTGGGAGCTGAGCAAGGCGGGAGGCTGTGCTTGACGCTGGGACCCCAACGGACGCCTTGTGGACCCTGGCCAGGGGCCACCCGGCAGGCCGGCTCCCAGCTGGACCCGCCTGCAGCTCTGGAGGACTGGTCAGCTCTCCGGCCCCAGCTGGTCCCTGCTGTTGCACCTGCAGAGCCTGGGGCTCCAGGACGGAGCCCTGCCTCACTTTCAGGGCAGGATGTGCGCCACACCGCAGCGGCCTGGGAGCCAGGAAGGGCTGGGGCGGTCAGCGGGGCTGGGGCTGGCCCTAGGACCCCAGGGCACGATGAGACCCCGGCTCCAGGCAGGGCCGGGGCTCCCAATAAATCTAAGAGGCCTTTGCCCCGTGGCCTGGCTTGATTGGGAGGAAGGGCTGGTCGTCCTGATGTTCAAGTGAGCCGCACTCGCAGGACTCTGGAGGTGGTGTCCCTGGCTGCTGAGTCACGCAGGGTGCCCTGCTGGAGCGTCAGGGCCTGCCTGTGGTGGTCCGCTTGCACACGGAGCCCGGGGCCCGGGGCGGGGTGCGGGCTGAAGGCCCTGCATCTGCACTCGCCCTGCTCGCTTTTACCAACACCGACTGCTCCTGTGCCGGGCGTGGCGCCTGCACTGGGTGTGAGTGCGGTGCCTCAGCCCCGACTCGGCCAAGCTCATGACCCAGGGTGGGGGCAGCCAGGGTGCGGTGCCAGCACGCGGGGTTCAGGGCTCTGGGTGTACAGGGGCCCGCAGGGACTTCAGGGAGGCTTCTTGGAGGGAGGGAGGCCCCTGCACAGGCCAGGGCGGGTGAGGACTGGGCCTCCAGATGCCCGAGTCGTCTGTGTGACGCTTGGCTCAGGCACAGCCCTGCCGTGGAATTTCAGTGGGAAAACAAATGCAGCCGGGCTAGGGTTGGCAGGGGGCCAGGGTCGTCTGCTCCATGCTCTGTGGTGGGTAAGGAGGAGGTGTAAGGTGAAACGCACCTCGAGGCCTGCACAGTGGCCACCAGTGTGCCGCTGACGGTCCAGGGGCCGGCCCTGGGGGCCTGTGGTTTACTGGATGGGCAAGGTTAGTAGCCTGGGAGGCTGAGGCCCGTGCATCGCGAGGTACAACGTGACAGCAGGCCCTGAGGGGGTCAGCAGCCATCTGCCTCCAGGAGCCACGTCCGCCCCATCCCTGCAGCTGTTTACCCTTCAGCCTGCCTGGGACAGGTCAGCGTAGCATGCTGGAGCTGGGCACAGGGAGCCCAGGCTGTTCTGCACCATCCCTGGGAAGCCCGCCAGCCTCCTGCCTGTGTCAGAACTCTTCACCCTGTCTTTGTCTGTTAGGGACCTGGGGGGCACCACTGCCCACTGTGGCTGCAGTCCCACTCCTGGGGTGTTGAAATAGGGAGCTGGATCAGAGCACTGCTTTGTCGAGCTGAGCTGTGCAGTTAGCTCAGGGGCTCCTGCCTCAGATGGGGGCCCTGGGCCGGAAAGGTTGTGGGTTACACGGGACTGCTGGGTGCTGCCCAAGGCCCACCCCAGGCCTGGCTCTGCCTCATCTCGCCTCCTGGGGCTAGGCCAGTGGACACAGTTGGCCACCTCTGGGCCAGGGCTTCACTAGCAAGAGCAGCGGGGGCATCCGACCATGGTCCTCCGGCTCCTGACGCCGGCTGTAGCGGGTGAGAGGCGGGCACCCCTCAGCACTTTGTGCCCTGAGGGTGCTGGGCTGGGAACCTGGCTGTGTGACACCCCAGCCTGGCCACTCGCTGCCTACGACCCCAGCCCCGCTTCTCCGCTTGGAGCCAAGACCCTGCCCCGCCTGCTCCTGGGGCCCCCTCAGCCCTCACTGACGGCCACTGTGGGGGTGTCTGACTGGCTCCACGTGCCTCCTTGACTCACAGCTGAGCCCCAGAGTCACAGCTCTGGAGAACAAAGCTGAGCCCGGAGGCCTAGCCCCGCCCCGCTCCTGCGTCGTCCCTACTGTACTGATTGAGGCTGAGGCTCCTGGGGGTCCTGGCGTGATGCGTGCAGAGCCGGTTCCGTCTAGGGCCTGGGAAAAGGGCCCTGGTACTGTAGGCTGTTTCCCCAAGCGGAAAACAAAACATGATTTTCTGTTTCCTGCAATTGACCTGAAAGTGTGGTAAGTCAGTGCCTTCTGCTTGTTTGTTTAGGTTTTACAGAGGAATGATTTGGTTTTTTTTTTTGGACAGGGTCTTGCTATGTAGCTCAGGCTTGCTTTGAACTCAGGACAATCATGCTTCAGCCTCCCAGTCCTGGGATTACTGGTGCGTGCCCCCACACTTGGTGTTTTATTTTTTTGTTTTTTTTTGTTTGTTTTCCGGTACCGGGAATCGAACTTATGACTTCATGCTTGCCAGGCAGGCGCTGTGCCGCTGAGCTAAATCCCCAGCCCCGACACTTGGTTATGATTATTTTTGCAATGCCAGGGATGGAACCAGAGCCTTGTTCGTGTCAGGCAAATGCTGTGTCCCACGCCCCAGCTCCAGAGAAGATGACTTTAGAGCCAGGAGGACCGCTCACAAATTGGGATCCCTCCAGGTCCCACCCAGTCTCAACTCTGGGTCACGTGGTGGGGAGCGCCCCCTGCTGGTCGGGGCTTGGACTCTGCTCTGAAGAGGTTTCTGTGTCCTAGGCAGGGCCAGGAGGGCTGAGGGAGGAAATTCAGTGGCCTGCGGCTTCCTATTTTGCTCATCGGACCATGGTTGCACCATTTTACAGGTGGGGAGACTGAGGCCCGGAAGCAGAGGCTCCTGAGAGCAACCAGGCCCTGGGAATGACTGGACAACTCCATGGTCGCACAGGGCACCCGGGCCAAGTCCAGTATTTCCAGAGGAGGGGAGCTGTGGCCTCATGCGTACACCCCACTGGCTCTGCCTGTGCTTCCTTCCTCCACCCGGGGCAGGCAGGGCCGGAAGGGGTCAGCCTGCACTCAGCTCCCGGCCAGGCTCTGCTTAGGGCAACTGGAGCAGGGAGCAGGCCCCATCTGAGGCCACGGGACCCTTGGAGGCTGCCTGGCCCCTGCCCTCGCGTTGCCCTCGGGCCTTATCCCTGCCCATTTCCCCCTCGTTTCCTGTGGAATAGAACACAGAAAAGTAAACAAAACGGTGCAGCCTGGCGAGCTGTTACGCACATCCAAGTGACCTGGAGGAGCAGGCTCCAGCAGCACGTGGGCGCCCTCCCTGCCTCCCCTCCCGCACTGCCCCTCCACTCTTATTTTGTGTTCTCTTTTACACTGCTGGGGATTGAACCCAGGGTCTCGGCACATCCTAGCCCATTTTATTTTGAGACAGAGTCTCTCTAAGTTGCTAATTTGCAGGGCTCAAACTTGAAATCCTGCCTCAGCCTCCCGGAGTGCCAGGCTCACAGACACGCACCGCTGTACCTGGCCTTCCGCCATCTTTGTGCCTTGTGTTCTTATTTCTCCGCCGCCCGTTACGCATCCACCCCAACCTTTTCCTGCTTCTGTGTTTTATAGCAGTGGAATAACACAGATGCGCGCTCCGGCGTCTGGCGTCTCTGGCTTATGGGCGGGAGACTCACTCGCTGGGCGTGTGCAGCGTGGCGTGTGGAAGCTCGCTGTGAGATCTGTCCACCGGCTGACTGTGGGTGGGCCTGGGCTGTTTTCCCCGGGGCTCATCACAGACACCGCTGTCCCGGGCACCAGGATCTTCTTTCTGATTCCCAGGAATAGTGCTCTGGTGCCCGTGTCCACCGTCAGCATGAGAAGTTCTCTGGCCCTGGGCCTGATCGTGCTTGGCTTTCACAGGCTTTTCACTTTCCTAGCCTGGTAGGCATATGATTCTGGCTTTAATTTGCATTTAGCTAAGGACTAATGGAGCATGGTTTGTTAGCCATGCTGGTTTTGTCTCCTGTGAAGTGCCTCTTCATCTCTTCCACCCTTTTTTGGTTTGTTTGTTTTTCTCCAGGACCAGGAATCCAACTCACGACCTTGCGCTTGCCAGGCAGGCGCTTTTGCCGCTGAGCTAAATCCCCCGCTCCATCTTCCACCCGTTTTTTACCTGGTGTTACAGGTTTTCTTTCTTTTATTTGTGTATTTATTTATTTGTTTATTTTTGTCTTTTTGAGACAGGGTCTCACTCTGTAGCCCAAGTTGGTCTCAAACTTGCAATGATCCTCCTGCTTCAGCCTCCCGAGTGCTGGGATTACAGGCATGCGCCACCATGCCTGGCTGTTTTATAACTCCTGTGTATACTGTTAGTATACACGATACTGTTAGTAATGCATGTTGCAAATATCTCTTCCAACTCTGGCTTACCTCGACTGATTATAGCATCTTCTGGTGATCCGTTCTTATTTTTGAAGCAGTTTGGCTGGTGATTCCGTTTTGGTTAGTGCTCTTTGTTACTTGTTTAAGAAATTTTCAGCCAAGCATTATGTGGAATGTGCCTGCGATCCCAGCACCCTGAGAGGCTGACGCAGGAACATTGTAAGTTTTGAGGCCTGCCTAGGCCTAAGTTTAACAATTTAGCAAGACCCTGTCTCAAAAATGAAAAAGGTTGGGGATATAGTTCAGTATAAAGGCTCTGGGTTCAATCCCCAGTACCCAAAACAATAAAAAACAAAAACACTTGTTTCTTAAATGGGGTTTCATTATGTTGTCCAGTTGGGCCCCTAGCTCCTGAGCAGTCTTCCTGTCTCAGCCTCCCAAGTAGCTAGGACTATAGGTGCCACCATGCCAGCTTCCCACATAAAACCGGCTTGTTGGGTACAATAGCAACAACCCAGTTGGCATCTTGATTGAGAACTCACCACTGCGGTGAAACAGCTCGAGGAAAGCTGACGTCTCTACATTATGGAGCCTTCTGGTTCGTTCTATTCACTTGGGTCTTCTTTAAAGTTTGCCAGTAGGTTTTATAATTTTGCCATTATGGTCTTGCGCACCTCTTGTTGTTTGATTTCTTTATTCTTCATATTTCTTTTGGTCTATTGTAAAATGTATATTTTCTTGATTTCATTTTGCGTTTGTTTGCTAATATCATATAAAAGATACCTTGCCTTTTTTGTTTTTTATTTTTTTGAGACAGGGTCTCGCTATGTAGTCCAGGCTGGCCTTGAACTTGCAGTGCTCCTCCTGCCTCTGCCTCCCTCCGGAGTGCTGGGATAACAGGCGTGCCTTTTAACTGGAGCACTTTTACATTTGTATTTAACGTAATTAAAACTACAGTTTATGTTGTTTCTATTTGTTGCCGTGCTGGGCATTGAACTCAAGGCCTTGTGGATTGCAGACAGCGCTCTACACCCCCACTTGGGGCTTTTGCTGTTCCATGTGTGCTTGTGTTTCTTTTCTGAGGTGGGGTCTTGCTTAATCACCAGGCTGGTTTCAAACTCCTGGACTCAAATCATGCTCCTGCCTCAGCCTCCCAGCAGCAGGAACTGAGGTGTGTGCTGCCACATCTGGCTTCTTTTTATTCTTACTTCTTCCCTTTCCCCTCCGTTCTTTTGGATCGAGCTACTTTTTCAAAAAATCGTCCTGTTTCCCCCATTCTCTCCTAGTTAGGAAGTTGTGTGCTCCCTTTCTTTCTTTCTTTCTTTCTTTCTTTCTTTCTTTCTTTCTTTCTTTCTGTTTTTTGTTTTTGTTTTTGTTTTTTTTTTTTGTCTTTTTGAGACAGGGTCCTGCTGTGCAGTTCAGGCTGGGCTTGAGCTCACTTTGTAGCCCAGGTTGGTCTCAAACTCACAACAATCCTCCCGCCTCAGCCTACCATGTGCTGGGGTTACAGGTGTGCGCCACCACGCCCAGTGTGTGTGCTCCCTTTTTATCCCTCAGTCTAGAGCTCACGCCCGTACCCTCCCCCCACGCAGCACAGGTTCTTAGGGGGCCCTAACTTCACTGATCCCCTCATGACTTGAGGTTGTCATGGTACAGTTTTAATTCTGTGTGGGTTTTGTGGTTTAGGTTTGATTATTGTTTGTTTTTGCAGTACTTGGGATTGAACTCAGGGCCTTTGCATTAAAGTGTTAAATTCTAACCAACATACGCTATCATTTCCATTGTTTTAAAGTATACAGTCCTAGCCAGGCATGGTGGTACGCACCTGTAATCCCAGCACTCAGGAGGCTGAGGCAGGAGGATCACTGTGAGCTCAAGGCCAGCCTGGGCTACAAAGTGTTTCAAGGCCACCCTTAATGACAGAGCGAGACTCTTTGTCTCAGAGAACCAAAAAAGTAAATTAAATTTAAAAAACAGAGTATACAGTTCTGTGCCTGTAAGTACATTCATATCGAGCAACCATTGCCATCATCCACTCCAGGATGTTTTCGTGTTTCCCAGACTGAAACTGCCTCCCCTGAACACCAGCCTCTGCCCTCCCCCGCCATGGCAGGCACATTGCGCTGTCCACCTCCACGCCTTTAGCTGCTCGTACTCCATTCAGGGGGCTCACCCAACACTGGTCCCTTTGTGACTGGCTCATTTCACTCCGTGCAGCCTCCTCAAGAGTGATTCATCGTGTAGCAAGTGCCAGTTTTCTTCCTTTGTCCAACTGAATACCATTCCATCATATGTAGAAAGTACACGTTGCAGAGCCAGGTATAGTGATGCACGCCGGTAAGCCTAGCACTTGGGAGGCTGAGGCAGGAGGGTTGCCATGAGTTTGAGGTCAATGTGGGCTAAATAGTGAGACCCTGTCTCAAAAAAAAAAAAAGTACATGTTGTGTACTCACCATTCAGCAACCTCTTGAGATGCTTCCAGCCTGTGGCTTCCTGAGTAATGCTGCTGTGAACCCGCGAATTGTAAACATCTGCTCAACTCTGTCTTTGTTACTCTTGGGTGCATAACCAGACATGGAGTTGCTGGGAATTCCGTGTTTAGCTGAGTAAACACCGTCCTGTTTTACACAGGGCTGCACTGCTGTACCTTCTCGCCCGCGGCATAGGGTGCACTGGCCCTGCCCGGCCCTGCCCGGCCCTCTTCCTGCCATCCTGTGTGAAGTGCTGTCTCACAGTGGTTTTTGATCTGTATTTCCCTAGTGATAAGGATGTTGAGCATATTTTTGTGGGCTTTTTGGCCACCTTTAGATATTCTTTGGAGAAATGTTGATTCAGGTCCTTTACCAATTTTAAAATTGATTTGTTTGCTTTCTGCTGTTGTTTTATTTTTACTTTTTTGTAAAAGGTACCAGAAATCAACCTCAGGACCTCACATTGGCCAGGCAGGCACTGTGCCACTGAGCTACATCCCTGGCAGGGCTACATCCTTAGTTGTTTTCATTTTGTATTTTGAGACAGGTCTCACAGAGTTGCCTAGGTGGAACTGGATCTCGGGATCGTCCTGCCTCAGCCTGCCAAATGCTGGGGTTACATCGGTACACCACCACGCTGGGCTCTGTCGTTAAATTACAGGCAGTTCTTCTTTTTTTTTTTTTTTTTTAATAAACAGCCTGTCTTCATAAAATTTTCTTAGATTACATTTCTTAGAAGCAACATGTGGGCCAGGGATATAGCTCAGTGGCTTAAGCGCCTGCCTGACAAGCGTAAGGTCATGAGTTTGATTCCCGGTACCAAAAAATAAAAAAATAAAAGCAACACTTGGAGCAGGGACCCCTCTGCAGGCGGCTTATGAAGGGAGTGTTTCCAGGTGACAGGGCGAGGAAGGAAGGGTGGAATGAAGTGTTTGGGCTGGAGACCCGAACTGCCAGGCCTACCCAGACACTGCTGCCAGGGCACGGATGCGGTAAAGCCACCCCCGATGGCTGCGGCCTGAGTTCCTAGGAGCCTGCGCAGAGCTTGGGACGGTGCCAGGGGGACCCCGTGGGTGACTCCCACCAGCCTCCCTGCACCCACAGAGCTGGCTCCATCTGCTGGGGACGTCCCGTACTATGAGGTCAGGGCGTCAGAGAACGCTGGAGCTGCTGGCCTCGCTTGCTCTGTGCTGCTGTAGCAGACCCAAGCCTGGGGAATTCATCACAGAAAGCAGAAGGGCCCCCAGCTGGAGGCGGGTGGGTGCAGGGTCCTGTCCACGTTCCCAGGTGACCCAAGGAGGGCGGGCGACCGGGAGGCGTGCACCCTTCACTGTGGCCTTCCCGCCACCCACGCGGGCAAAGCCCGTGGGTCTCATCCCCACCCTGGCTGAGAAAGTCACCATGAGCTTGGGGCAACGTGAAAATCACAGCGAATGGGTCTCGGGGCAAACTTTAGCGCCCACTGTTACTATAGACGCCAAGGCCATACGACAGCACCCCCCCTTCCTACTACCCGTGCTAGGTTCTCTTCCGCCTGGCACGTGGGTTCCTTCAGGTGGCTCACCCTGGTGTAGCGTCCTGCCCCTGCTGATCTGGGCGCCATCCTTGCTTGTGCGCTGACCGCCTGTGGGAGGACCCGGGGACGCCCACCGCCCCCCACCCCACATGCCCGCAGCCGGGCGAGCTGAGTGGCGAGTCCTTGCCTAGTGAGGGTGAGGCCCTGGGCCATCGCCAGCATGGGCTTGGGGGCGCTCATATTTCTGCCTGCGCCCGTTTCATAGCTGGTAGCCTGATACACAAACCGGAGGGTCCACGGCCCCTGCCAGGACGGATGGCTGCGACTTCCCTGCAGTTTGGCCTCCCCTTCCTGTGCCACAATCTCCCCGAGTGACCGGGCACCAGCCATAGCCTCAAGCTCGTAGGAGTACCCTGTAGATCACAGAGAGATAATGCCGGCGGGTGGGAGGCTGAAGTCTGCCCAGCCGGTTCCTGGGCATCGTGCTTCTGGGTGCGGCCGCCAAGCCTGGCTCTGGGTTAGGGCACAGCCGCCCCCACCGGAGCCCCCGGGGCCCCCACGCAGCCCTTCCATCACTGCCACGGACCGACGTCCAGGTGGCGGGATGCAAGGCAGAAACACGGGTCCCCGGTCACGTGCCCGTGTCACACCCATGCCACGAAAGCTGGTCCCCCGGCGCCGGGCAGTTGTGCCACGGCCGGCGCAGCGGGTCAGTGCTCGAGCTCTTGGGAGGTGGTGCTGGCTGCAGTTTTGCAGGCAGAAGCGGCAAACGCTGTGGTCTTCTCTAGGATGGAAGGGTGCTGTGTAGCCCAGGTGGCTCCTGGGGCTCTGCCGTGGTCTCCGGGGCTGGCAGGAAGGCGGCCTGGCGTTCCAAGAGCCCCAGCGACGCTGGTTCCTGCACGCCGCAGCCTGCCTCCACAGCCACTGTGTTCATGGCCCCACAGTGCCAGCCGCACAGCGGCAGAGGACACAGGCTGGCTCCGCCCGGGTTGTGCAGATGGCGGTGGTGGGCGGCACAAGCAAGGAGGAGAGCTGTGCAGTTTGTGCAGGTCCCTGTGGCCCCACATGCCTCTCCCTCGGGCCTCCTCACCCTGTGGCTTCCAGGCGGTTACGTCTAGGCCCCTAACCAAGCCGTTCCACTGCCCGGGAACCCACGCGTGTCCCTCTGCACGCACTGGGAGTGGCCACATTCCACACTGGAAGCTCCGGCTGCTGGGGTGGGACCTCTTCACGCTTCCAGTGCAACTGCTGAGGGCACACGGGTGGCAGCAGGCCCTTCCCATCACGTGCCAACATGCCAGGCTGACTTCCCTTCTCTCCCTGCCACTGAGTCCGGGGCCCTTGGACCGCAGGCATGAGGCAGTGAGGGACACTGGGCTGCACAGGTGGGAAACGAGGGGTCTAGTCCACCTACCCGTGTACTCACTAGAGCCCAGACCCGGAGCTGCTGCTTCCGGATTAGGCTGGATCTACCTGCCTGTATGACTTGGGAGCCAGAACTTAGCTTACCACGGGCAGGTCTTGCCTCAGAGTCATTTTTGATGTCCCACAGATACATTCCCGGGGCTGGGGATTTAGCTCAGCTGCAAAGCGCCTGCCTGGCAAGTACAAGGTTGAGTTCAATTCCTGGTACTGGAAGAAAAAAAAAAAACATTCCCTCCCTGCTTGGGAGGCTGAGGCAGGAGGACTGCTGTGAGTTCTAGGCCAGCTTGAACTACCCTATCTCAAACACATACCCATACCCACACACACCCCCAAAAAACCTTTCCATTTCTACCAGAGCCCAGTAGCATTCTAGATATTACTTTTTAAGCTTCTTGGACTTGTGGGTTTATATCTTTAAATATTATTTCTGTCCTTCCAATCCCCGTCTCCATTTTTTTCCACAGTAAGGACTGAACCAAGGGCCTTGGGTATGCTAGGAAAGCACTTTAGCTCTGAACTAGGTCCCAACCTCCTTTTATTTTGAGACAGGGTCTCACAGAATTGCCGAGCTTGGTCATTAACATATGATTCACCTGCCTCAGCCTCCTGAGTAGCTGGGATTATAGGTGTGTGTTACTATTCCAAGTTACCTTTTTTTTTTTTTATCTTCATGTGTCTACTTTGCTCCATCACCTACTCCACCTCCCTCCCTTCCTCCCTCATGCCCCAAGCCTTCACTGATGCCTTTCACGGACCAGTCCCTGTGGCTGCGACAGAGTTGTGGACTCTTGTGAGAAAAGTCAGTCTGCAGGAGAAGTGTCCCTAGGGCAGGGGCCGCGGACTCTCATCCGCAGGCCTGGACTGCTCTCTGGTCAGTCAGGAGGCTCCCGCTGGGAACAGAGACCCAGGTCTTGCATGATTCTGCCTCTGCGGCTCTGGCTCAGCTGTGGGTCTGCAGGGCCCAGAGGCTCTGCCCGTTTGTCTGCCTGGCCCTGTGGGGCTGATGAGAGGCAGCAGGGACCGTGTGTAGGAAGGTGCCGGCCCATGTCTTGGGCCAGCCTCCCGTCACAGGCAGGACCAGTCCCGCCAGCGCCTGGCGGGGTTCCCTGCTTGTGCTGAGGTGACTCCCACAGGCACAGCTGGGTGGGTTCTTGCCTCAGTGACAGTGGAAATGAAAACAGAAAAGGCCTTCTCTAGCAAGAAACGGAGGTGGGCACACAGCTCTGACAAGGGTGAAACTGGCCCCCTAACAAAGGGAAGCAGGGAGGACGGAAGAGGGCTGCAGTCTGAGGGACAGAGGGGCACGGGGCGGAGAGGTGGGTGTTCACAAAGAATGCGGAAGAGTCTCCTGGGGTGCTGTGGTGACTGGGTCTGGAGGGTCATTTGCTCAGTTCGGCTGTGTAGCTCAGGAAGATGCCTGACGGCTGGAGGGGTAATTGGGTTCTCGTTTGGGGCGGCTCGGTTCTGTGGGCTCTGCTGGAAGCCAGGGTGACTGTGGGGTGAGGGCAGTGGAAACTCCCGGATGTAGCTGAGGGTTCCTGCAGCTCTCTGCTCCTGGCCTCCTCCTTCTTGGAGGGCGGGTGAGATAGGCGGAGTACGTCAGGGCTCCTAGGCCACGCTTTGCCAACTTTGGTACAGCCACTCCCTCCGTGACGAATGTGCCCGGGGGAGAGCTGGCAGCCGTTTCACCCAGGGTTTTGTTACATGAAGGACAAGCTTTGCCCTACTTTTGCTTCCCTCTCGGCCACGTGTAGGCCCAAGTGAAGAGTCCTGCTTTTTGTGTTGGTTTTTTTTTTTTTTGTCTTTTTGAGACAGGGTCTCACTATGCAGCTCACGCTAGCCTCGAGCTCACTTTGTAGTCCAGGCTGGCCTCAAACTCACAACGATCCTCCTGCCTCAGCCTCCTGAGTGCTGGGATTTCAGGCGTGCACCACCATGCCCCGCTGAATCCTGGTTTTTAGCAGGAATTGCTTTTAAGTTCTGGTCTGCCTCAGAAGAAAACATGTCATGCTTTTAATGAGCAACAGGGTTTGTTTGTCCTCTATGGTATTTTGTTTTGTTTTTTGAGTTGCTCAGTGTAGTTCAGGCTAAACTTGAACTCACTATGTAGCCCAGACTGGCATCAAATTCACAGTGATCCTTCTGCCTTAGCCTCCCAAGTGCTGGGATTATAGGTATGGACTACCAAGCCTGGCTAATGCTTAATCTTAACAAGAAATGGATGAAGATCTTCCCATTTTCGTGCTATCATTAACTATTCCAGTCTCTGGTTATACTTTCCTGGTGGGTGTTTAACCAAGTAGGTGACACAATTAACCTTTATCTGGGCTGGGGATTTAGCTCAGCAGCACAGCGCCTGCCTGGCAAGCACAAGGTCGTGAATTCGATTCCCGGTACAGGGGTGTGGAGGGGGAACCAAACCTTTATCTTTTTAACTGACGGTCACTCAGGGCTCCTCAGGGGTTCCTCGGGGGCTGTGGGAGGCTTTTCTCCTCTGCCAGTCCTGTCACTTGCCAGGAAGGGCCAGGGTCTCGCAGACCATGTGGCTTCCCTCGGAAGCACAGGGGACTTTCCTCTGCCCAGGGGGCCTCCTCTTTGCAGGACACGTACGAGCTGCGTCTGGGTCTCCGGGTCCTCAGTTTCCGTGTTCCTAAGTTTGGGGGCCTCTGGAGCTGCAGGCCCCTTTTAGAGGGGTCTTTGCTGACTCTAGGGCGGGGGCTGCGGTACTGGCGTCCTTTCGGGCCCCCTTACACTTTGCTGTCTGAATCTCGGTTGCTGAACGTGCAGAAGGCCAGGCCACCGCTTGAAGTGGGAACGCTGGGTTTTCATGCGGGCCAGTGTGAGCCCCTGTGGACACGAGGGGGCTTGCAAACACCAAGTGTGCAGGAGAACAGCTGCGCTGTCTTGCGCCGGGGTCTGCGTCAGTGTCAGGAGCCCGTGTTGTGTCCTGTCTGGCCTGTCACCTTGAAATACTGCTCAGGTCGAGCGTTACCAGTTGTACTTCTGCAGAATATTAATAGATAATTGTTACAAAGTTTTACAAGGAAAACATAAAACAAAAAATAATAAGCACAAAGCAAATCCAGTTAGCATAGTTGTCGTGAAACAAGAAACATCCTTAATCAATCTGGTTTTGTCAGGAAGTTGTATCTAAGAATACTTGTCAGAGTCCTTGTTTTCTTCACTGCTGGGGCACTGGGCACTGAACCCAGTACCTTCCCACTGAGGCATAGTGCCAGAGAAGGCCCCATACACCTTCTTAAAAATTGGAAACAAGGCCTCTCAGCTTGTCATGTTGCCCAAGTTGGGCTCAAAGTTGTGCTCCTCTTGCTTCAGCCTCCCAAAGTGCTGGGATTACAAGCACGCACCATCGTGTCTGCGCACGTACCCACAGATGTACTTTCTAGGTGACTGATACTCAATATTTAAATTATTGCGGCGGCGCTGCTTGGAATATGTTTAGGCACATTTCATTATTTTTGCTCAAAGATGATACTCATAAAAAAGATGCTAGTCATGGTACAATTAGGAACGCAGAAACATGTACCTGTAGAAGTCTATCATTACAAATAACTCTAATTTGGAGAAAGAAGTGTGGTAAGGTGTTCTCCTAAGCTCAGCATCTTCGAACGTGGCTGGGATACTTGGGGAACACAGGTACATTTAACACGCAAAGATGCCAGCAGTAATCAGCCTCACAGCTAACGTAAGTCACTTACACGTTCACTTAGTTCTTATTTTTCAATGTTTAGAACCTGTAGTGCAGTCGTATAGTTTTGCTTATGTGATTATTGAACAGATCTACAAAGCTAGATCAAAGCATACCTTTAGACCTCTTACAAGTTTAGAAAACAGTACTAATGCCCAGAAATAGACGTCTTACCTGATGTGTACACAAGCGCCTCATTTATACAATAACAAAATACTTAGTTGAAGCCAACTGATATATGCCATGTTTTTTTTTGTTGTTGTTGTTTTTTCTTTTTGAGACAGAGTCTTGCTGTGCAGTTCAGGCTGGCCTTGAGCTCACTTTGTAGCCCAGGCTAGTCTCGAACTCACAAGGATCCTCCTGCCTCAGCCTCCGGAGTGCTGGGATTACAGGTGTGTGCCTCCACGCCCAGCTCTGTGCCATGTTTTAAATGGCAAGACTGCCCAAACAGCAGGTTTCCCCCCTTAAATGGCACTAAGTACAAAGAGCAGGCAGCAATGCCAAACGTTTGGATCACTTTCTATATTTAAGGTGCAAATGCAATGCATATTGTATAAAACAGGGCACTTATGGGTTACCTTGGCTGCATTAAATTTATTTACTTGTAACTGTAAACTTTTGACCAACATTTAGAGAGAGCTCAGACTCACAGCGTATTTAGTCCTCAGATAAAAACACATTTCTAGTGCCAGATATAGAAGGCATCAAATATATGATAATAATCTAAAATAATAGCTGTTCATTTAGCCAAAATTATAAACTGATTATATAAAAGACTTTACAGCAAACCAACACAAAAATCCTAACTCCTTTAAGGCTCCATTTCTTAATTAGACTCTTACAGCAGAAAACAGAAAACAAATCTTGATGAAAGATAATTTTATTTTGCTAAGCTATTTTTGTAAATTTGTACCAAGAGGAGACCAATATTTTAAGAAAATATTATTGCTTAGACATTCTAAAAATCTTTATTTTCCATATAAAATCCTTTTTCATCCAAAAGCACTTTCCAGTTGTTAGATCTATAAATTTCTTTACTCTCTTACTGTGTTTTTTTCTTTCCTAAATTTACATTTGAAACAATCCTGGCTGGGCGTGGTAGCACATGGCATAGCATACACACCTGTAATCCCAGCACTCAGGAGGCTGAGGCAGGAGGATCAATGCAAGTTTGAGGCCAGCCTGGGCTATAAAGTGAGTTCAAAGCCATCCTGAACTGCATAGTGAGACCCTGCCTCCAAAATCAAAAAAACAAAACAGAAACAACCTTTATAACATTTCTGAATTTGGACTCATAGTGTCCCCTTGTTTAGTCAGGACTGCCTTGGGATAACAGAGCTCTAAGCAACTTTTTTTTTTTTTTAAACATACTGGGGAGTGCACCCAGGGCCTTTGCACTACCTACATTCCCAGATCTTTTAATTTTTTTTTTTTTTTTTTTTTTTTGGTTTTGTTTTGAGACAGGGTCTTGCTAAATTGCTCAGGCTGGACTTGAACTCATGATCTTCCTGCCTCAGCCTCCCAGGTACGGGGGTTACAAGTGTGTGCCGCTATGTCGCGCTTTAAGCAACCTTGTCTAGCAACAGACAACAGAAATAAATTCGATAAAGGGCCCATGTGCAGAGCCAAAAGTAAGAAAAAGAGGAAGGAAGGCAGAGGTCTCTGAGGTATTAACGGAAGCGTTGGGGTTTTATAGGAAAAGGGAACAAAGACAAGGGTCAGGGGCTTGCACAGCTGGTCTCAGAGGGGTCCGGCAGGCGGTGGTCTGGCTGATGTCTCAGGACTGGTCCTGCCAGGTCCAGGGAGAGCTGTCATCGCGGGGCAGCGGGGAGGGGAGGGGCGAATACATGCCATGCTTTCAATGGGCAACCCGGGTCAAGGCCCAGGACTACATTTGCTCTTTGTGCCCAGGGTGGCCCCAGATTTTCTCAATTCTCCCAGGAGATTAGAGCTCCCTTAAAGGGGTAAGAGGCATGGGCTCTTATCTTCTGTGGTCACTTCCAGCTGACACCTGGGTGCAGACCCTATCTGCCCTGGGGTTATAGTGATCTCTGGCTGGCTGATCTGAGTGGGACAATGTGCCGCTGCTGGCTGCTCCCCCATACCCCTGGGCAACCCTCAGGTTTGCTTAAACTGTTGCAACCTTGAGGAAACAAATTTAACAACTGTGATAGGCACAGGCCCAAACTGAGAAGCTGTAAAACAGCAGCAAGAAGCCAACTAAGGCTGGGTAGGGCAGCTGTCATTTCTGTCTGGATGGTGTTTGGGTCTGCGTCTGGGTCGTAAGGGGAATAGCCAGGAGATCTGGTCATCACTTTTTTTTTTTGTCTTTTTGAGACAGGGTCTCTCTATGCAGTTCAGGCTGGCCTTGAGCTCACTTTGTAGCCCAGGCTGGCCTTGAACTCGCAACGATCCTCCCGCCTCAGCCTCCCGAGTGCTGGGATTACAGGCGTGTGCCACCACGGCCGGCAATCACCCTTTTTATATCTGCTTCAACCTTCCCTGAGTTATTTGCCTAGGAACAACAGGTTTTACTAATGACTGATATACCGCCCTTCCCTGGCTAGGCGGTCATCTAGGGCTAGTCTATCAAGGACATTTGCCAGGGAATTGAAGCTCTCCTGGTGGTTTTGAAAGCTTCCTCTATATGTGCAGGCAGCTCTAAGACCATGGTGAGATTTCTTAGTTGATTCATGGTGGGCAAAGCCTACCCAAGGAGCTGCCAGGCCAGTAGCTGTTCCTCTTACAACTGAGAGGAACCCAGCAGCTCTCCTGCCCATCGTGGGTCTGCGCTGCCCCAGCTTGCTCTGAAGATGACCTTCCCCCCTCTAGTGACCTTGTCTGCAGAAAGCACATTGGCTTTTCCTAAGGGGCCAGCGGCCTGGGAGCCGCAGCCCAGGGTCTGGTCCCGCCTGCCAAGGAAGGTCACTGTCGCGCAGCCCCGGGCAGCAGGGAGCCCCGGCTGCAGCTAAGAACACAGCTGTCTGTCTAGCCCTCCGGAGCCTCTCCACCTCCCCGCCTGATCCTGGTTATTAAAGACCCTGAGAGCTATTCCCACGAGCTGGTCTACGGAGTCTGTGGGCCAGCAGTCATCTTCAGCAACTCTGAGCGTCGGGGGTTGATAGGGACATGAAAGGCATAGCCAGGAAGACTCGTCCCTCCTGGCTGCTGGGGTCTAGGTTGGTTTATCTTCTAATCACCCCCACTCACTGCCGCTGAAATACTGCAGGATTTCTCGTCTCTCGGCTCACTTCTCCGACCTTGCCCTGAGGAACAAGGCTATGGCAGCCCCCTCGTTTCCTCTGCCGTGCATGTTGTCCTGTGATTACGGCAGTCCCTGTCTGGGGACATTGCTTGACCCCTCAACCCAGCATCGCTTCCTGGCTCCGCAGCGTCTCCTGCTCAGAAAATATCACGGCCAGAGACTCTCTCCTCCATCCTGCAGCAGTGGGACAGCAGTATCTGAATGTCTCCACCGGTCAGGTCAAAGGTTGGCACAACCCTGTTTTTTGTTTTGGTTTTGGCAACAGCAGCCTTTATTGGTTGCAAAGTCAAATGAAGGGGAATTCAACAGATCCAGCTCCCAGGCCAGTGTCTGTGGACCTGCTCAACTGTGCACTCCCAACCCTGTTTAAAATAGGGCCATTCAGCTGGGCGCGGTGGCACATACCTGTAATCCTGGCACTCGGGAGGCTGAGGCAGGAGGATCCTTGTGAATTTGGGACCAGCCTGGGCTACATAATGAGCTCAAGGCCAGCCTGAACTGCATAGTGAGACCCTGTCTCAAAAAAAATAAACAAACAAAAATGGAAAACAAAAACCAAAAAATACCCCACCCAAACAAATAGACAAAAACATAGGGCCACGCAGAATGTCTGGTTCCTCTTAGGGGTGAGGAAAGGCTACAATCCTCAAATCCTTATCCTGTATAGAGTGATAAAAACCTGGATATAAGGAACCTTGCCCCACCTGCCTCTCCTCTTGCAGACAAATCGAGCTGTAAAAGTGTGCTGTAACAGAGGGACCCACGTTTTGGCTACCTCTCCTGGCTCCCTAGCTGATACTGAGGCCAGGCTGCGTCACAAAAGAAAATCAGTTTTTCTTTGTTAAATCTGCCCCGGTTTGCCAAAGGGCATCCTGATGGCGAGTCCCTCGGAGTGTCCCCTGTGGCCCCTGTATTATGCTAGGATTTTTATTAGATGGAAGGGTCGTGCATCAAAACCAAGCAAAAACACCCTAGACTCCCTTGGCCTGCTACCTCCCTTTGACCAGGAGATGAAACAAGACATCGTGGCAGCCACATCTCAAAGGGAAAGCTCCCCCTTTCCCGTGACTGATGCAGTTGAGGTCACCCACTGGGGTGCCTCAGATCTCCAAACCCTGTCTGACAAGTTAGGTGTTTACGGAGGTGCAGGGTTCCCGGGGAGTTCAGAAAGGATAATCATTTAACAACGGACCAAATCAGAAAAGCAGTCTGCACAGCAAGTGGTGAGCTGAAGGGGCTGGGGATTGGGCTGGAGCTGAACAAAGTGCTGGGGCGAGACGTTCCCGACCCCTGGAGCCGTCGGCCGCCTAAGGATGATGGGTGTGTGTGAACCGAGCCTGCCACTCCAATCAGCGGGGCTGCCTGGCTGAGAAGCCAGGTCCTTAAACTGAGCAAAACAGTGGGAATTACCTTCTGTAGACCCTGAGTGAAAGGAAGAGGATTATTAGGCAGTTTTCACCAGACCTCAGGATCTGTGTTTCCCACACAGTGGCAGAGAACACAACCCAAAGGACCCCAGAGTTGGAAATCACCAAACCGGGCGTGGTGGCGCACACCTATAATCCCAGTGCTCGGGAGGCTGAAGCAGGAGGATCGTTGAGAATTCGAGGCCAGCCTGGGCTACAAAGTGAGCTCAAGGCCAGCCTGAACTGCATAGCGAGACCCTGTCTCAAAAAGACCAAAAAAAAAAA
>NW_004955514.1:1748019-1749357 GCF_000276665.1 Chinchilla lanigera
AAAAAAAAAAAAAAAAAAAAAAAAAAATCACCAGAAGGCAGGAAGCACAGAGGAGCTGCTAGCAGCACACAGCAGAAGACAGCCAGAGAGAAGCAGGAGGGAATCTGAGAAATTCAGAACACCTGTTCAATGAAAGACGCGTCTCAAGGGTTTTAGGAAAGCAACCAACGCTCCTCCAAACCAGTGAGGAGCACAAGCCATCAACGAACAGGACCCTCCTGGGCCCTAGTTCCCAATTAGTAAAAGCCCCAATCAGATTAGCCCCACGTGTTGCACGGCCAAACCAGCAGAGGTTAAGGGGACTGAAAAAGTGTCATTAATGCCCATAGGGTTGTTTGCGGCAAGTCAGATCTTGCCGGAGTTATCACAGCCCTGGTCTCCTAGCTCTGCCCCTTATGGCTTGAGGGACCATTTGGTTCCCAGGAGATGACTGGGGTTACCGGGGTTACCCGGTGGGCAGGCGCTGGTGGAACCCAGGGTGACCTATGACTTCTGGGCGTAGCTGAAGGTCCCCGCGACTGCCCTTGGTGTCCTCGGTTTTGAACAGGGGTGAGACCTGCGAGGTAAATTAGGGCTAATAAACCTTGTCAAACAGACACTCCCAGAGTGGTGTGCCTAGCAGAGCTGAGCAGGGATCGGCCCAAAGTTTTCAGGTAGTAAAGAAAAATGAGGGGCCGGGAAGATGGTTCAGCGGCACAGTGCCTGCCTGGCAAGCACAAGGTCCCTAGTTCGAATCCCGGTACCAACAAAGTAAATAAATAAAACCTGTTTAAAAAAAAAAAGAGAAAAAAAAGAAAAATGAAAGCAGTCACTAGCTGGACACCTGCAGGTCACGCTAGGTCCCTGCTACAGGGATTGTCAACCAGCACCAGCGGGCCGCGCCCTGAGACCCGGCAGCCCCTCCGCCCGCGGGGTCTTATCGGGCGCCGCAGCCCCGCCGTCCCGCCCCCGCCCTGATCGTCGGCCCCAGACGTCGCCCGCGGACCCGTCCGCTGCGCGCACGCGGAGGCCAGGGCCAAACCGCCGCGAGAACCGGCCCGAGCGTGCCTCCCACCCGAGCGGGACCGGCGGTGAGAGGACCCAGCGGGCCGGCGACCCGCGGCTGGGGCCCAGCACAGCCGAGGGCGCGCGGGTGGGCCGCCCTCGCGGAGTGAGCCACGCCCTCCACCAACAGGCACTCCCTCTTTGCGGCCACGCCCCTCAACCGGGACTAACCAATCGCAGAGTGCGATGCTGCGCACGGCAGGCCAATGAGACGGCGAAGTGTTGAGTGGCCCACCGCAGGCCGCACCCAGCTCGGGCGGCGGGGGCGAGCGCAGGGGCTGAGGGGCGGAGAGG